>NW_028270185.1:2259495-2585994 GCF_037043375.1 Chiloscyllium plagiosum | reverse complement strand
TTAAAATATTTAATGATTTTTATTTTTATGTGCTTGCATTAGGTGCAAGATCTTGAGATTATATTAATTTATGCAAACAATCACCATTAGAAAGAAAGAAATTAAATGATTTATTCCTGGTAGGTTACAAAACAAGAGCATGTTTAATGCTGATGTTCAGAAATCCTCAACATTACACATAATGCTCCTGTAATTCAATAGTAAGGACTCAATAAACAGGCTGTTTATTTGGTGGAGATTTTAGAGAGTTTTGTTTGGTCGTATTTACCTGTGATGCTCTCCATCTGTGAAATCAGAATCCCGGAGACCCATAGCACAGAAAGAGGCCCTTTGGCCACTTAGTTATTCTCTAATCCCATATCCCAGCACATGCCCCTTAACCTTGTATTCCATGGCATCACAAGGGCACATCTAAATATCTCTTCAATGTTACGAGGGATTCAGCCTCGCCCACCCTCACAGGCTGTGAGTGCTTGATTCCCGTGTCCCTGGGTGTCATGCACTTTCTAAACAGAAACCACAGCAAGGAGTAGAACCCAGTGAATGTCATAGAGTCACAGAGCCGTACGGCACAGGAACAGACCCTTCAGTTCAACCCGTCCGTGCTGATTAGATATCCTAAATTAATCTAGTTCCATTCACCAACATCTGGCCCATATCCCTCTAAACCCTTCCTATTCATATATCCATCCAGATGCCTTTTAAATGTTGTAATTGTACCAGCCTCCACCACTTCGTTCCATACACACACCACCCTCTGCATGAACAATTTGCCCCTTAGGTCCCTTTTAAATCTTTCCCCTCTCACTCTAAACCTATGCCCTCTAGTTCTGGACTCTCCTACCCCAGGGAAAAGACCTTGTCTATTCACTCTATCCATGCCCCTCATGACTTAGTCAACTTCTATAAGGTCACCCCTCAGCCTCCAATGCTCCAGGGAAAACAGCCCCAGCCTGTTCAGCCTCTCCCTATAGCTCAAATCCTCTAACCTTGGCAACATCCTTGTAAATCTTTTGCAAACCTTTTCAAGTTTCACAACATCCTTCCTGTAGGATGGAGACCAGAATTGCACACAATATTCGAAAAGTGGCCAAACCAATGTCCTGTACAGCCGCATCATGACCTCCCAACTCCTGTACTCAGTACTCTGACCAATAAAGGATAGCATACCAAACGCCTTCTTCACTATCCTATCTACCTGCAACTCCACTTTCAAAGAGCTATGAATCTGCACTCCAAGGTCTCTTTGTTCAGCAACACTCCCTAGGACCTTACCATTAAGTGTATAAGTCCTGCCCTGACTTGCCTTTTCAAAATGCAGCACCTCACATTTATCTAAATTAAACTCCATCTGCCACTCCTTGGCCCATTAGCCCATCTGATCAAGATCCTGCTGTACTCTGTGGTAACCTTCTTGGCTATCCACTACACCTCCAATTTTGGTGTCATCTGCAAACTTTCTAACTATCTCTCCTATTGTCACATCCAAATCATTTATATAAATGATGAAAAGTAGTGGACCCAGCACCAATCCTTGTGGCACATCCACTGGTCACAGGCCTCCAGTCTGAAAAACAACCCTCTACCACCACCATCTTTGAACCAGTTCTGTATACAAATGGCTAGTTCTCCCTGTATTCCATGAGATCTAACCTTGCTAACCAGTCTCCCATGGGGAACCTTGTTGAACATCTTACTGAATTCCATATAGATCATGTCTACTGCTCTGTCCTCATCAATTCTCATTGTTACTTCTTCAAAAAGCTCAATTGAGTTAGTGAAACACAATTTTGCAAGCACAAAGCCATGTTGACTATCCCCAATCAGTCCTTGCCTTTCCAAATCCATGTAAATCCTGCCCCTCAGAATTCTCTCTAACAATTTGCCCACCAGTAACATCAGGCTCACTGGTCGACAATTCCCTGGCTTTTCCTTACCACCTTTCTTAAATGTTAGCCAACCCCCATACTTCCAGTGCCTCATCTGTGACTAGCGATGATACAAATATGTCAGCAAGGGCCTCAGCAATCACTTCCCTGCTTCCCACAAATTTCTGGGATATACCTGGTCAGGTCCCAGGAATTTATCCACTTTTATAGATTTTAAGTCATCCAGCGCCTCCTCCTCTGTAATATTGACACATTTCAAGATATCACTATTTATTTCTCTGATTTCTCCAGCTTCCATATCCTTCTTCACAGTAAAAACTGACAGAGAGTACTTGTTTAGTATCTGACCCATCTCCTCCAGTTCCACACTTAGATGCCTTGCTGATCTTTAAGGGGTCCTATTCTCTCCCAAGTTACTCTTTTGCCCTCTCTTTGGATTCTCCTGAACCCTATTTGTCAAAGCTAACTCATGTTCCCTTTTTGCCCTCCAGATTTGAGTAAACTCCTACTGCCCTTATACACCTCGAGGAATTCACTTGATCCCTGCTGTCTATATCTGGCATATGCTTCTTTCTTTTTCTTGACCAGAGCTTTAATTTCTCTAGTCATCCAGTATTCCCTACGCCTATCACCTTTCCTTCGCCCTTCACCATAACAGGAATATACTGTCCTTCCACTGTCTCTGGACTCTCGTTATCTCATTTTTGAAGGCTTCCCATTTTCCAACCATCCCTTTACCTGCCTCTAATCAACTTTTTAAAGTTCTTGCCTAATGTTGTCAAAATTGAACTTCCACCAATTTCGAACTTGAAGTTTTAGATCTGGTCTATCCTTTCCATAACTAATAGTTATGATCACTGGCCCCAAAGTGCTCCCCTACTGATACCTCAATCCTCAGGGGCAGTTGGAGGTGGGGGTGGGGAGGGAGGGGATAGTGGATTGAGGAAGGGGATGTTGGAAAAAGTAAAAGAAGCAAAACAAATGGATTACATTTAATGGAAAATCCCAGGAAACCAGACTTTAATCTGGAGGCATCGGGTGGTTTAAGGTGATGGGATGTTTACGTCTCATTGTGGGAAGGTTTCTCAATGGGATTCATGTCCTGAACTCTCGGTTCTCCCCAGATCCCCTCCCATCTGGTCTGCCCGCTGTTGGAAGGATGTTGTGAGACTTGAAAGAGTTCAGAAAAGATTTACAAGGATGTTGCCAGGGTTGGAGGGTTTGAGCTAAAGGGAGAAGTTGAATAGGCTGGGGCTATTTTCCCTGGAGTGTCGGACGCTGAGGGGTGACCTTGTCGATGTTTATAAACATGAGGGGCATGGATAGGGTAAAGAGACAAGGTCTTTTCCCTGGGAAAGTTCAAAACTAGAGGGCAGAGGTTTAAGGTGAGAGAGGAAATATTTAAAAGGGATCTAAGGGCCAACTTGTTCATGCAGAGGGTGGTACGTGTATGGAATGAGCTGCCAGAGGAAGTGGTGGAGGCTGGTACAATGACAATATTTAAAAGGCATACAAATAGGTATATGAATAGGAAGGGTTTAGAGGGATAAAGGCAAAATTGAACTAGATTAATTTAGGATATATATTTGGCATACTATCGAGGTCTAGGACTCTACAATCTGCTCCAATCCATAACACCCACAAATGTACAGTGGAACCGGAGTCATGTGTAGTCTATACCTTCAGCATTCATTTCCTGATTGGCATTACTGAAACATTTGGGTGTTTTATTGCAATCTGACCCTTTCACCTTCACTTCTTTTAGCACCAGTTTATAATGTCACTGGGCAAGTAATCATAAAGTCAGAGCACTGGGGCGTAGATTACAACTCACCATGAGAGCTGGTGAAATTTGTATTAAATTTATGAAGTCTGGAATGGAAGGCCAGCCTCAGATCATGAAACTTATATTGATTATAATAAAATCCCACCTGGTTCACTGATGTTCTTCAGGAGAAGAAATCTGCCATCCTCACAGAGATGAGTTCCAATCTAACTCCAGACCCACAGCAATGTGGTGGACTCTTAACTACCCCCTGAAATGGACAAGTGAGATGTTCAGTTCAAGGGCAAATATGGATGGGCAAGAAATCCTGAGCTTGCCAGCGATGCCCACGTCCTGAACAGGAAAATAAATGGGCAACTTGATGAGGTGGGATGGGAGTTCCTAATCTGTCAGGAAACTAGTCCAGTTCATCATCAGCCACTCCAGTGACTCTCAGATGTTTGAAGGTGCTTTTGGGATTGAATTCCTCGAATCTATCCATTATCCTAACGCTCAGACAGCAATAAGATACAGTGTTGACAGTTACCCAGTTAATCTTCACTCTGAGCTGACTCAAGACAATCAAAGAGGAAATTACTGTTTCACACTCAGACCTCAACACTGAGCACAGGCTGTCAGGGCAGAGTGTAATTATATCCCTCAGAATGGCTTGAGCCAACTTTGGCAGCATCAAAGTGAGCAAACATCGTTTGTAATTCTTATCTCTTGTAAAAGTAAAGACTAAGTGTGGGAGTAATTGATCGGTTGAAAAGGTAGATTACTGGTTGGGATGAAGGCCAAAGGACAGTGAGCAGCTCTCTCAGCCTCCTGCTGATCTGATGTTTGATCAGCTCGAAGCTGCATGTTTATAAAGTTGGAAGCTCAGATTGAATATAATTGGAACTGCATCAGCATGGCTTAGACAATAATGTTCTTGTCTCTGTGGCAGGAAGTTACAGCTTCTCATACACACAATCAACACACTACTGAGGGAGTGCCGCACTGTCGGAGGGTCAGCACTGAGGGAGTGCCGCACTGTCGGAGGGTCAGTGCTGAGGGAGTGCCGCACTGTCAGAGGGTCAGTGCTGAGGGAGTGCCGCACTGTCAGAGGGTCAGCGCTGAGGGAGTGCCGCACTGTCAGAGGGTCAGGACTGAAGGAGTGCCGCACTGTCAGAGGGTCAGCACTGAGGGAGTGCCGCACTGTCAGAGGGTCAGCACTGAGGGAGTGCCGCACTATCAGAGGGTCAGTGTTGAGGGAGTGGGCACTGGCGAAGGGTCAGTGCTGAGGGAGTGCTGCCCTGTCAGAGGGTCAGTGTTGAGGGAGTGAGGGAGTGCTGCGCTGTCAGAGGGTCAGTGTTGAGGCAGTGGGCACTGTCGGAGGGTCAGTGTTGAGGGAGTGTCGCACTGTCGGAGGGTCAGTGCTGAGAGAGTGTCGCACTGTCAGAGGGTCAGTGTTGAGGGAGTGTCGCACTGTCAGAGGGTCAGTGTTGAGGGAGCGCCGCACTGTCGGAGGGTCAGAGTTGAGAGAGTGCCGCACGGTCAGAGGGTCAGTGCTGAGGGAGTGCCGCACTGTCGGAGGGTCAGTGTTGAGGGAGTGCCGCACTGTTGGAACGTCAGTGTTGAGGGAGTGCCGCACTGTTGGAGGGTCAGTACCGAGGGAGTGCCACGCTGTTGGAGGGTCAGTACTGAGGGAGTGCCACGCTGTTGGAGGGTCAGTACTGAGGGAGTGCCACACAGTTGGAGGGTCAGTGCTGAGGGAGCGCTGCACTGTCGGAGGGTCAGTGCTGAGGGAGCGCCGCATTGTCAGAGGGTCAGTGTTGAGGGAGTGCCGCACTGTTGGAGGGTCAGTGTTGAGAGGGTGTCGCACTGTCAGCGGGTCAGTGTTGAGGGAGTGCCGCACTGTTGGAGGGTCAGTACTGAGGGAGTGCCGTGCTGTTGGAGGGTCAGTACTGAGGGAGTGCCGTGCTGTTGGAGGGTCAGTACTGAGGGAGTGCCACGCTGTCGGAGGGTCAGTGCTGAGGGAGTGCCGCACTGTCGGAGGGTCAGTGCTGAGGGAGTGCTGCACTGTCGGAGGGTCAGTGCTGAGGGAGCGCCGCATTGTCAGAGGGTCAGTGTTGAGGGAGTGCCGCACTGTTGGAGGGTCAGTGTTGAGAGGGTGTCGCACTGTCAGCGGGTCAGTGTTGAGGGAGTGCCGCACTGTTGGAGGGTCAGTGCTGAGGGAGTGCCGCACTGTCGGAGGGTCAGTGCTGAGGGAGTGCCGCACTGTCGGAGGGTCAGTGCTGAGGGAGTGGCGCACTGTCAGCGGGTCAGTGTAGAGGGAGTGGGCACTGTTGGAGGGTCAGTGCTGAGGGAGTGCTGCACTGTCAGAGGGTCAATGTTGAGGGAGTGCCGCACTGTTGGAGGATCAGTGCTGAGAAAGTGCCGCACTGTCAGAGGGTCTGTGCTGAGGGAGTGCCGCACTGTCAGAGGGTCAGTGTTGAGGGAGTGCCGTATTGTCAGCGGGTCAGTGTTGAGGGAGTGCCGCACTGTCAGCGGGTCAGTGTTGAGGGAGTGCCGTATTGTCAGCGGGTCAGTGTTGAGGGAGAGCCGCACTGTCGGAGGGTCAGTGCTGAGAGAGTGCCGCACTGTCAGAGGGTCTGTGCTGAGGGAGTGCCGCACTGTTGGAGGGTCAGTGCTGACGGAGTGTTGCACTGTTGGAGGGTTAGTGTTGAGAGAGTGCCGCACTGTTGGAGGGTCAGTGTTGAAAGAGTGCAGCGCTGTCGGAGGATCAGTGTTGAGGCAGCGCCGCAGTGTCAGAGGGTCAGTGTTGAGAGAGTGCTGCACTATCGGAGGGTCAGTACTGAGGGAGTGCCGCACTGCTGGAGGGTCAGTACTGAGGGAGTGCCGCACTGCTGGAGGGTCAGTACTGAGGGAGTGCCGCACTGCTGGAGGGTCAGTACTGAGGGAGTGCCACACTGCTGGAGGGTCAGTACTGAGGGAGTGCCACACTGCTGGAGGGTCAGTACTGAGGGAGTGCCACACAGTTGGAAGGTCAGTACTGAGGGAGTGCCACGCTGCTGGAGGGTCAGTACTGAGGGAGCGCCGCACTGTCAGAGGGTCAGTGTTGAGGGAATGCTGCACTGTCAGAGGGTCAGTATTGAGGGAGTGCCACACTGTCAGAGGATCAGTGTTGAGGGAGCGCCGCACTGTCGGAGGGTCAGTGTTGAAAGGGTGCCGCACTGTCGGAGGGTCAGTGTTGAGGGAGCGCCGCACTGTCAGAGGTTCAGTGCTGAGGGAGTGCTGCACTGTCGGTGGGTCAGTACTGTGGGAGGGCCGCACTGAGGGAGTGCCACACTGTTGGAGGGTCAGTGTTGAGGGAGTCCTGCGCTGTTGGACGGTCAGTACTGAGCGAGTGCCACACAGTTGGAGGGTCAGTACTGAGGGAGTGCCGCGCTGCTGGAGGGTCAGTACTGAGGGAGTGCCACACAGTTGGAAGGTCAGTACTGAGGGAGTGCCGCGCTGTCGGAGGGTCAGTACTGAGGGATCGCCGCACTGTCAGAGGGTCAGTGTTGAGGGAGTGCCACACTGTCGGAGGGTCAGTGTTGAGGGAGTGCTGCACTCTCGGAGGGTCAGTACTGAGGGAGTGCCTCGTTGTTGGAGGGTCAGTACTGAGGGAGTGCCTCGTTGTTGGAGGGTCAGTACTGAGGGAGTGCCTCGTTGTTGGAGGGTCAGTAGTGAGGGAGTGCCGTGCTGTTGGAGGGTCAGTAGTGAGGGAGTGCCGTGCTGTCGGACGGTCAATGCTGAGGGAGTCCCGCACTGTCGGAAGGTCAGTGTTGAGGGAGTCCCGCACTGTCAGAGGGTCAGTGTTGAGGGAGTGCCGCACTGTCACAGGGTCAGTGCTGAGGGAGTATCGCACTGTCAGCGGGTCAGTGTTGAGGGAGTGGGCACTGTTGGAGGGTCAGTGCTGAGGGAGTGCTGCACTGTTGGAGGGTCAGTGCTGAGGGAGTGCCGCACTGTCGGAGGGTCAGTGCTGAGGGAGTGCCGCACTGTCACAGGGTCAGTGCTGAGGGAGTGCCGCACTGTTGGAGGGTCAGTGGTGAGGGAGTGCCGCACTGTCGGAGGGTCGGTGTTGAGAGAGTGCCGCACTGTCGGAGGGTCAGTGTTGAGGGAGTGCCGCACTGTCGGAGGGTCGGTGTTGAGAGAGTGCCGCACTGTCGGAGCGTCAGTGTTGAGGGAGTGCCGCACTGTCGGAGGGTCGGTGTTGAGAGAGTGCCGCAGTGTCGGAGGGTCAGTGCTGAGAGAGTGCCGCACTCTCGGAGGGTCAGTGGTGAGGGAGTGCGACACTGTCGGAGGGTCGGTGTTGAGAGAGTGCTGCACTGTCAGAGCGTCAGTGCTGAGGGAGTGCCGCACTGTCGGAGCGTCAGTGCTGAGGGAGTGTCGCACTGTCAGCGGGTCAGTGTTGAGGGAGTGCCGCACTGTCGAAGCGTCAGTGTTGAGGGAGTGCCGCACTGTCGGAGGGTCAGTGTTGAGGGAGTGCCGCACTGTCGGAGGGTCAGTGTTGAGGGAGTGCCGCACTGTCGGAGGGTCAGTGCTGAGGGAGTGCCGCATTGTCGGAGGGTCAGTGTTGAGGGAGTGCCGCACTGTCGGAGGGTCAGTGTTGAGGGAGTGCCGCACTGTCGGAGGGTCAGTGTTGAGGGAGTGCCGCACTGTCGGAGGGTCAGTGCTAAGGGAGTGCCGCACTGTCGGAGGGTCAGTGCTGAGGGAGTGCCGCACTATCGGAGGGTCAGTGCTGAGGGAGTGCCGCACTGTCGGAGGGTCAGTGCTAAGGGAGTGCCGCACTGTCGGAGGGTCAGTGCTGAGGGAGTGCTGCACTATCGGAGGGTCAGTGCTGAGAGTGCCGCAGTATCGGAGGGTCAGTGCTGAGGGAGTGCCGCACTCTCGGAGGGTCAGTGGTGAGGGAGTGCGACACTGTCGGAGGGTCGGTGTTGAGAGAGTGCTGCACTGTCAGAGTGTCAGTGTTGAGGGAGTGCCGCACTGTCAGCGGGTCAGTGTTGAGGGAGTGGGCACTGTTGGAGGGTCCGTGCTGAGGGAGTGCTGCACTGTCAGAGGGTCAATGTTGAGGGAGTGCCGCACTGTTGGAGAATCAGTGCTGAGAGAGTGCCGCACTGTCAGAGGGTCTGTGCTGAGGGAGTGCCGCACTGTTGGAGAATCAGTGCTGAGAGAGTGCCGCACTGTCAGAGGGTCAATGTTGAGGGAGTGCCGCACTGTTGGAGAATCAGTGCTGAGGGAGTGCCGCACTGTCGGAGGGTCAGTGCTGAGGGAGTGCCGCACTGTCAGAGGGTCTGTGCTGAGGGAGTGCCGCACTGTCAGAGGGTCAGTGCTGCGGGAGTGCCGTATTGTCAGCGGGTCAGTGTTGAGGGAGTGCCGCACTGTCAGAGGGTCAGTGTTGAGGGAGTGCCGTATTGTCAGCGGGTCAGTGTTGAGGGAGTGCCGCACTGTCGGAGGGTCAGTGCTGAGAGAGTGCCGCACTGTCAGAGGGTCTGTGCTGAGGGAGTGCCGCACTGTCGGAGGGTCAGTGCTGACGGAGTGTTGCACTGTTGGAGGGTCAGTGTTGAGAGAGTGCTGCACTATCGGAGGGTCAGTGTTGAGAGAGTGCCGCACTGCTGGAGGGTCAGTACTGAGGGAGTGCCACACTGCTGGAGGGTCAGTACTGAGGGAGTGCCACACAGTTGGAAGGTCAGTACTGAGGGAGTGCCGCGCTGCTGGAGGGTCAGTACTGAGGGAGCGCCGCACTGTCGGAGGGTCAGTGTTGAAAGGGTGCCGCACTGTCGGAGGGTCAGTGTTGAGGGAGCGCCGCACTGTCAGAGGTTCAGTGCTGAGGGAGTGCTGCACTGTCGGTGGGTCAGTACTGTGGGTGGGCCGCACTGAGGGAGTGCCACACTGTTGGAGGGTCAGTGTTGAGGGAGTCCTGCGCTGTTGGAGGGTCAGTACTGAGCGAGTGCCACACAGTTGGAGGGTCAGTACTGAGGGAGTGCCGCGCTGCTGGAGGTTCAGTACTGAGGGAGTGCCATACAGTTGGAAGGTCAGTACTGAGGGAGTGCCGCGCTGTCGGAGGGTCAGTACTGAGGGATCGCCGCACTGTCAGAGGGTCAGTGTTGAGGGAATGCTGCACTGTCAGAGGGTCAGTGTTGAGAGAGTGCTGCACTGTTGGAGGGTCAGTGTTGAGGGAATGCTGCACTGTCAGAGGGTCAGTGTTGAGAGAGTGCTGCACTGTCAGAGCGTCAGTGCTGAGGGAGTGCCGCACTGTCGGAGCGTCAGTGCTGAGGGAGTGTCGCACTGTCAGCGGGTCAGTGTTGAGGGAGTGCCGCACTGTCGGAGCGTCAGTGTTGAGGGAGTGCCGCACTGTCGGAGGGTCAGTGTTGAGGGAGTGCCGCACTGTCGGAGGGTCAGTGTTGAGGGAGTGCCGCACTGTCGGAGGGTCAGTGCTGAGGGAGTGCCGCATTGTCGGAGGGTCAGTGTTGAGGGAGTGCTGCACTGTCGGAGGGTCAGTGTTGAGGGAGTGCCGCACTGTCGGAGGGTCAGTGTTGAGGGAGTGCCGCACTGTCGGAGGGTCAGTGCTGAGGGAGTGCCGCACTGTCGGAGGGTCAGTGCTGAGGGAGTGCCGCACTATCGGAGGGTCAGTGCTGAGGGAGTGCCGCACTGTCGGAGGGTCAGTGCTAAGGGAGTGCCGCACTGTCGGAGGGTCAGTGCTGAGGGAGTGCTGCACTATCGGAGGGTCAGTGCTGAGAGTGCCGCAGTATCGGAGGGTCAGTGCTGAGGGAGTGCCGCACTCTCGGAGGGTCAGTGGTGAGGGAGTGCGACACTGTCGGAGGGTCGGTGTTGAGAGAGTGCTGCACTGTCAGAGTGTCAGTGTTGAGGGAGTGCCGCACTGTCAGCGGGTCAGTGTTGAGGGAGTGGGCACTGTTGGAGGGTCCGTGCTGAGGGAGTGCTGCACTGTCAGAGGGTCAATGTTGAGGGAGTGCCGCACTGTTGGAGAATCAGTGCTGAGAGAGTGCCGCACTGTCAGAGGGTCTGTGCTGAGGGAGTGCCGCACTGTCAGAGGGTCAGTGCTGCGGGAGTGCCGTATTGTCAGCGGGTCAGTGTTGAGGGAGTGCCGCACTGTCAGAGGGTCAGTGTTGAGGGAGTGCCGTATTGTCAGCGGGTCAGTGTTGAGGGAGTGCCGCACTGTCGGAGGGTCAGTGCTGAGAGAGTGCCGCACTGTCAGAGGGTCTGTGCTGAGGGAGTGCCGCACTGTCGGAGGGTCAGTGCTGACGGAGTGTTGCACTGTTGGAGGGTCAGTGTTGAGAGAGTGCTGCACTATCGGAGGGTCAGTGTTGAGAGAGTGCCGCACTGCTGGAGGGTCAGTACTGAGGGAGTGCCACACTGCTGGAGGGTCAGTACTGAGGGAGTGCCACACAGTTGGAAGGTCAGTACTGAGGGAGTGCCGCGCTGCTGGAGGGTCAGTACTGAGGGAGCGCCGCACTGTCGGAGGGTCAGTGTTGAAAGGGTGCCGCACTGTCGGAGGGTCAGTGTTGAGGGAGCGCCGCACTGTCAGAGGTTCAGTGCTGAGGGAGTGCTGCACTGTCGGTGGGTCAGTACTGTGGGTGGGCCGCACTGAGGGAGTGCCACACTGTTGGAGGGTCAGTGTTGAGGGAGTCCTGCGCTGTTGGAGGGTCAGTACTGAGCGAGTGCCACACAGTTGGAGGGTCAGTACTGAGGGAGTGCCGCGCTGCTGGAGGTTCAGTACTGAGGGAGTGCCATACAGTTGGAAGGTCAGTACTGAGGGAGTGCCGCGCTGTCGGAGGGTCAGTACTGAGGGATCGCCGCACTGTCAGAGGGTCAGTGTTGAGGGAATGCTGCACTGTCAGAGGGTCAGTGTTGAGAGAGTGCTGCACTGTTGGAGGGTCAGTGTTGAGGGAGTGCCGCACTGTCGGAGCGTCAGTGCTGAGGGAGTGCCGCACTGTCGGAGCGTCAGTGCTGAGGGAGTGTCGCACTGTCGGAGCGTCAGTGCTGAGGGAGTGCCGCACTGTCGGAGCGTCAGTGCTGAGGGAGTGTCGCACTGTCAGCGGGTCAGTGTTGAGGGAGTGCCGCACTGTCGGAGCGTCAGTGTTGAGGGAGTGCAGCACTGTTGGAGGGTCAGTGTTGAGGGAGTGCCACACAGTTGGAAGATCAGTACTGAGGGAGTGCTGTGCTGTTGGAGGGTCAGTACTGAGGGAGTGCCGTGCTGTCGGAGGGTCAGTGCTGAGGGAGTGCCGCACTGTCGGAGGGTCAGTGCTGAGGGAGTGCCGCACTGTCGGAGGGTCAGTGCTGAGGGAGTGCCGCGCTGTCGGAGGGTCAGTGCTGAGGGAGTGTCGCACTGTCGGAGGGTCAGTGCTGAGGGAGTGCCGCACTGTCGGAGGGTCAGTGCTGAGGGAGTGCTGCATGGTCAGAGGGTCAGTGCTGAGGGAGTGCCGCACTGTCGGAGGGTCAGTGTTGAGGGAGTGCCGCATTATCAGAGGGTCAGTGTTGAGGGAGTGCCACACAGTTGGAAGGTCAGTACTGAGGGAGTGCCGTGCTGTTGGAGGGTCAGTACTGAGGGAGTGCCTCGTTGTTGGAGGGTCAGTACTGAGGGAGTGCCTCGTTGTTGGAGGGTCAGTACTGAGGGAGTGCCATGCTGTTGGAGGGTCAGTAGTGAGGGAGTGCCTCGTTGTTGGAGGGTCAGTAGTGAGGGAGTGCCGTGCTGTTGGAGGGTCAGTAGTGAGGGCGTGCCGCGCTGTTGGAGGGTCAGTACTGAGGGAGTGCCGTGCTGTCGGACGGTCAATGCTGAGGGAGTCCCGCACTGTCGGAAGGTCAGTGTTGAGGGAGTGCCGCACTGTCACAGGGTCAGTGCTGAGGGAGTATCGCACTGTCAGCGGGTCAGTGTTGAGGGAGTGGGCACTGTTGGAGGGTCAGTGCTGAGGGAGTGCTGCACTGTTGGAGGGTCAGTGCTGAGGGAGTGCTGCACTGTCACAGGGTCAGTGCTGAGGGAGTGCCGCACTGTCGGAGGGTCAGTGCTGAGGGAGTGCCGCACTGTCGGAGGGTCAGTGCTGAGGGAGTGCCGCACTGTCACAGGGTCAGTGCTGAGGGAGTGCCGCACTGTTGGAGGGTCAGTGGTGAGGGAGTGCCGCACTGTCGGAGGGTCGGTGTTGAGAGAGTCCCGCACTGTCGGAGGGTCAGTGTTGAGGGAGTGCCGCACTGTCGGAGGGTCGGTGTTGAGAGAGTGCTGCACTGTTGGAGGGTCTGTGCTGAGGGAGCGCCGCACTGTCGGAGGGTCAGTGCTGAGGGAGTGCCGCACTGTCAGAGAGTTAGTGTTGAGGGAGTGTCGCACTGTCGGAGGGTCAGTGCTGAGGGAGTGCAGCACTGTCGGAGCGTCAGTGCTGAGGGAGTGCAGCACTGTCGGGGGGTCAGTGCTGAGGGAGTGCAGCACAGTTGGAGGGTCGGTGTTGAGGGAGTGCCGCATTGTCAGAGGGTCAGTGTTGAGGGAGTGCAGCACTGTTGAAGGGTCAGTGTTGAGGGAGTGCCGCACTGTTGGAGGGTCAGTGTTGAGGGAGTGCCGCACTGTTGGAGGGTCAGTGTTGAGGGAGTGCCGCACTGTCGGAGGGTCAGTGCTGAGGGAGCGCCGCACTGTCGGAGGATCAGTGTTGAGAGAGTGCCGCACTGTCAGAGGGTCAGTGCTGAGAGGGTGTCGCACTGTCAGCGGGTCAGTGTTGAGGGAGTGGGCACTGTCGGAGGGTCTGTGCTGAGGGACTGCTGCATTGTCAGAGGGTCAGTGCTGAGGGAGTGCCGCACTGTCGGAGGGTCAGTGCTGAGGGAGTGCCGCACTGTCGGAGGGTCAGTGCTGAGGGAGTGCCGCACTGTCGGAGGGTCAGTGCTGAGGGAGTCCCGCACTGTCAGAGGGTCAGTGTTGAGGGAGTGCCGCACTGTCACAGGGTCAGTGCTGAGGGAGTATCGCACTGTCAGCGGGTCAGTGTTGAGGGAGTGGGCACTGTTGGAGGGTCAGTGCTGAGGGAGTGCTGCACTGTTGGAGGGTCAGTGCTGAGGGAGTGCCGCACTGTCGGAGGGTCAGTGCTGAGGGAATGCCGCACTGTCACAGGGTCAGTGCTGAGGGAGTGCCGCACTGTTGGAGGGTCAGTGGTGAGGGAGTGCCGCACTGTCGGAGGGTCGGTGTTGAGAGAGTGCCGCACTGTCGGAGGGTCAGTGTTGAGGGAGTGCCGCACTGTCGGAGGGTCGGTGTTGAGAGAGTGCCGCACTGTCGGAGCGTCAGTGTTGAGGGAGTGCCGCACTGTCGGAGGGTCGGTGTTGAGAGAGTGCCGCAGTGTCGGAGGGTCAGTGCTGAGAGAGTGCCGCACTCTCGGAGGGTCAGTGGTGAGGGAGTGCGACACTGTCGGAGGGTCGGTGTTGAGAGAGTGCTGCACTGTCAGAGCGTCAGTGCTGAGGGAGTGCCGCACTGTCGGAGCGTCAGTGCTGAGGGAGTGTCGCACTGTCAGCGGGTCAGTGTTGAGGGAGTGCCGCACTGTCGAAGCGTCAGTGTTGAGGGAGTGCCGCACTGTCGGAGGGTCAGTGTTGAGGGAGTGCCGCACTGTCGGAGGGTCAGTGTTGAGGGAGTGCCGCACTGTCGGAGGGTCAGTGCTGAGGGAGTGCCGCATTGTCGGAGGGTCAGTGTTGAGGGAGTGCCGCACTGTCGGAGGGTCAGTGTTGAGGGAGTGCCGCACTGTCGGAGGGTCAGTGCTGAGGGAGTGCCGCACTGTCGGAGGGTCAGTGCTGAGGGAGTGCCGCACTATCGGAGGGTCAGTGCTGAGGGAGTGCCGCACTGTCGGAGGGTCAGTGCTAAGGGAGTGCCGCACTGTCGGAGGGTCAGTGCTGAGGGAGTGCTGCACTATCGGAGGGTCAGTGCTGAGAGTGCCGCAGTATCGGAGGGTCAGTGCTGAGGGAGTGCCGCACTCTCGGAGGGTCAGTGGTGAGGGAGTGCGACACTGTCGGAGGGTCGGTGTTGAGAGAGTGCTGCACTGTCAGAGTGTCAGTGTTGAGGGAGTGCCGCACTGTCAGCGGGTCAGTGTTGAGGGAGTGGGCACTGTTGGAGGGTCCGTGCTGAGGGAGTGCTGCACTGTCAGAGGGTCAATGTTGAGGGAGTGCCGCACTGTTGGAGAATCAGTGCTGAGAGAGTGCCGCACTGTCAGAGGGTCTGTGCTGAGGGAGTGCCGCACTGTCAGAGGGTCAGTGCTGCGGGAGTGCCGTATTGTCAGCGGGTCAGTGTTGAGGGAGTGCCGCACTGTCAGAGGGTCAGTGTTGAGGGAGTGCCGTATTGTCAGCGGGTCAGTGTTGAGGGAGTGCCGCACTGTCGGAGGGTCAGTGCTGAGAGAGTGCCGCACTGTCAGAGGGTCTGTGCTGAGGGAGTGCCGCACTGTCGGAGGGTCAGTGCTGACGGAGTGTTGCACTGTTGGAGGGTCAGTGTTGAGAGAGTGCTGCACTATCGGAGGGTCAGTGTTGAGAGAGTGCCGCACTGCTGGAGGGTCAGTACTGAGGGAGTGCCACACTGCTGGAGGGTCAGTACTGAGGGAGTGCCACACAGTTGGAAGGTCAGTACTGAGGGAGTGCCGCGCTGCTGGAGGGTCAGTACTGAGGGAGCGCCGCACTGTCGGAGGGTCAGTGTTGAAAGGGTGCCGCACTGTCGGAGGGTCAGTGTTGAGGGAGCGCCGCACTGTCAGAGGTTCAGTGCTGAGGGAGTGCTGCACTGTCGGTGGGTCAGTACTGTGGGTGGGCCGCACTGAGGGAGTGCCACACTGTTGGAGGGTCAGTGTTGAGGGAGTCCTGCGCTGTTGGAGGGTCAGTACTGAGCGAGTGCCACACAGTTGGAGGGTCAGTACTGAGGGAGTGCCGCGCTGCTGGAGGTTCAGTACTGAGGGAGTGCCATACAGTTGGAAGGTCAGTACTGAGGGAGTGCCGCGCTGTCGGAGGGTCAGTACTGAGGGATCGCCGCACTGTCAGAGGGTCAGTGTTGAGGGAATGCTGCACTGTCAGAGGGTCAGTGTTGAGAGAGTGCTGCACTGTCAGAGCGTCAGTGCTGAGGGAGTGCCGCACTGTCGGAGCGTCAGTGCTGAGGGAGTGTCGCACTGTCAGCGGGTCAGTGTTGAGGGAGTGCCGCACTGTCGGAGCGTCAGTGTTGAGGGAGTGCCGCACTGTCGGAGGGTCAGTGTTGAGGGAGTGCCGCACTGTCGGAGGGTCAGTGCTGAGGGAGTGCCGCACTGTCGGAGGGTCAGTGCTGAGGGAGTGCCGCACTGTCAGCGGGTCAGTGTTGAGGGAGTGCTGCACTGTCGGAGGGTCAGTGTTGAGGGAGTGCCGCACTGTCGGAGGGTCAGTGTTGAGGGAGTGCCGCACTGTCGGAGGGTCAGTGCTGAGGGAGTGCCGCACTGTCGGAGGGTCAGTGCTGAGGGAGTGCCGCACTATCGGAGGGTCAGTGCTGAGGGAGTGCCGCACTGTCGGAGGGTCAGTGCTAAGGGAGTGCCGCACTGTCGGAGGGTCAGTGCTGAGGGAGTGCTGCACTATCGGAGGGTCAGTGCTGAGAGTGCCGCAGTATCGGAGGGTCAGTGCTGAGGGAGTGCCGCACTCTCGGAGGGTCAGTGGTGAGGGAGTGCGACACTGTCGGAGGGTCGGTGTTGAGAGAGTGCTGCACTGTCAGAGTGTCAGTGTTGAGGGAGTGCCGCACTGTCAGCGGGTCAGTGTTGAGGGAGTGGGCACTGTTGGAGGGTCCGTGCTGAGGGAGTGCTGCACTGTCAGAGGGTCAATGTTGAGGGAGTGCCGCACTGTTGGAGAATCAGTGCTGAGAGAGTGCCGCACTGTCAGAGGGTCTGTGCTGAGGGAGTGCCGCACTGTCAGAGGGTCAGTGCTGCGGGAGTGCCGTATTGTCAGCGGGTCAGTGTTGAGGGAGTGCCGCACTGTCAGAGGGTCAGTGTTGAGGGAGTGCCGTATTGTCAGCGGGTCAGTGTTGAGGGAGTGCCGCACTGTCGGAGGGTCAGTGCTGAGAGAGTGCCGCACTGTCAGAGGGTCTGTGCTGAGGGAGTGCCGCACTGTCGGAGGGTCAGTGCTGACGGAGTGTTGCACTGTTGGAGGGTCAGTGTTGAGAGAGTGCTGCACTATCGGAGGGTCAGTGTTGAGAGAGTGCCGCACTGCTGGAGGGTCAGTACTGAGGGAGTGCCACACTGCTGGAGGGTCAGTACTGAGGGAGTGCCACACAGTTGGAAGGTCAGTACTGAGGGAGCGCCGCACTGTCGGAGGGTCAGTGTTGAAAGGGTGCCGCACTGTCGGAGGGTCAGTGTTGAGGGAGCGCCGCACTGTCAGAGGTTCAGTGCTGAGGGAGTGCTGCACTGTCGGTGGGTCAGTACTGTGGGTGGGCCGCACTGAGGGAGTGCCACACTGTTGGAGGGTCAGTGTTGAGGGAGTCCTGCGCTGTTGGAGGGTCAGTACTGAGCGAGTGCCACACAGTTGGAGGGTCAGTACTGAGGGAGTGCCGCGCTGCTGGAGGTTCAGTACTGAGGGAGTGCCATACAGTTGGAAGGTCAGTACTGAGGGAGTGCCGCGCTGTCGGAGGGTCAGTACTGAGGGATCGCCGCACTGTCAGAGGGTCAGTGTTGAGGGAATGCTGCACTGTCAGAGGGTCAGTGTTGAGAGAGTGCTGCACTGTTGGAGGGTCAGTGTTGAGGGAGTGCCGCACTGTCGGAGCGTCAGTGCTGAGGGAGTGCCGCACTGTCGGAGCGTCAGTGCTGAGGGAGTGTCGCACTGTCGGAGCGTCAGTGCTGAGGGAGTGCCGCACTGTCGGAGCGTCAGTGCTGAGGGAGTGTCGCACTGTCAGCGGGTCAGTGTTGAGGGAGTGCCGCACTGTCGGAGCGTCAGTGTTGAGGGAGTGCAGCACTGTTGGAGGGTCAGTGTTGAGGGAGTGCCACACAGTTGGAAGATCAGTACTGAGGGAGTGCTGTGCTGTTGGAGGGTCAGTACTGAGGGAGTGCCGTGCTGTCGGAGGGTCAGTGCTGAGGGAGTGCCGCACTGTCGGAGGGTCAGTGCTGAGGGAGTGCCGCACTGTCGGAGGGTCAGTGCTGAGGGAGTGCCGCGCTGTCGGAGGGTCAGTGCTGAGGGAGTGTCGCACTGTCGGAGGGTCAGTGCTGAGGGAGTGCCGCACTGTCGGAGGGTCAGTGCTGAGGGAGTGCTGCATGGTCAGAGGGTCAGTGCTGAGGGAGTGCCGCACTGTCGGAGGGTCAGTGTTGAGGGAGTGCCGCATTATCAGAGGGTCAGTGTTGAGGGAGTGCCACACAGTTGGAAGGTCAGTACTGAGGGAGTGCCGTGCTGTTGGAGGGTCAGTACTGAGGGAGTGCCTCGTTGTTGGAGGGTCAGTACTGAGGGAGTGCCTCGTTGTTGGAGGGTCAGTACTGAGGGAGTGCCATGCTGTTGGAGGGTCAGTAGTGAGGGAGTGCCTCGTTGTTGGAGGGTCAGTAGTGAGGGAGTGCCGTGCTGTTGGAGGGTCAGTAGTGAGGGCGTGCCGCGCTGTTGGAGGGTCAGTACTGAGGGAGTGCCGTGCTGTCGGACGGTCAATGCTGAGGGAGTCCCGCACTGTCGGAAGGTCAGTGTTGAGGGAGTGCCGCACTGTCACAGGGTCAGTGCTGAGGGAGTATCGCACTGTCAGCGGGTCAGTGTTGAGGGAGTGGGCACTGTTGGAGGGTCAGTGCTGAGGGAGTGCTGCACTGTTGGAGGGTCAGTGCTGAGGGAGTGCTGCACTGTCACAGGGTCAGTGCTGAGGGAGTGCCGCACTGTCGGAGGGTCAGTGCTGAGGGAGTGCCGCACTGTCGGAGGGTCAGTGCTGAGGGAGTGCCGCACTGTCACAGGGTCAGTGCTGAGGGAGTGCCGCACTGTTGGAGGGTCAGTGGTGAGGGAGTGCCGCACTGTCGGAGGGTCGGTGTTGAGAGAGTGCTGCACTGTTGGAGGGTCTGTGCTGAGGGAGCGCCGCACTGTCGGAGGGTCAGTGCTGAGGGAGTGCCGCACTGTCAGAGAGTTAGTGTTGAGGGAGTGTCGCACTGTCGGAGGGTCAGTGCTGAGGGAGTGCAGCACTGTCGGAGCGTCAGTGCTGAGGGAGTGCAGCACTGTCGGGGGGTCAGTGCTGAGGGAGTGCAGCACAGTTGGAGGGTCGGTGTTGAGGGAGTGCCGCATTGTCAGAGGGTCAGTGTTGAGGGAGTGCAGCACTGTTGAAGGGTCAGTGTTGAGGGAGTGCCGCACTGTTGGAGGGTCAGTGTTGAGGGAGTGCCGCACTGTTGGAGGGTCAGTGTTGAGGGAGTGCCGCACTGTCGGAGGGTCAGTGCTGAGGGAGCGCCGCACTGTCGGAGGATCAGTGTTGAGAGAGTGCCGCACTGTCAGAGGGTCAGTGCTGAGAGGGTGTCGCACTGTCAGCGGGTCAGTGTTGAGGGAGTGGGCACTGTCGGAGGGTCTGTGCTGAGGGACTGCTGCATTGTCAGAGGGTCAGTGCTGAGGGAGTGCCGCACTGTCGGAGGGTCAGTGCTGAGGGAGTGCCGCACTGTCGGAGGGTCAGTGCTGAGGGAGTGCCGCACTGTCGGAGGGTCAGTGCTGAGGGAGTGCCGCACTGTCAGAGAGTTAGTGTTGAGGGAGTGCCGCACTGTCGGAGGGTCAGTGCTGAGGGAGTGCCGCACTGTCGGAGCGTCAGTGCTGAGGGAGTGTCGCACTCTCAGCGGGTCAGTGTTGAGGGAGTGCCGCACTGTCGGAGCGTCAGTGTTGAGGGAGTGCAGCACTGTTGGAGGGTCAGTGTTGAGGGAGTGCCGCACTGTCAGAGGGTCAGTATTGAGGGAGAGCCGCACTGTCGGAGGGTCAGTGTTGAGGGAGTGCCGCACTGTCAGAGTGTCAGTGTTGAGGGAGTGCCGCACTGTCGGAGGATCAGTGCTGAGGGAGTGCCGCACTATCGGAGGGTCAGTGTTGAGGGAGTGCCGCACTGTCGGAGGGTCAGTGTTGAGGGAGTGCCGCACTGTCGGAGGGTCAGTGTTGAGGGAGTGCCGCACTGTCGGAGGGTCAGTGTTGAGGGAGTGCCGCACTGTCGGAGGGTCAGTGTTGAGGGAGTGCCGCACTGTCGGAGGGTCAGTGTTGAGGGAGTGCCGCACTGTCGGAGGGTCAGTGTTGAGGGAGTGCCGCACTGTCGGAGGGTCAGTGCTGAGGGAGTGCCGCACTGTCGGAGCGTCAGTGTTGAGGGAGTGCCGCACTGTCGGAGCGTCAGTGTTGAGGGAGTGCCGCACTGTCGGAGCGTCAGTGTTGAGGGAGTGCCGCACTGTCGGAGCGTCAGTGTTGAGGGAGTGCCGCACTGTCGGAGCGTCAGTGTTGAGGGAGTGTCGCACTGTCAGCGGGTCAGTGTTGAGGGTGTGCCGCACTGTCGGAGCGTCAGTGTTGAGGGAGTGCAGCACTGTTGGAGGGTCAGTGTTGAGGGTGTGCAGCACTGTCAGAGGGTCAGTATTGAGGGAGTGCCGCACTGTTGGAGGGTCAGTGTTGAGGGAGTGGCGCTCTGTCGGAGGGTCAGTGTTGAGGGAGCGCCGCACTGTCGGAGGGTCAGTGCTGAGGGAGTGCCGCACTGTCGGAGGGTCAGTGCTGAGGGAGTGCCGCACTGTCGGAGGGTCAGTGCTGAGGAAGTGCCGCACTGTCGGAGGGTCAGTGCTGAGGGAGTGCCGCACTGTCGGAGGGTCAGTGCTGAGGGAGTGCCGCACTGTTGGAGGGTCAGTGTCTCTGATGCCCGTTACTAATGAAACTGGCAGAGGAGGAGTGTTGCTCCATGATGTGTACCCTCCGAGGTTTGGCTGCAGTATGCCCGGGTGGAGACTGTCCTTTGGGCTTTTGTAAAATGTTCCTCTCGTGGGACATCTGGAGTGCTGGCAGGTTCGTGTTTGTGAAACACACGTTCGGATCAGTAAAGCTCTTCAGTTGTGGCCTCCATGCCAGTGTCTAACCTCGGTGGAAAATCGTTTTCACAGTGAAGTCTCCCTGCTTTATTTGAATTTGGAATCCATTTGTAACAAAGCCACAGTGTGGGTTTTGGCCGCGGGGGGGTGGGGGGGGGTAATTGGGAGGGGTATTTGCTGTGTCTAAAGAAGCTTCCTGAATCCCCATCTCCACCCTGTGACTGTGTGTTTGAGTCAGTGTCTATCGATCAGGGATGAGCGGGATTGAAACAGAAGAGAAAAGGAGAAGCCTCTCTCATCAATAAATGGCCAAACAGTGTCCTTTGGATCTCCATGTTTTACAGAGGACATCGTGACACTGGAGATGGTGCAAAAAAAGATTTACGAGGATGATATCGAAACAAGAGGTCACATTTATCCAGAAAGACCGAACAGGGTAGGAACCTGTACTTGGGAAAAGCACTGAGGGGTGGGTAGGTGAACATCTTTCAGGAAGTGAGATGTAATGGAGATGTTTCCACGTGTGGAGATGACCAAAACTAACAGCTAACAATATAAATCAGGCACGGATAAATCCAGCGAGGAATTCAGGAGAAACATTTCCACCCGGAGAATGGAGAGATTATGGACCTTTCTCCTGCAGGAAGTGTTAAGTGGAATAGGATCAATACAGAGGACCTGGATAGAACAGATCAGGAGAAACCATTCACAGTTGCAAAGGTATCAGGATGAGAGGGCACAGATTTAAGATGTTTTGCAAGAGAAGCAAATGCAAAATCTTACACAGCGGAGGCAGAATGTTGCACCCAGCGAGAGGTCAGGGTCAGGGGTACACTGCCTGGAAATGTGGTAGGCACGTTCAATGAAGGCCTTTGAGAGGGGCACTGGGGAGTTTATTTAAGGATAAACAATATGTAAGAATCAAGAGATTGATACTCAGTCAAAATACTCAATTGCAGATCAAGTACAGAAACAGAGGACTGAATGGCCTCTTTTGGCATTGTGTTTCTGTGACGTTTTATGCATAAGCAGGTGAGGGAGAGAGGAACACAGGGGTCCTGCCGATAGGGTGCGATGACGGGTAGTTGGAAGGAGGGTTGTGGGGAGCAAAAATGCTAGCAGAGGGTTCCAATGGCCAGAGCCTGTTTGTTGCTGAATTTAGTGTATTTGCCAAATAAACAATTTGAACAAATTGATCAATCATTTGGGGGTTAATGTCACAGGTACTCATGCAGGATGTGTGGTGGCTCTGTGGTTAGTGTGGCTGCCTTACTGCGTTGGGACCTGGGTTCAATCCTGCCCTTGGGTGGCTGTCTGTGTGGGGTTTGCACATTCTCCCTGTGTCTGAATGGGTTTCCTCCCACAGTCTGAAGTTAGGGTGGATAGCCATGGGAAATATGGGGATGGAGCGGGTCAGTATGGGATGTCCTTGGGAGGACTGGTATAGACTCAATGGGCTGAATGGCCTCCTTACCACACTGTAGGAGAGCCCTTTGCACATTTCAGTTATTCCCAATTGTGGAACACTTTTCAAAGCAGAGCCTTGCTATCCACATAATTAGTCAATCAAAAACCACTCAGGGTGGCTTGCAATTTTTAGAGACTAGTAAATGAATCTTTTTGTTTTGGGCTCGGGAACTTCTCATGGTCTCTGTTCTAAAATTGAAGAGAAGCCAGTTTACTGATTTATTCTGAATAGTCTCACGCATTCCTATCCTTGGAGATTAATCTTCAAGTGTGTCAGAGAATGTTCATTCATCCCTTCTGCTACTCCCTTCAACTTCCTGCAGGCCAAATAGATCCTGTATGTCAGAGGGAGCTTTATGTTTAATTTGACAATGGAAAGGCTGAGATAGTTCAATATATTTCAGACATTGAGCTCAGAATGTCACCCATCAATATAGCATAAAACCAAATATGATATAGGAACAAATATACAGACTCTAATAATTAAAGTGGGAGAGTCACATTGACTGAATACCAAGTCTATTCCTCACTGACTGACCCAGATGGAGAAGTACAAGACGCTGCCAATTTGCAAATTTCCCTGAGCAGCAGAAATGTTTCTAAAATTCATTCACAGGATCAGGGCATCTCTGACTATGCCAGCATTTATTGCCCATCCCTAATTACCCAGGGGGCAGTTAAGAGTCAACCACATTGCTGTGGATCTGGAGTCATGTTTAGGCCAGACCAGGTAAGGATGGCAGTTTCTTTCCCTAAAGGATATTAGTGACACAGATGGGTTTTTTCGACAATTGACTATGAGTTCATGATCATCTTTAGACTCTTAATTCCAGATTTTGTATCAAAGTCATATTCTACCACCTGCTGTAACAGGATTCAAACCCGGATTAGCAGAACATTAGCTGGGTCTCTGGATGTCCTGGGTCCCCATAACCATTACAGGGAGGCAATGGCCTAGTGCTGTTATCACTGGACTATTAATCCAGAGACCCAGGTAATGCTCTGGAGACCTGGTTTTGATTCCTGGCGTCAGGATGTTTAAGGCAGACAGACCATGGAGCTCAGGAAGCTTCAATCCCAAAGTATCTACATAGAACATAGAACATAGAACATAGAAGAATACAGCGCAGTACAGGCCCTTTGGCCCTCGATGTTGTGCCGATCCAAGCCCACCTAACCTATACTAACCCACTATCCTCCATATACCTATCCAATGCCCGCTTAAATGCCCAAAAAGAGGGAGAGTCCACCACTGCTACTGGCAGGGCATTCCATGAACTTACGACTCGCTGAGTGAAGAACCTACCCCTAACTTCAGTCCTATATCTACCCCCCCTTAATTTAAAGCTATGCCCCCTTGTAATACCCGACTCCATACGCGGGAAAAGGTTCACACTGTCAACCCTATCTAACCCCCTAATCATCTTGTACATCTCTTCATTCATTGTGTCGAAATGGCTATTCCTCAGAGGGACAGGCAAGAGGCCATTCAGCCCCTCAAGCTATTCCATTTAGCTCATGGCTGATCAACATCTTAGCTCCAATCACCAATTTGATTCCATTAACCCCAGTCTCCATTACCCCACAAAATCATTTTCGTTTCACCCCTAATCCCAAGCAGTGTTTTTTGTTTGAGGGGGCAATGTTCCAGTTTTTCACTGCCCTTTACATGAGGAGAGCTTCCTGACACAGCCCCTGGACACCTGGAGATCTAGTTTTTGAGTTTTTCCTGGGAGTGTCTCCTCAACCAGATTCTGATTGATTCCTGATCCAACTTACTCATCCGTACTTTCAGATGAGTATGTCCCAATTGGCTTGCTCAGCCCAGAATTCCCTGCTAGCTTCCCATTGCTTTTCCACGCTAATAGAATCATACCGTACAGAATAGGCCCTTCGGCCTGCTGAGTCTGTACTGCCAAAACTATACTACACCAGTCCCACCTTCCCACTGTGGGTCTTGAATGTTTAGGGCTCATCCAGGTACTTTGTGAGTTTCCCCTCAACTCCCCTCCCAGACGCTGCACTCCAAATCCCCGTCACCTTCTGGGCAAAAACGTTTTTGCTCAAATCCCCTCTAAACCTCCTGCCTTTCACTTTAAAAGTTTGCCCCTTTGACCCTTCAACTGCAGGGAACAGCTGATTCCTATCCACTCTATCCATGCCCTTCAGAATTTTAGCCCCAGTCTCAGTCATCCTTAAGTCAACGTTCTCTGCTCTTTGATGCAATTCATTTGCTGCTTGGGATATTTGCCACACTAACTGTAACCCTGCAATCTCAGAGTGTATCGCAGATGGATTGATGACTGCTGGGTCTCACATCTGTCTTTTGATGAGTTCACTTGGTTTTGTTTAATTGCAGATTGATTGCACCTATGAGCTGTAGTTTGGAGATTACCAAATGCTCTGCATATGGAGATCCAGGTCTCAGTCAGGTCTCCCTCACTGCACAACAGAAGGTCTGGGCTCATCCTAATGTCCGTGACTAATGCATCAATTCCTGGACAGTGGTCCTGGCATTCTGATGGAAGGAGACTTAACTTTGGGCATTCTCTGCTACATGGTTTATTCTCACTCTGTTAAAGAACAAAGAAAATTTACAGCCCAGGAACAGGCCCTTCGGCCCTTCAAGCCTGAGCCGATCCTAATCTACTGTCTAAACCAGTCACCCAATTCCTAAGCATCTGTATCCCTCTGCTCCCCACCTACTCATGCATCTGTCCAGACGCATCTTAAATGAATCTACTGTGCCTGCCTCTACCACCTCTGCTGGCAACGCATTCCAAATGTCCACCACCCTCTGTGTGAAGTACTTGCCGCGTGTATCTCCTTTAAACTTTCCACCTCTCACCTTGAAAGCGTGACCTCTCGTTATTGAATCCTTCACCCTGGGAAAAAGCTTGTCTCTATCCACCCTGTCTATACCCTTCATGATTTTGTAAACCTCAATCAGGTCCCCCACAATCTCCTTTTATCTAGTGAAAACAAACCTAACCTACTCAACCTCTCTTCATAGCTAGCACCTTCCACACCAGGCAACATCCTCGTAAACCTTCTCTGCACCCTCTCCAAAGCGTCCACATCCTTTTGGTAATGTGGCGACCAGAACTGTACACAGTATTCCAAATGCAGCTGAACCAATGTCTTGTACAATTTTAACATGACTTGCTAGCTCTTATACTCAATACCCGGTCCAATGAAGGCAAGCATACTATATGCCTTCTTGACCACTCTATCCACCTGTGCAGCAACCTTCAGGGTACAATGGACCTGCACTCCCAGATCTCTCTGCCCATCAACTTTTCCCAAGGCTCTTCCATTCATTGTATAATTCGTTCCAAAATTAGACTTGCCTAAATCCATCACCTCACCTGCCACTTTTCCGCCCAACTCTCCAGTCTATCTATATCCTCCTGTATTCTCTGACAGTCCCTTATGCTTTCTGCCACTTCACCAATCTTTGTGTCATCTGCAAACTTGCTGATCATACCAACAGTGCCCTCTTCTAGATCATTTATGTATATTACAAACAACAGTGCCCCCAATACTGACCCCCTGTGGACGACCACTGGTCACCTTTCTCCGCTTCGAGAAACTCCCTTCAACTACTACTCTCTGTCTCCTGTTCCTCAACCAGTTCTTTATCCATCTAGCTAGAACACCCTGCACACCATGTGATTTCACTTTCTCCATTAGTCTACAATGGGGAACCTTCTCAAACACCTTACTAAAGTCCATGTATATGACATCAACAGCCCTTCCTTCATCTAACAACTTGGTCACTTCCTCAAAGAACTCTATTAAGTTGGTAAGGTACGATCTCCCCCGCACAAAACCATGTTGCCTATCACTGAGAAGCTCATTCTTTTCTAAATATAAATAGATCCTATCCCTCAGTACCCTCTCCAGCAACTTCCCCACCACCGACGTCAGGCTCACTGGTCTGCAGTTACTCGCAATATCCCTACTACCTTTCTTGTACAGGGGGACAACATGAGCAACACTCCCATCCTCCGGCACCTCACCTGTATTTAAGGATGCCACAAAGATATCTGTCAGTGCCCCAGCTATTTCCTTTCTCGCCTCCCTCAGCAACCTGGGGTAGACCCCATCCGGTCCTGGGGATTTGTCCAACTTAATAACCTCTAGCATAACCAACACATCTTCCCTACTTATGCCAACATGATCCAGACTAATCAAACTTCTATCTCTAATCTCAACATTCATCATGTTCCTCTCCTCAGTGAACACTGACGCAAAGTAATCATTCAGAATCTCACCCATTCTCTCAGATTCGGCACACAGCCTTCCTTCATTATCTTTTAGTGGACCAATCCTTTCTCTAGTTACCTGCTTGCTTATATAAGAATAAAATGCTTTGGGACGGCTTATTTGTTGGAATAACTTGCACTCATTTTGACTGTAAATTTGCTTTTTGCCAATATTCAATCAACCAACTGCCCCAAGCCGATGTCTGCTTCACCGCAAATAACCCACCCATTCACTTCAAAGGCTCACCAGGAATAGCAGCACAGATTTAAACTGCCATCCCAGGATTGTTATGGCACAGAGGGAGGCCATTTAGCCCATTGTGTCTGTACTGGCTCCTCAAGCTTGCATCATTGCCTCCTGTTTCCCCCCTTGCACACTATTTAAGGACAAGGAACATGAGGAGGGCACTTAGCCCTTTGAACTAGGTAGGGTGCCAGGAGAGATGGGATACCCAGTGGGTAGTCTGGCTGGTTTGCCAGGTTGCAAGATGCCAAGGAAGCCTGTGTAGAACTGCCGTCAGCGCTGGAATTATTTCATCAGCAGTCCCTCGCAGCCGAGGATTATTCTCTCCAAGGATAAGAACAGGCTGATACAGCTACTGCAGATTCTGATACCCTCGGGGCAGGTGGTAGTCACATGAAGGGGTGGGTAAGGCATTGGTTTGGTAGCGCACTCCTTTCACTGTTTTCACTTGGCTTCCATTATTTCCCGATGGGAAGTCTCAAAGTGCTTGACACCTTCCAGAGTGCTCCTCCTCCACTCGGGACAACCTTAGGTCAGTGATTCCCAGGTGTCTAGGAATGCCACACTTCACCAGTGACACCTTGAGGGTATCACTGAAGCGTTTCCTCTGTCCACCTGCAGCCGACCTGCCGTATCAGAGCCGGGAGTTGATACTGGAATAGCGAGTGCCCGGCCACCGGAAAATCTGCACTATTGTTCGACGGAAGGCCTTGAGGTCTGGTCTGGAATTACCTGAACTGTCAGCTCAGTGCCCAAAACACGCCCATTCCTGTGAAACATTTGGCTGTTCTCTATATTAAAAGGTGTCGATCAATGAATGTAGGCTCTTATTGTTGCAAGTTTCCTCTATCCTTTCCCAAGGACACAGACTATCCCAGCACTCATGGTTCATCACAATGCCATCTCCAATACGTGTGTCTCCCTGTATCTTATCGAGCAGAACAGAACAGGTTCTCTGAGCAGAACCCTGTGGAGATTGATCACTCCCCATTTGACAGTCCCCAACAGGATTAACAATTCATTTTGCCAGAAACAAATGCCCTGGAATCAGATTAACTTCACCTCAGACACTCGCTGACATTTTAGAATTAATATTTGTGACCTCAAACTCTAATAAGGAGTCTGTAAGCGCCCTGCTGCAGAGTGTAATTGTAGGTTGTTTTGGAGGTCTGTGAGAAGGGGCAATTAAGTTTTAAAAATGCAGACAAATAAACAATACACATCAGTCACATTTTATCCCTGGACATCCTTTGTGTAATTCCTTGCCGATGAGTCACGATTGCAAATGGATGCAATTAGTAAAATTATAAATTTGCAAGCGAGTTCCCGTGGAGTCAGCTGTTGTTGTTCCCAGTGAGAGATTTCCACATGCAGCCAACTTGTAGACAAGGGCAAGAAACACACTTATTTACAGTTACTTATAAAAACCGTGAGCCTGTACAACTGTCTGACACTTTCTTCAAACACAAATGAAAAACAAATTCAGTATTAAATCAAATTTCTAAACTGTTTTCGGTGAGACAGTGATTTGAAGGCTAGAGTATGATGTAGACTTATCCTGCAGGGTAAAAGATTGTTTTCAAACTATACCATAATGATTGTTTTCAGAAATATTCGATCAAATGAGGCAAATTAAGATTCACCGTACAGGCACTTGGTGAACTTTATCTGCTTTTGTTGACTGCGAGCCTGGATTGTGTTGTCTTTGAAACATTCTGAAGGTGTACCGAGATTACTAAGTGATTTTGAAGAGCAAAGATTGTTGACAAACTGCCAACAGATATCCAGACAAGGTCAAACTGCTAAAGGAGTAGATGAGTTTATAAAGAGATAGAACTATCAGGATATGGAGGTGACTAAGACACTCCAGCAGCAATCACAGAATCTATACAGTGTGGAAGCAGGCCATTCGGCCCTTCAAGTCTACAATAACCCTCCAAAGAGCATCCCATCTAGACCCAACCCCCTAACCTGTTCCCATAACCATGCATTTCCCATGGCTAACCCCCGAGCCTGCACGTCTCTGGACACTATGGGCAATTTCCCATGGCCAATCCACCCTAATGTGCACATTTTTGGACTGTGGGAGGAAACACACACAGACACGGGGAGGATGTGCAAACTCCACACAGACAGTCTCCTGAGGCAGGAATCAAACCCAGATCCCTGGTGTGTGAGACAGCAGTGCTAACCACTGAGCCACCGTGCAGCCCAATGGGGTGACTATGATTGGATTATATCATGGAATTATATAGAATATCATTGTGAGTATGGAAATATGAAAAGGGTTCACTGTGAAATGCTCTGTTCCCCTAACTCTTGGTGATCGGTCATCATCCAATTTGGTTAAACAGAAACTACATTAATGACATCCAGCTCAGAAACAGACCATGCAGCTTCATAATGCTCATGGCTGTTTTCATTCTCCACATGACCTTCCTTTTATCTTACTTCATCCAACTGCACCAGCTGATCCTTCTATCCTTTCTCCCCTGGGTGATTTTACAGTTTTCTCTTACGTTTATCCACACTATTCACTTTAGCTGCTCCATTGGGTAGGGAGCTCCACATACTAACCAATCACTGTGTGAAAATACTTTGACTGAATTCCTTATTGGATTTATTCTTGACCAATGTGGTTCCTAGTTTTGTCTCATTCCCAGAGTGATGTTCGCCCTATCACTGCGAGAGGAATTGTTTAAAGCAGTGTCCTAGGCTGAACCATCTCTAGATGCTCCATTGATGACCCTCCCTCAGTTAGTTCTAAGTTCAGAAGTGAGGTGTCCTCCCATGAGTACACCTTGCTCAGCACCATTTGCAACTTCTCCGTATCTACTTGAGTCAAGACCTGTCAACAGCCGGGTCAATAATGAATTACATCACGCCAGAGTGATGTCAGCCAATGACCATCTCTGACAAGAGAGGGTGGAATCTTCTTCAGTGAGGACCACTCAGACTGTGTGAGCCGGCTGGAGAATCACAAGGGGCCCACACTGCTGTTGTGGGGAGGGCTTACCCTAATCACATGTTAGGCCATTCAGCCCTTCAAGTCTACAATAACCCTCCCAAGAGCATCCCACCCAGACCCAACACTCTACCCTGTTCCTATAACCATGCATTTCCCATGGCTAACCCCCCTCCCCCTTCCCCCAGCCTGCACATCCCCAGACTGAGGCTGAGGATAACTCTCAGGTGGGAGGTCATGGGGAGAGAGGGGACTGGATAAAAGGCTAGGAGTTAGCTCCCACTGGGCAATGTGTGACAATATCTACAAGATGTACTGCAGAAATTCACCAACGACAGCACCTTCCAAACCGTTTTGACCACTTCCAACTAGAAGGACAAAGGCAGCAGCTACTTAGGAACATCACCCCCTGCACGTTCCCCTTCAAGCCACTCACCCAGCCTGACCTGGAAATATATCGCCGATCCTTCACTGTCGCTGGGTCAGAATCCTGGAATTCCCTCCCTAAGGGCATTGTGGGTCAACCCACAGCACATGGACTGCACAGTTCAGGAAGGCAGCTCACCCCTATCTTCTCAAGGGGTAACTAGGGACAGGCAATAAATGCTGGGCCCAGCCAGTGATGCCTCCATCACGAGAATATAAATAAATGCATTTTTTAAACAAAACATTTCCTTTCTTAACCTTGAAAGTCTCTTGTCCGTCATCTTCTCCTTTCGTGACAAAAGGAGCTGCCATCAGTTCAATTTCTTCTTTCAGTTGTGCTGAGGTCGAGTGAGTGATCATGTCTAATAGAGCAAAAGTGAGGCAGGATTGCTCTGCGCAGGATTGACCAGAACTTCAGGTCCACATCAGCTTGGGCCAAAGCCTGGAAAATAGAGTGTAGGCCTGAGTCCCAATCAGCATCTGTATCCCCAAGACAAATCTGAGGCTTTGCTTTCCTCATCTTTGACTGTTCTGTGGAATTTTAAGTGCAAAGTGCTTCATATCCCAGTGTAGATTCTCTGTTGGCATCGCTCCTCAAAGCCCTGTGGGTGGATCAGGATATGATGGAAAAGGAATGGATAATATTGTTCATAAGATTTATTGTTACCATTGAAAATATTGATGCCAATAAAAGTTTGAGTCTGCTAACCTAACTTTGTATTTAATATCTGACATCCTGAACTGAATTGGACAATGTGCTAAATTCAATAAATTTCACGGTAGTGAGTGAGGTACTGATTAATGCTGAGAATATGCACCTTGGCAAGAATAGATTATTGGAAGAATACAGTTGAGGAATAATATAGGGCAAGGTTTACCTTCAGGAATTGCTGTTTGATTGCTGAATGAAAAGATAGTAAGAATTTGATTAGTTTTAATCTCATCATGGGTGGGTGGAATTCGATGCAGGTCCGTGATCTATGGAACAAACCCAAACAACTGAAGAGGCTGTAAATCAGGAACAAAAACAGAAATTGCTGGAAAAGCTCAGCAGGTCTGGCTGTATCTGGTGGAGAGAAATCAGTTAAACTTTCGAGTTGAGTGACCCTTCCTCAGAATGCTGTGATCTGTGAAGTTATGTAATATTCAGTATGATGTCCAGCTGAAAAACTGAGGCAAATACAACACTGGACTACATCAGCCGAGGGACAGAATACAAATGTAAAGAGATTGTATTGTTGCTGGAAAGATGTATCATGACTGTGTGTCAGGCTTCTGAACTGTCCTGGTTAATGTTCATTCTCCACCCAACATTATTAAGGCTTATTATCTGGGTCTAAGCTTGTGTGTGAGACCTGTATCTCCTACATAACAAACTGAATAATCTAAGTCTGTATAATTTTGTATTCTGTACTCTGCATTCTTGATTCTGGATTCCGCATTTTGGATTCTATATTCTCTATTCTGGATTCTGTGTTCTGGATTTTGTATTTTGTATTCTAGATTCTGAATTCTGGATTATGAATTCAGTATTGTGGGCTGGATTCTGTATTTTGTATTCTGGATCATGGATTCTGTATTCTGGGCTGGATTCTGTATTTTGTATTCTGGATTATGGATTCTGTATTCCGGATTCTGGATTCTGACAACATTGGTGCAGGGACAGTACTTAGCTTGTGACATTTTGAAATGGTGAGAAGATTGGTTTGAGGGATTGGTGTTCTGAGGAAAGGTCACTGGACCTGAGGAGTTAACTCTGATTTCTGTCCAACAGATGCTGCCAGACCTCTGAACTTTTGCAGCAATTTCTGTTTTTGGTTTGAGGGATGTTGTGGAACTGATGGATCCTGTTTGGAGGGTAATGGAGGGAGATGCAGTGAGATTAAGCGATATGATGAGGCGGAGTGAGACAGAGGAAGGAAAATGGGATGTTGGGATATCATAAGACTGGAGGACTGTGGTGGGAAGGTGATACGAAGGGATGAAGTGAGAAAATTTATAATTTTATTAATAGGCTATGATTTTGCAAAGATTTCAGTTAGTGTCGCATTGATAACAGATCTGAAGGTTACTGTTTTTAATGCATCCTTAGACCACCAACAATAGTTGGTCTTTGCATCAATTTGTTGTGCATTGCCTGTGAGTGAAGTTTACTGAAATGTTTAACAGAAGTCTAGCAAAGCAACTCCTCAAAATATCTTTGCATTTGGTTTGGATGAAGTCCTGGAGCATATTGAGCTGATTGAGTTTCTCTGAATAAACCTGTGATTGTGGGGTCTTGCTTGATTAGGGTCATTCACACTTGGTAATGTGCTCCTAACCACAGACTGCACAATTGCAGTGATTTACTGTGAAAATAAACTTTGCTCCCGCTAAGTAGGGGGATTGTAGTCACAGTTTATCCCTGACTCATTGGGCCCAGAGGAGACAGGATCTGATCCATCTCAAATGATTCTTGGCTGGGCTCTTGTGTCTTTCAATGGGATTCTCTGAACCAGCAATCTCTGCTGTCACTATCGCACTTGCTGACTGTCAGATATAATATTCAGTAAGGCCAGTCTTTAATTGTTGGTAATTAGACATACATTAAATCTTGGTTAGTGCTCTGTTAACAGCTTGTGATTTTGCAAAGGCTTCAATTAATGTCGCATTGATAACAGATCTAAAGGTTACTGTTTTTTGTATCCTAAATCTAGACCACCAACAATGAGTGGTTGGTGTTAATTCCTTATCAATCTGTTGGGCCTTGCAGCTGAGTGAAGATTAGTGTCGTGTTTAATATGGACTGACTGGTCTCCCAAAGCATTGAGCATGGAGGAATTTGGCAGCACCAAGTGTAGAAGCTTCATCAAAGCAAGGTGCCAGCTGTGCCCTGTCACACCCGGGGGTACACACAGTGATACTGTACATCTTCTCACCCACAAGCTGACCCCTCCTTAAACTGCTTTGACTTTGAAAACGTCATATCTGGTTTTCGCACATTTGTAATTTAGTGTTTGTGTGTGGGGGGGTATCTTTTCAACCGATACTGAGGCTCGAGTGCTTTTCATGGCTACAGCTGTATCCATAAACTGAAACCTCGATCAGTGTCACCCTCATGGCATTCTGTCTGCCCCAGACTCTCCAGGCATTGGGTGACTTTACTGTGCTATTGGTGACACGGTGGCTCAGTGGTTGGCACTGCTATCTCACAGCACTAGGGACCCAAGTTCAATTTCAGCCTAGGGCAACTGTCTTTGTGGAGTTTGCACATTCTCCCTGTCAAGATTAGAGTGGTGCTGGAAAAGCACAGCAGGTCAGGCAACATCTGAGGAGTAGGAAAATCAGGAAGGGCTTTTGCCTGAAACGTCGATTTTCCTGCTCCTCGGATGCTGCCTGACCTGCTGTGCTTTTCCAGCACCACTCTAATCTTGACTCTAATCTCCAGCATCTGCAGTACTACTTCTGCCTATATTCTCCCTGCGTCTGCGTGGGTTTCCTCTGGGTGCTCCGGTTTCCTCCAATCCAAAGATGTGCAGGGTAGGTGGTTCATCTTTGGGAAATATGGGTGATGGGGGGCTTGGGTCTGGGTGGTATGCTCTTTGGTGGGTCATTGTGAATTGATTGGCCGGTATCCACACTGTAGGGATTCTAGCAAGGCTGCTCTATCTAGTTAGATGTTCTGAATCTTTTACATTTGTATCTCAATATTATTGAAGAGCAGCATTTCCTAAATCTCAGGAAATCCTGCAAACTATTTCATTGATGTTAATTATACTGATTACAGCTCTCGACAAAAAAATCAGGGGTAAGAAGGGAAATATCCATCTCCACGTCTGCCTCAGTAAAATAAGAAAGAGATGGCAATGGAATTTGATCTGATTTGATTTATTATTGTCACATGTGCTGAGGTACAGTGAAAACTTTTGTTTTACATGCAGTACAGGCAGATAAATGTGCATTAGGGGTACTAGAACAGAGTGAGGGATACAGAGGGAAGGTGTACAGAGAGCAAGATCAACATTAAATTTGATTCAGACCAGAGAGAGCCGATGTGGTTGGAAGGGGAATGTTTAATGGACAAGAGGATTGAGAGTGAAAGGAACACTGAGGTCAGGGGAGAGGCTGAACAGGCTGGGGCTGTTTTCCCTGGAGCGTCGGAGGCTGAGGGGTGACCTTATAGAGGTTTACAAAATCATGAGGGGCATGGATAGGATAAATAGACAAAGTCTTTTCCCTGGAATGGGGGAATCCAGAAGTAGAGGGCATAGGTTTAGGGTGAGAGGGGAAAGATATAAAAGAGACCTAAGGGGCAACGTTTTCATGCAGGGGATGGTACGTGTGTGGAATGAGCTGCCAGAGGAAGTGGTGGAGGCTGGTACAATCACAACATTTAAAAGGAATCTGGATGGGGATATGAATAGGAAGGGTTTGGAGGGATATGGGCCGGGTGCAGCCAGGCGGGAATAGTTTGGGTTGGGATATCTGGTCGGCATGGATGGGTTGGATTGAAGGGTCTGTTTTCATGCTGTACATCTCTATGACTCTATTTGAAGACACAAACAGAAATTTTAAACCTGAGGTACTCGAGCTTTAGATGCCAGTATTGGTCAGCAAGGAGAGACTGGATAATTAGAACTGTGGCATGGTAAGGCATAAAGCTTACATTTGTGATGCCACATCAAGGGGCACTGTGTCACTCCATGAGCTGCTGCAAAATGCTCAGATTTTGTATGTGTACAGATCTATCGTGATAGAATAAACAGGGAGGGCCACCTTTCAGAGGCAGGAGGGTCAGTAATCAGAGGACTCATTGTAACAGGAGATATAGGAACACAACTGATCATTTGGCTCTTCAAGCCTGCACTGCCATTCAACAAGATCCTTCTCAGCTGATCACTGACCTCAAAGCTAGCTCCCTGCACCATACCCATTCCCCTCACCTCTCAATCTATCCACTTCTCTCTGGATTAGAATTATCACGTAAACATCTCCGACTTTCTGAGGTAGACAATTCCAAAGGTTCACAACCCTCTGAATCAGGGCATTATTCCCCCTCTGGCCAGTCTTAAACAGCCAGACCTTCCTCCTGAGAGTCAGGTTTATGATTGGCTGCTGCAGAGACGGGGAGGGGGGAAATGTTTAGATGCAGCGAGTTCTGCTCTGGAAAGGGCCAGATTAATCAGTTCAACAGGAACTTTCAAAAGGGGCAATTGGGGAAGATGTTGCATTTGATCATAAGATGTGGGTGTCAACGCTTACTGCCCATCACTAACACCCTTGGGGTGAGCTGTATTATGTTTACCCAGCTATGGTGAAAGAACAGGGGAGTGGGACTAAGTGAAATCTCTTGAAGGGGCTAGAACAAGCCCAGTAGATTGAATGGCCTCATCCTGTCCTGAATAGCAGGATGTCGTCAACAAGAGAAGATTGTCTCAACTCAGTTGAAATCCACTTTTTTGTTTTCTGTGCAATCTATAATATTCACAATGTGTTCAACTTGATTGACAAGCACTCCTCAATCCCCTTCCTGTTTCTGTCTCCAGCTCTCCCTCTCCACTCCAGTACAGCGCTGACCAAGTTATAATGACACATTCCATAGCTCACCCCTCGCTGCCAGCACTGTGTCAGTTTAATCACTGCGATTTAAGACCTCATTTTAGTGGAAGACAAATGTCCTGAAACTTTTATCTCTTTGTCCTTGGCGATACACTTCTGCTCCTCCCCAACACCCAAACAGATCGGAGGGGAAAATACATGACAAATGCAGACAGCCTTCCGATGTGACAGGGCTTAATGTTGCAAAATGAATATGTGTCCATGGGGTAAATTAATGTCTTGAACATCTGTGCTGTTTGCAAAATACAGGCTCCCAGAGAACCACTAAATATGAAACAAGAGCAGCAAAAATGGGACAGGCACTAGATGGGTAGGAGGGCAGGGGATGGGAGACTAGGGGATGTGGGGTTTGGGGATGCAGATGGACGGAGAGAGGGGACTCCTTTCTGGGAGAAATTGTTGAAGAATCCAGCAATTATGGACTTCAAGAAATGGTCATCAATCCCAGAGAGTTCAATACAGTCAGGGGAACAGGGAAAGACTGAGGCAACAACAACACCAGCCTTCAACTACATTCATATAGCGCCCTTAACACTGTAGATTGTCCAGTGGACTTTGCAATGGTGCTAGCAAACAAAATTTGATGCTGAGTCACATAAGATGGTACAAGGGCAGAGGACTAAAGGTTTGGCTGATATAGGTGGGTTATAAACAGCAATTTAAAGGCAGAGAGGGGTCTGAGGAAGTGGGTTGGTTGGTTTGGGAAAGAATTTCAGAACTCAGGAATTCAGCTGATGCCATGGGTGGAATGGTAAACAAAACCAGAAATTGCTGGAAAAGCTCAGCAGATCTGGCAGCGTCTGTGGAGAGAAATCAGAGTTAACGTTTCGGATCCAGTGACCCTTTTCCAGAACGGATTCCGAGTTCTGAGGAAGGACCACTCAACCTGAAACGTTAACTCTGCTTTCTCTCCACAGATGCTGCCAGACCTGCTGAGCTTTCCCAGCAATTCCTGTTTTTGTATCTGATTTATCGGTGGAACGATGAAACCTGGGACTTGGAGGGTTGGTGAAGGGACATTCGAAGCAGGAGGAGATTAAAGAGAAAAAGGAGTGGGTGAGGCCTTCGAAGCTTTTAGGAACAAGAATGTGAATGTTTAAATTGAGACATTGCTGAACCAGGAGCCATTGTTGGCGAAACCACAGAGTGAGGGGTGAGGGAGGGGTGAGGGGGAATTGATGTAGAGACAGAAATGGATAGCAGAACTTGGATGAGATGGGGGATCTGCAGGGACGGTGGTTGGGAAAGTGTCAGGACAGACATGGAAATGTGTTGCTGGAAAAGCGCAGCAGGTCAGGCAGCATCCAGGGAACAGGAGAATCGACGTTTCGGGCATTAGCCCTTCTTCAGGCTAATGCCCGAAACGTCGATTCTCCTGTTCCCTGGATGCTGCCTGACCTGCTGCGCTTTTCCAGCAACACATTTCCATCTCTGATCTCCAGCATCTGCAGACCTCACTTTCTCCTCCAAAGTGTCAGGACAGTCAGGCCAGGAGGTAACAAAGGCCTGGAGGAGGGACTCTGCAGCTGAAGAGCCGAGAAAGACAGCAGAGAGGATGGGAATAGGTCAGACATTCACCTCAAGGGTCACGTCGGACTCCAACAATCCCATGAATTTGGATTCAGTGACAGCGAGACTGTCAATATGAACAGGGCACCTCAATCCAAAGACAAATGCTCGGACTTTTCTGGTTTGGTAAAAAAATCACACTTTATTGTGAATCGACTTAATGGATTTGATCAGAACAAAGCAAAATCAAATCCTAAACTACAGTCGGGCTGTCAGAACAGGACTTGCTGACAATTCCAGTTTGTCTACTTAAATGGACATTAAACTGTCTGAGTGACTCTCTCTGAATAGTTACTGCCTAATTGCAAGTAATTTGACTACAAACGAGTTCTGATTTGACAGGTGATTTTTCAGATTTTCTAATGACTTAGAAAGTGAATCTAAAATGATTTAAAAAATTTATGTTTTAATTAGTAAGTGCAGCTTGTGATGTTTAGCGATGAAGCCAAACTGATCTGGAATAAAATGTGCGGAAATGACATGACGATTAGGAGCAGGTCGGTGCTTTCACACTTATCCCACGCCTCGTTTGGTATCAACAGTCTGTTTTGAAAGGCTTGCTTGTTCAATACATTGTTAACCCTTCAAAAGCAAAATACAGCAGATGCTGGAAAGCTTAAACAAAAACAGAAATTGCTGGATAAACTCAGCAGGTCAGGCAGCAACTGTAGAGACAGAAACAGAGTTAATGTTTCAGGTCCAGTGAGCTTTCTTCAGAAAGTGGACATAGTATTGAATGCTTTGTGAATGGGACAGGTATTAGCACCGCCAGAGGAAGTGATGGAGGCTGGTACACTTGTAATATTTAAAAGGCATTTGGATGGGTATATGAATAGGAAGGGTTTGGAGGGATATGGGCCGGGTGCTGGCAGGTGGGACTAGATTGGGTTGGGGTATCTGGTCAGCATGGATGGGTTGGACCGAAGGGTCTGTGTCAATGCTGTACATCTCTACGACTCTATGACTTTATGATCTGCAATCCTTCAAGATAATTGTTTCCTGAGTCTTTTCGGACGGATTGTCCCCATTTCAACGGCTTTGGAAGGTAAGGTACAGAGATGCAAATATTAGGCCATCTTTGATTTCAAAACATTTGAATGTGGTTTTGATCTTTTACAAAAAAAAATTCAATTTGTAGTTTCCAGCCAATAAATTCATGAAGTTATTTTTTAAATATAACAGTGAAATGCCCAGCTGTGAGATTCACTCACCAATCTCTGCTTCCTGCCTCACAGACGTGAGGCTGGCCATTCATGTTGGTTAGGACTGAGCGAGACATGTTGCAAACCCAAAGTGAGGAGGCAGCTTGTTATTAAAGAACTTTTTGGAGAGCTTTTGATGATATTAGGACATCCCAAAACACTTTATTGTGAATGAAGTGCTTCTGAACTGTAATCACTGCCATAGAGTGATAGAGTCAGAGATGTACAGCACAGAAACAGATCGTTTGGTCCAACCCGTCCATGCCGACCAGATATCCCAACCCAATCTAGTCCCACCTGTCAGCACCCGGCCCATATCCCTCCAAACCTTTCCTATTCATATACTCATCCAGATGCCTTTTAAATATTACAAGTGTACCAGCCTCCACCACTTCCTCTGGCAGCTCATTCCATACACACACCACCCTCTGTGTGAAAACATAGGTCCCTTTTAAATCTTTCCCCTCTCACCTTAAACCTATGCCCTCTAGTTCTGGACTCCCCCCACCCCAGGGAAAAGACTTTGTCTATTTATTCTATCCATGTCCCTCATGATTTTGTAAACCTCTATAAGGTCACCCCTCAGCCTCCGACGCTCCAGGGAAAACAGCCCCAGCCTATTCAGCCTCTCCCTGTAGCTCAGATCCTCCAACCCTGGCAACATCCTTGTAAATCTTTTCTGAACCCTTTCAGGTTTCACACTATCTTTCCGATAGGAAGGAGAGCGGAGCTGCATGTACCATTCCAACAGTGGCTGAACCAATGTCCTGTTGTAATGTTGGGAATGCAGCAGCAAATTTGCACAAAGCGAACTCTCACAAACAGCAGCGTGATGTTTTTTTCTTATTTTTTTCTGCAATGTGGATATTGTGATGACCCATTTCAAAACCGCCCCCGAGAACGTGTTGATGAGCTGCTGTCTTGAACCACTGCATAGCTGAGAGGATCATCGGGGTCTCTCTCCCCTCCATTACAGGCATTTACACCACCCGCTGCATCCGAAAGGCCAAGAGCATTGTGGAAGAGCCCACACCCCTCACTCAAACCCTTCTCCCTCCTGCCATCTGGCAGAAGATACCAGAGCACTCGGTCTCTCACGGCCAGACTGTGCAACAGTTTTTTCCCCTGGGCCATCAGGCTCCTTAACACAGTATGATTGAACTCTTGCCCATCTGAAATTCTTTGCACAACTTCGAATCGCTGCTAGTAAAATGTTATTATTTATCATTCTTCTGTTACACTGGAACTTGCAGGTTTTGCACTTTATGCCGTGTGCGATTGTGTAGTTTGTGCTGTCCATGTAGCACCCTCAGTCCTGGAGGAACACTGTCTCGTTTTTTACTGTATCAGTTGTATATGGACAAACAAAAAGCTAGTACCACTACTGCAGTAGTATACTGTTGGTACAGGACTCGGCAGGAGGGAGTTCTGGGATTTTGACTCAGTGGGACAGAAGGGCCCTTCAGGAACAGTACAGATCAGGCCAGTGTATGTGACTTTGTCTGGAGCTCAGTGATGTGGAAGGAACAAAGAAAGAAGAAGAACAAAGGAAATCTACAGCCCAAGAACAGGCCCTTCGGCCCTTCAAGACTGAGCCGATCCAAATCCACTGTCTAAACCTAAGTATCTGTATCCCTCTGCTCCCCACCTACTCATGCATCTGTCCAGACGCACCTTAAATAAATCTACCGTGCCTGCCTCTACCACCTCTGCTGGCAACGCATTCCAAATGCCCACCACCCTCTGTGTGAAGCACTTGCAGCGTGTATCCCCCTTAAACTTTTCACCTCTCACTTAAAAAAGCATGACCTCTTGTTATTGAATCCTTCACCCTGGGAAAAAGCTTGTCTCTATCCACCTTGTCTACACCCTTGATGATTTTGTAAACCTCAATCAGGTCCCCCCTCAATCCCCTTTTTTCTGATGTAAATTAAACCTATCCTACTCAACCTTTCTTTATAGCTAGCACCTTCCATACCAGGCAACATCGTCGCAAACCTTCTCTGCACCCTCTCCAAAGCGTCCACATCCTTTTGGTAATGTGGCGACCAAAGCTGTACACAGTATTCTAAATGCGGCCGAACCAATTGGGTTGGGTTTGTGCACAAGGGGTTGCAGGAAACAATGACAGACCTCTCTCTGATTGGCTTCATCCAACTTGTGGAAACCCCAGAGGTTTGGTAGCCATTTCCAGTTGCAAATGCTACCTCTCTCTACTTCTCCCAGGTTTTGTATTCTGTGCTGGAAAGCAAAGAGTTGTGTTTAATGCAGACTGTGTGTCTAATTGTAGCTGATACAATAAGGAGTCACAAACAGGAGGAAGTGAAAATCTGAGACTTAGTTGTATTGGAGATGGAAACTCAAGCCTTTTCCAGCTTTTTATAAAGCCCTGGATTAGTACATTAATTCTCCCTGAATATTGGGATTTCCCAAACAGATTACTGGGAGTTAGATTGCTCTTAGAGGATTAGGGCAGCATTGAGGGGTTTGGAGGAGAAAGCAGATCAACACAAACACTGATTTTCAGGAGCAATAAATCACAGATGCTCAAGGTATCAAAATGACAAAATGAGCTGTATGAAATTCACAAAGAATGGGTGGGATAGGAGGGAACTGAGGACGGCGAGCTGTAAGTAACAGAGATCACTGCAGATCCTGAAGACTCTCCAAAGTCAAAATCATTTCAGTGTCGAGAACCCTGTGCTATTGAACACGTCCAATTACCACTCAGCCACTGTTAAGAGTGATTCTAAAAGGAAATACTGAGGCTTGGCTGTGATGCCTCCCACAGTTGAATATATGCTGACTCACAAAGAGCAACCAGTCGACGGCCTGTGACCCGAGAAACCAAATAGTCTTTGAAGGAGACACACAGGAGGAAAGAAAATATGGGAAAGTTGTTGGAAAATAAATTGGATGAAGCTAATCTTGAGGAGGGGATTAGAGTGCCTCCTGTAGTATGGCCAATACTTTCATTTTATTTTCTGTATTTGTTGATGAGATTCACGTTTAAATAAGTCTGATGCATTAAAGCTCTCAATATTAGGAAATACAGTGATGCTGTAAACAGAATTACATTGATAATCCCTTCACTAATGTCTGTTAATTCCTATCAATAAAAGGCCCAAGGAGGTTTAGGGTGAGAGGGGAAAGATATAAAAGGTGCAATTTTTAGGCAGAGGGTGGTGCGTGTATGGAATAAGCTGGCAGAGGAAGTGGTGGAGGCTGGTACAATTACAGCATTTAAAAGACATCTGGATACAAAGAACAAAGAAAATTTACAGCAGGAACAGGCCCTTCGGCCCTCCAAGCCTGAGCTGATCCAAATCTACTGTCTAAACCTAAGCATCTGTATCCCTCTGCTCCCCACCTACTCATGCATCTGTCCAGACGCACCTTAAATGAATCTATCATGCCTGCCTCTACCACCTCTGCTGGCAACATGTTCCAGCCACCTACCACCCTCTGTGTGAAGTACTTGCCGCGTGTATCCTCCTTAAACTTTTCACCTCTCACCTTGAAAGCGTGACCTTTCATTATTGAATCCTTTGCCCTGGGAAAAACTTATTTCTATCCACCCTGTCTATACCCTTCATGATTTTGTAAACCTCAATCAAGTCTCCCTCAATTTCCTTTTTTCTAATGAAAACAAACCTAACCTACTCAACCTCTCTTCATAGCTAGCACCTTCCACACCAGGCAACATCCTCGTAAACCTTCTCTACACCCTCTCCACAGTGTCCACATCCTTTTGGTAATGTGGCGACCAGAACTGTATGCAGTATTCTAAATGCGGCCAAACCAATGTCTTGTACAATTTCAACATGACTTGCCAGCTCTTATACTCAATACCCCGTCCAATGAAGGCAAGTATACCGTATGCCTTCTTGACCACTCTATCATGCCTTCAGGGTACAGTGGACCTGAACTCCCAGATCTCTCTGCTCATCAACTTTTCCCAAGGCTCTTCAGTTTACTGTATAATTTGCTCTAGAATTAGACTTCCCAAAATGCATCACCTCACATTTGTCTGGATTGAACTCCATCTGCCACTTCTCTGCCCAACTCTCCAGTCTATCTATATCCTCCTGTATTCTCTGACAGTGCCTTATGCTTTCTGCTACTCCACCAATCTTTGTGTCATCTGCAAACTTGCTGATCGTACCAATAGTGCCCTCTTCCAGATCATTTATGTATATTACAAATAACAGTGGCCCCAACACTGATCCCTGTGGAACACCACTGGTCACCTTTCTCCATTTCGAGAAACTCCCTTCAACTACTACTCTCTGTCTCCTGTTGCTCAACCAGTTCTTTATCCACCTCGCTAGAACACCCTGCACACCACGTGGCTTCACTTTCTCTATTAGTTTACCATGGGGAGCCTTATCAAACACCTTACTAAAGTCCATGTATATGACATCTATAGCCCTTCCTTCATCGATCAACTTCGTCACTTCCTCAAAGAACTCTATTAAGTTGGTAAGGCACGATCTCCCCCGCACAAAACCATGTTGCCTATCACTGACAAGCCCATTCTTTTCCAAATATAAAGAGATTTTATCCCTCAGTACCCTCTCCAGCAACTTTCCCACCACTGATGTTAGGCTCACTGGTCTGTACTTACCGGGAATATCCCTACTGCCCTTCTTGTACAGGGGGACAACACGAGCAACACTCCCATCCTCCGGCACCTCACCTGTATTTAAGGATGCCACAAAGATATCTGTCAGGGTCCCAGCTATTTCCTCTCTCGCCCCCTTCAGCAACTTGGGATAGATTCTACACACAACCTTCCTTCCTTATCCTTTAGTGGACCAACCCTTTCTCTAGTTACCGGCTTGTTTCTTATATAAGGATAAAGTGCTTTGGGATTCTCCTTAATTCTGCTCGCTAAAGCTATTTCATGACCCCTTTTAGCCCGCTTGATATCCTTGTTAAAGACTGGCTCTACTCTTCCGATATTCCTCCAGGGCCCGTTCTGTTCTCAGCTGCCTGGACCTTATGTGCGCTTCCCTTGTCCTCTTGGCTAGTTGTACAATTTCTCCTGTCATCCACGGTTCATGAATCTTGCCCTTCCTATCCTTTGCCTTCAACGGGACATGCCTATCCTGCACTATCTTTAACCTATCTTTGAAAGCCTCCCACATCTCAAATGTGGACTTCCCTTCAAATAGCTGTGTCCAATCCACATTTTCCCAGCTCCTGCCTAATTTTGATATAATTGGCCTTGGCCCAGTTTAGCACTCTTCCCTTAGGACCACTCTCATCTTTGTCTATGAGTATTCTAAAATGTACAGAATTGTGGTCACTGTTCCCAAAGAAATCTCCCACCACAACTTCTACCACCTGGCCTGGCTCATTCCCCAACATCAGGTCCAATATGGCCCCTTCCCTCGTCGGACTGTTGACATACTGCTCTAGAAAACTCTCCTGGACGCTTCTTACAAATTCGGCCCTATCAGATAGATACATGAATAGGAAGGGTTCGGAGGGATATAGACCAAATGCTGTTAAGTGGGACTAGGTTAATTTAGGATATCTGGTCGGCATGGACATGTTGGACCAAAGGATCTGTTTGTGTGCTGTACATCTCTAAGGCTGTATATGTGGGTGGGCCACGGAATCTATTAGTAATGTGGCTGAAATTGGGACAAACCAATTGGAAGATAGACTGCGCTCACACCATGATGTAAGTTCCTCGTTATTTGAAGAAGTTTAACCTGTAAAGCTTCAAGATGAAGATTGCTGATGGGGTTTGCAGAAGTAGGACATAATTCAGATTTTAGTGAGTTTTGAGAAGATTTCTAGCTCCGGTTGAGGTTTTAGATGTCAGTTAGCTTGCTGAGCTGGAAGGTTCATTTCCAGACGTATCGTCACCCTACTAGGTGACATCTTCAGTGGGCCTCAGGCGAAGCAATGCTGATATTGCCTACTTTCTATTTTTATGTTTGGTTTTCTTGGTGTTGGTGATGTCATTTCCTGTGGTGAAGTCACTTCCTGTTTCTTATCTTAGGGGGTGGTAGAAGGGGTCTAACTCGATGTGTTTGATGATGTGTCTGGAAATGAACATTCCAGTGCAGCGAGCAAACCTACATCCAAAATCATTCAGATTACACTGGCCTGTCATGCCTTCATCCACCATTTCACTCCTCTTGGGTAAAGTGTTTGTTCTGATAACATCATTGAGGATACTGTGTAAAAACACACCCAAATCAGGCGAGAACAAAGAATTTCAATAATAGCCCGACTCCCTGACTTCACTAAGCTGACATTCCCAATACTGGTACAGAGGGAATGCTGAGGGAGTGCCGCACTGTCGGAGGGTCAGTGCTGACGGAGTGCCGCACTGTAAGAGGGTCAGTGCTGAGGGAGCGCCGCACTGTCGGAGGGTCAGTGCTGAGGGAGCGCTGCACTGTCGGAGGGTCAATGCTGAGGGAGTGCTGCACTGTCGGAGGGTCAGTGCTGAGGGAGCGCCGCACTGTCGGAGGATCAGTGCTGAGGGAGTGCTGCACTGTCAGAGGGTTGGTGCTGAGGGAGTGCTGCACTGTTGAACGGTCAGTGCTGAGGGAGTGCTGCACTGTCAGAGGGTCAGTGCTGAGGGAGTGCCGCACTGTCGGAGGGTCAGTGCTGAAGGAGCGCCGCACTGTCAGAGGGTCAGTGCTGAGGGAGTGCTGCACTATTGGAGCGTCAGCGCTCTGGGAGCACGGCACCACTCAACTTATGTATGCCCCTCATGATTTTAAAAATCTTTACTAAGATCACCCCTCAACCTCTGACCCTCCAGGGAAATACGTTGCAGCCTATGCAACGTATCCTTGTACCTCAAACTCTCCAGTCTGTCTCATGTTTGGTTCCATCTAATCATTTCCAGTGGCTCTATCTCCCCTGGGCTGTCCTCCTCCATCTATCTGTCTCACTGACCCTGCTCTGAAGCTGGTCCTCTCTCTGAGATCTGCCTGAAGGTGAGTTCAGATCTTCCTCCTGATCCCTGTGTGCCTGAGCTTCTTCAACTCTTCCTCCAGCTCAATGTTTCTTCGCTGGAGTGATTGAGGATTGAGTCACTTGGAGCAGACACTCTGTCCACAATCTCCCACCGACTGCAGTCCAGCCACACCATCTGCTCTGTCATGGTTTAACCGCGATTATTTTGATCTCCCCTTTACTTTGTTGTCGGTTTGTATTTCTCCTTTTGACTTCACTGAAACATTGGACAACATCGTTAAGCATTCTCAAACCTTACTAAGTACTGCAAACAAGATAACAGCAGCTCCCTCCTGCCCAAACGTACTCTGCACTGAATTCCCACTCTTAGCAAATTCCCAATTGTTTTTATTTACTTGTGGGATGTCACTGGTTGGGCCCAGTATTTATTACTCTGTCCCTAGTTGCCCCCTTGAGAAGATGGGAGTGAGTGCCTTCTTGAACCGCTGCAGTCCATGTGCTGTGGGTTGACCCGCAATGCCCCTTAGAGAGGGGGTTCCAGGATTCTGACCCAGTGACATTGAAGGAACGGCGATATAGAACATTGAACATAGAACAATACAGCGCAGAACAGGCCCTTCGGCCCTCGATATTGCGCCGACCTGTGAACTATTCTCAGCTCATCCCCCTACACGACCCCAAAATCATCCATGTGCTTATCTAAGGATTGTTTAAATCTCCCGAATGTGGATGAGTTAACTACATTAGCAGGTAGGGCATTGCATGCCCTTACCACTCTCTGCGTAAAGAACCTGCCTCTGACATCTGTCTTAAATCTATCATCCCTCAATGTGTAGTTATGCCCCCTCGTACAAGCTGACGTCATCATCCTAGGAAAAAGACTTTCACTGTCCACCCTATCTAATCCTCTGATCATCTTGTATGTCTCTATTAAATCCCCTCTTAGCCTTCTTCTTTCCAATGAGAACAGACCCAAGTCTCTCAGCCTTTCCTCACAAGACCTTCCCTCCAGACCAGATCCTGGTAAATCTCCTCTGCACCTTTTCCAATGCTTCTACATCCTTCCTGTAATGGGGTGACCAGAACTGCACACAATATTCCAAGTGTGGCCACACCAGTGTTTTGTATAGTTGCAGCATGACATTACGGCTCCGGAACTCAATCCCTCTACAACTGAAACCTAACACACCGTATGCCTTCTTAACAGCACTATCCACCTGGATGGCAACTTTCAGGGATCTATGTACATGGACACCAAGATCCCTCTGCACATCCACACTAACAAGAATCTAATCAAAAAAAAAATTCCACTGACCCAGTACTCTGCCTTCCTGTTATTCTTCCTAAAGTGTATCACCTCACATTTAGCTGCATTGAACGCCATTTGCCACCTCTCAGCCCAATTCTGCAGTTTATCCAAGTCTCCTGCAACCTGTAACATTCTTCCTCACTGTTCACTACCCCACCGACTTTAGTGTCATCTGCAAACTTACTAATCCATCCACCTATGCCTGCGTCTAAGTCATTTATAAAAATGACAAACAGCAGTGGTTCCAAAACAGATCCTTGTGGCACACCACTAGTAACCGGACTCCAGGCTGAATATTTTCCATCAACCACCACTCACTGCCTTCTTTCAGAAAACCAGTTTCTAATCCAAACTGCTAAATCACCCTCAATTTTATGCCTCTGCATTTTCTTCATCAGCCTACCATGTGGAACCTTATCAAAGGCTTAACTGAAGTCCATGTACACCACATCAACTGCCCTACCCTCATCTACATGCTTGGTCACCTTCTCAAAAAACTCAGTGAGGTTTGTGACACACGACTTGCTCTTGATGAAACCATGTTGACTATCTGAAATCAAATTGTTGCTTGCTAGATGATTATAAATCCTATCTCTTATAATCCTTTCCAAAACTTCTCCTACCACAGAAGTAAGGCTCACTGGTCTATAATTACCTGGGTCATCTCTACCTCCCTTCTTGAACAAGGTCACAACATTTGCAATCCTCCAGTCCTCTGGTACCAAACCTGTAGACAATGACGACTCAAATATCAAAGCCAAAGTCTCCGTTATCTCCTCCCTAGCTTCCCAGAGAATCCTCGGATAAATCCCACCCGGCCCAGGGGACTTGTCTACTTTCACTACTTCTAGAATTGATAACACCTGTTCGTAACTAACCTCAATCCTTTCTTGTCTAATATCTCGTACCTCATTCTTCTCCTCTACAATATTCTCCTTTTCCTGAGTGAAAGCCAATGAGAAATGTTCATTTAGCACCTCTCCGATCTCCACAGGGTCCATACTCAACTTCCCACTTCTGTCTTTGACTGGCCCTATTCCTACCCTAATCATCCTTTTATTCCTCACATACCTCTGGAAAGCTTTAGGTTCTCCTTTACTGTATTTGCTAAAGACTGCTCGTGTCCTCTCTTTGCTCTTCTTAACTCTCTCTTTAAATCCTTCCGAGCTGATCTGTAACTCTCCATCGCCTCATCTGAACCATTTTGCCTCATCAACACATAAGCCTCCTTCTTCTTTCTAACAAGAGATGCAATTTCTGTTGTAAAACCACGGTTCCCTTACCTTATCACTTCCTCCCTGCCTGACAGGGACATACCTATCAAGGACACACAATATCTGTTCCTTAAACCAGCCCCACATTTCCATTGTCTGCATCCCCTGCATTTTGCTACCCCATTCTGTGCATCCTACTTCCTGCCTAATCACATTATAATTGCCCTTGCCCCATCGATAACTCTTGACCTGTGGCATGTACCTATCCCTTTCCATCGCTAAACTAAATGAAACTGAATTATGGTCACTCTCTCCAAAGCGCTCACCTACCACTGAATCAAACACCTGGCCTGGTTCATTACCAAGTACCAGATCCAGTGTGGCTTCCCCTCTTGTCGACCCTTCAACATACTGTGTCAGGAAACCCTCCTGCACACACTGGACAAAAACTGATCCATCCGACATACTGAAGTTATGGCATTTTCTGTCAATGTTGGGGAAGTGAAAGTCCCCCATAATGACCACCCTGATCATTTCACTCCTACCCAGAATAATTTTGCTGATCCTCTCTTCCACATCCCTGGCACTCTGCGGAGGTCTATAAAAAACTCCAAGTAGTGTGACCTCTCCTCTCCTGTTTCTAACCTCAGCCCACACTACCTCAGTAGACGAGTCCTCGTCAAAAGTTCTTTCAGCCACCATTATAGTATCCTTGACTAACAAAGCCACACATCCCCCTCTTTTACTGCCTTGCCTGTTCTTAATGAAAGATCTAAACCCTGGAACCTGCAACATCCATTCTTCATCCTGCTGTATCCATGTCTCCGAAATGGCCACAACATCAAAGTCCCAGGTACCTATCCATGCTGCAAGCTCACCTACCTTATTCCGGGTACTCTTGGCATTGAAGTAGACACAATTCAAACCAGCTTGCTGTCTGCCAGCACATTCCTGTTACCCTGAAATCCTGTCCCTATCCTCCCTACTCTCATCCTCCTGTGCACTGCAACTACACCTCCGCTGAGGTCCCATCCCCCTGCTGAGCTAGTTTAAATCCACCTGAATAGCACCAGCAAATTTCCTACCTAGGATATTAGTACCCCTCTGGTTCAAGTGAAGACCGTCCTGTTTGTACAGGTCCCACCTTCCCCAGAATGAGCCCCAATTATCCAAGAGCATGAACCCTCCCTCCTGCACCATCCCTTCAGCCACGTGTTCAGCTGATATCTCTCCCTATTCCTTGCCTCGCTATCACGTGGCACGGGTAACAAACCAGAGATAACAACTCTGTTTGTTCTCTCTCTCAGCTTCCACCTTAGCTCCCTGAAATCCTGCCTTACATCCCTATCCTTCTTTCTACCTGTGTCGTTGGTACCTACACAGACCACGACTTGAGGCTGGTCACCCTCTCCCTTCAGGACCCCAAAGATACGATCTGAGATATCACGGACCCTGGCACCTGGAAGGTAACACACCAACCGTGTGTCTCGTTCGCTCCCAACAAACCTTCTACCTGAGTCTCTAACTATTGAGTCCCCAATGACTAACACTCTCCTCCTTTCCCTCCTTCCCTTCTGTGCAACAGGGACAGGCTCTGTTCTAGAGACCTGGGCCCCACTGCACACCCCTGGTAAGTCCCCCCCCGCCCAACAATATACAAAACGGTATACATGTTTTTCAGGGGAACGACCATAGGGGATCCCTCCACTGACTGTTTCTTCCCCCTTCGAACAGTCACCCAGCTTTCTTCGTGCCTCGGAGTAACTACTTCCCTGTAACTCCTATCTTTCACAGCCTCTGCCTCCCAAATGATCCGAAGATCATCCAGCTCCCGCTCCAGTTCCCTAACACGGTCTTGGGGGAGCGAGAGTTGGGTGCACTTCCTGCAGATGTACTTGGATGGGATACTAATGGCGTCCCTCACCTCAAACATCATGCAGGAGGAACATTCCTCTCCCTGCACTGCCATCCGTGCTCGCCCCCTTATCACAAAGTAAAAAAGAAGAGACGTTTACCTGATGTGTCCTTGGTCTTTAAGGTTAGAGGAGGTGGTTTGGTGGGAGACCCTACAAAGGGAGGGTCTCGGGTTGGGAAAACACTGACTTATATAGCAGGATGGAAATAAAAATAAGAAGCCCCTCCTTTCCCAGAAACCTCTGCTCTCTGACTTCAAATTTAAAAGCACAAATCAGTGACTCACGCTCCCGGCAGGCCCCTGGTGCAAGCTCCCGCCCTTCGAGTTGCTGCCGCCGCTGAGAAACAGAATATATTTCCAAGTCAGGATGGTGAGGGGCTTGGAGGGGAACATGCAGGGGCTGGTGTCACAATTTGTTCCCACTGCATTATGCTTATGACTACTCAGTGTAATCATTCTCTAGCGACAGGGAAGTGGCAGCAAAGCGCAGCATAATTCACAATTAGATTAGAATTTGCAGATAACTTCCAGTATTCCGCAATAGTCCCTGGGATGGAAGGAGAGTCGTATGAGCAAAGGTTAAACGGGTTGGCATTCTACTCCCTGGAGTTTGGAAGATTTAGAGGTGATCTCATTGAAACATATTAGATTCTTCAGGGGCTTGACTGGGTCAATGCTGAGAAGATGGTCCCCCTCATGGGAGGGTCGAGGGCCAGAGGGCACAGTCTCAGAATAAAGGGGCTCCAACTAAAGACTGAGATGGGGAGGAATTTCTTCTCTCTGAGGGTTGAGAGTTTGGAACTCCTTGCACCAGAGAGCTGTGGGGGCAGAGTCCTTCTGTATAGTTAAGGCTGAGATAGGGAGATCTTTGATCAGTCAGGGAATGGAGGGTTACAGGGAAAGTGGACATGATGAGTGTCGGATCAGCCATGACCCTATCCAATGGTGAATCAAGCTTGATGGGCCAAACAGCCTACTCCTGTTCCTATTTCTGATGGTCTGATGGTCTCAGAAGTTGGAGCCAAAGTGTGAATGTCTTATCTGATCATCAAAATGGTTAAGTAGCCCATCATTCAGACATGATGGGCTGAATGGCCTCCTTCTGAACCTTATCCATTCTGTCATTGTGCACTTTGCCACGAAAAAAATACACTATTCATTCAGACAGACTGAGAGAACAACCCTCTTCAGAGGAGCTGTGAGTGGAAAAACAAGGAAGAGCCCTGTCCAAGAACCAAGAGGCCATTAAAAAGGGTAGCTTTTCACGGTTCCTTCAGTTTCCTGTTGAGGGGGTCATGTTGCTGTCTGTAGCAGAGCAATGGAAACCCCTCAGTATAGAACTTCTGATTGAGTTAAGAATGTGCCTTTCAGAGTTTGAGGAGAAGAGCGATATTGATTTCTGGAGCTTCTTCTGGTTCTGAGGAAATATGTCCCTTCGGTATTTCTTCAATTGGTTTTCTTTAAGAGTTTTTTTTATTACATTCAGAGAAAGAGAGAGTGAGTGAAAAGTAGCATTGCCTCTTTAAAGCCAATTCACAACAGAACAGCTCTCATGTAATGGTAAAACAGAAACAAAAAGGCATCACTCAGTACCCAGCTCCTTCCAACACTCAGTCTGCCTGCCTAGCTATTAAGATCAGAAAATAATCTCTTATCTTTCTTTTTAAAAACATTTCTCCCAAAGCCACTATCACTGTTTTTATAAACACTGACACTCTCCAACAAGATACCAATCCTTCAACACTGGATTTTATAAACAGGAGATAGTCTCCAGTTTGATGTGTTGCTGGAAAAGCGCAGCAGGTCAGGCAGCATCCAAGGAGCAGGAGAATCGACGTTTCGGGCATGAGCCCTTCTTCAGGACTTCGGGCTTATGCCCGAAACATCGATTCTCTTGCTCCTTGGATGCTGCCTGACCTGCTGCGTTTTTCCAGCAACATATTTTTCAGCTCTGATCTCCAGCATCTGCAGTCCTCACTTTCTCATAGTCCCCAGATTGGTTGACTGCTGGACAGTGCCTTCCGAAAAGCCACATGGAAAATTCCGTGTGATCCAGGGATGGTTGGTATGGTGACTCAGTGGTTAACACTGCTGCCTTACAGCACCAGGGATCTCGGTTCGATTCCACCCTTGGGAGTTGTTTGTGTGGAGTTTGCACATTCTCCCTGTGTCTGTGTGGGTTTCATCTGGGTGCTCTGGTTTCCTCCAACAGTCCAAAGCTTAGGGTGGATTGGCCATGGGAAATTCGGCGTTATGGGAATGGGATGTTGTTTGGAGGGTTGGTATGGACTTGATGGGCTAAATACCCTGCCACTACACTGTAGGGAATCTATAGTCAAGTTTCCACAATCCACAAAATATATGTATTTCCAATGACTTAGCAACAGTCTGGCCCTGGAGATTACTCCACCATTTATGTAAGGTCAATTCCATATTCCCACCCACTCCCAGGCCCATTTTGCCCACTTGCTTATGAAGAATTTCAACTGAAAAAGGAGCAGTGCTCTGAAAGCTTGTGATTTCAAATAAACCTGTTGGACTATAACATGATGTTGCCTGACTTCTGATGTTGGATAATTAATGATAGACAATAAATGCTGGTCTAACTAACAATGTCCACATCCCATAAAAGAACAAAAGTAAGCTTCTCTATTGGTAAATACGCTCTTGTATTTTTACTTTAGAAACTGATAGAAAATATAAATGGATTTAACACCTTCAGTCGTGCAGAGAACAGTGACGTATTAATGACAGAATCAATCCTATCAAATAACTGATATAAACTAGGAAAAATATAAGAAAGTTTGTAAATTCAGACTCAGTTGTTAAAATATTGTGTTCCACATTGGGGTTCTGCTGGAATAGTCATAGAGGACACTCCCCTCTGACAATGGATTGAAAGATCGTTCAGCTGAAGCCTATTACATAGCTCACCACATGTTGCTGGCTATCACTCAGGGACTGGAATGAGATTGGGCTCACGTGATTGCAGTTCTACTGAATTGATTTTACGGTTCTGACAAAGGCACCTAGTAATTTGAAGATAAGCATAGCATCAGTCTTTGTAAGAGATGCAGCGAACACAGTATTCCTTTGTAACTATGTGGAAGTGAAGTTCAGAAAGATAATACGCACTGATAGCCTTTAATTCTATTCCAATTAGTAATAAAACAGCAAGCTTGTGTCAAAAATATGTCTCACACAGCTCACTTCAGCGTCAGATAATTTTTAAGATGACAGGACCTGGGAGTGGATGAAAAGACAATGACAAGACCATTTGGCCAGGTGTGTGAGACTGTGTGTGTGTGTGTATGAGAGAGAGAGAGTGTGTGAATGAGAGAATGTGGGTGTATCAGAGTGTGTATGAGTGAGTCTGATCAGGGGCCTGTGTGTGATGTTCAGGCTGAATATTTGTGCATGTTCATTTGTGTATGTCTCAGCGTGTTGGGGGGATGTCTCAGCGTGTGGGGGGATGTCTCAGTGTGTGGGGGGGATGTGTGTCAGTGTGGGGGATGTGTGTCAGTGTGGGGGATGTGTGTCAGTATTGGGGGATGTGTGTCAGTATTGGGGGATGTGTGTCAGTGTGGGGGATGTGTGTCAGTGTGGGGGATGTGTGTCAGTATTGGGGGATGTGTGTCAGTATTGGGGGATGTGTGTCAGTGTGGGGGTGTGTGTCAGTGTGGGGGAGTGTGTCAGTGTGGGGGAGTGTGTCAGTATTGGGGGATGTGTGTCAGTATTGGGGGATGTGTGTCAGTGTGGGGGATGTGTGTCAGTGTGGGGGATGTGTGTCAGTATTGGGGGATGTGTGTCAGTATTGGGGGATGTGTGTCAGTATTGGGGGATGTGTGTCAGTGTGGGGGAGTGTGTCAGTGTGGGGGAGTGTGTCAGTGTGGGGGAGTGTGTCAGTATTGGGGGATGTGTGTCAGTATTGGGGGATGTGTGTCAGTGTGGGGGATGTGTGTCAGTGTGGGGGATGTGTGTCAGTGTGGGGGATGTGTGTCAGTATTGGGGGATGTGTGTCAGTATTGGGGGATGTGTGTCAGTGTGGGGGAGTGTGTCAGTGTGGGGGAGTGTGTCAGTGTGGGGGTGTGTGTCAGTGTGGGGGAGTGTGTCAGTGTGGGGGTGTGTGACAGTTTGGGGGGGTCGGTGTGGGGGGGTGTGTCGGTGTGGGGGTGTGTGTCAGTGTGGGGGAGTGTGTCAGTATTGGGGGATGTGTGTCAGTATTGGGGGATGTGTGTCAGTATTGGGGGATGTGTGTCAGTATTGGGGGATGTGTGTCAGTGTGGGGGAGTGTGTCAGTGTGGGGGAGTGTGTCAGTGTGGGGGAGTGTGTCAGTGTGGGGGTGTGTGTCAGTGTGGGGGAGTGTGTCAGTGTGGGGGAGTGTGTCAGTGTGGGGGAGTGTGTCAGTGTGGGGGTGTGTGACAGTTTGGGGGGATCGGTGTGGGGGGGTGTGTCGGTGTGGGGGTGTGTGTCAGTGTGGGGGAGTGTGTCGGTGTGGGGGTGTGTGTCAGTGTGGGGGGTGTGAGACAGTGTGGGGGGATCGGTGTGGGGGGGATGTGTTGGTGTGGGGGTGTATCGGGGTGGGGGAGTCAGTGTGGGTGTGTCGGTGTGGGGGTGTGTGTCAGTGTGGGGGTGTGTGTCAGTGTGGGGGGTGTGTCAGTGTGGGGGGGATCGGTGAGGGTTTAGTCAGTGTGGGGGGGTCGGTGTGAGGGTGTGTCAGTGTGGGGGATGTGTGACAGTGTGGGGGGTGTGACAGTGTGGGGGGTGTGTGACAGTGTGGGGGGGATCAGTGTGGGGGGGATCAGTGTGGGGGGATCGGTGTGGGGGTGTATCGGGGTGGGGGAGTCAGTGTGGGTGTGTCGGTGTGGGGGTGTGTGTCGGTGTGGGGGATGTGTGACAGTGTGGGGGGATCGGTGTGGGGGGGTCAGTGTGGGGTGTATCGGTGTGGGGGGGTCAGTGTGGGGTGTGTCGGTGTGGGATGTGTCGGTGTGGGGGAGTGTCGGTTTGAGGGGGTTAGTGTGGGGTGTGTCAGTGTGGGGGTGTGTTGGTATGGGGGTGTGTGTCAATGTGGGGGGGTCAGTGTGGGGGGGGTCAGTGTGGGGGATGTGTGACAATGTGGGGGGATCGGTGTGGGGGGTGTGTGTCGGTGTGGGGGTGTGTGTCGGTGTGGGGGATGTGTGAGAGTGTGGGGGGATCGGTGTGGGGGGGTCGGTATGAGGTGTGTCAGTGTGGAGGGGTCGGTGTGAGGGTGGGTGTCAGTGTGGGCGGGGTGTCAGTGTGGGCGGGGTGTCAGTGTGGGGGGGTCAATGTGAGGGTGGGTGTCAGTGTGGGCGGGGTGTCAGTGTGGGCGGGGTGTCAGTGTGGGGGGGTCAATGTGAGGGTGGGTGTCAGTGTGGGCGGGGTGTCAGTGTGGGCGGGGTGTCAGTGTGGGGGGTGTGTCAGTGTGGGGGGGTCAATGTGGGAGGGGTCAGTGTGGGGGTGTCGGTGTGAGGTGTGTCAGTGTGGGGGTGTGTGTCAGTCTGGGGGTTCTGTCAGTGTGGGGGGTCGGTGTGGGGGTGTGTGTCAGTGTGGGGGGTTCGGTGTGGGGGGTGTGTCAGTGTGGGGTGTGTGTCAGTGTGGGGTGGGTGTCAGTGTGGGGGGGTCAGTGTGCGAGGGGTCAGTGTGGGGGTGTTGGTGTGAGGTGTGTCAGTGTGGGGGGGTGTCAGTCTGGGGGTTGTGTCAGTGTGGGGTGTCGGTGTGGGACTGTGTCAGTGTGGAGGATCGGTGTGGGGGGTGTGTCAGTGTGGGGTGTGTGTCAGTGTGGGCGGGTGTGTCAGTGTGGGGGGTGTCAGTGTGGGGGGCAGTGTGGGGGTGTGTGTGTCAGTGTGGGGGGGTGTGTCAGTGTGGGGGGGTGTGTCAGTGTGGGGGGTGGGTGTCAGTGTGGGGGGTGTGTCAGTGTGGGGGGGTGTCAGTGTAGGGGTGTGCGTCAGTGTGGGGTGTCAGTGTGGGGGTGTGCGCCAGTGTGGGCGAGTCAGTATGGGGTTGTGTGTGTCAGTGTGAGGAGGTATCAATGTGGGGTGTGTGTCAGTGTGGGGGTGTGTGTCAGTGTGGGGGTGTGTGTCAGTGTGGGGGTGTGTGTCAGTGTGGGGGTGTGTGTGACAGTGTGGGAGTGTGCGTGTCAGTGTGGGGGGGGCTGTCCAGTGTGGGGGGGGGTGCCAGTGTGGGGGGGGTGCCAGTGTGGGGTGTGTCAGTGTGGGGGTGTGTGTGTGTCAGTGTGGGGGTGTGTCAATGTGGGGCAGGTGTGTCAGTGTGGGGTTGTGTGTGTCAGGGTGGGGGGGTGTCAGTGTGAGGGGTTATGTGTCAGTGTGTTGGGGGTGTGTGTCATTGTGTGGGGGTGTATGTCAATGTGGGGGTGTGTGTCAGTGTGGAGGGGTTTCAGTGTGGGGGAGTGTGTGTCAGTATGGGTGTGTGTGTGTGTCAGTGTGGGGTGGTGTCAGTGTGGGGAGGTGTCAGTGTGGAGGGCTTACAGTGTGGGGGGACAGTGTCAATGTGTGGGTTGTGTGTCAGTGTGGGGGTGCGTGTGTCAGGGTGGGGGGGCATCAGTGTGAGGGGTTATGTGTCAGTGTGGGGGGGTGTCAGTGTGGGGGGAGTCAGTATGGGGGGGGTGTCAGTGTGGGGGGGTGTCAGTGTGGGGGGTGTGTGTTAGTGTGGGGGGAGTCAGTATGGGGGGAGTCAGTGTGGGGGGGTGTCAGTGTGGGGGGAGTGTGCCAATGTGGGTGTGTGTGTGTCAGGGTGGGGGGTATCAGTGTGACAGGTTATGTATCAGTGTGTGGGGGGTTGTCAGTGTGGGGGTGTGTGTCAATGTGGGGGTGTGTGTCAGTGTTGGGGGGTCAGTTTGGGGTGTGTGTCAGTGTGGGGGGGGTGTGTCAATGTGGGGGTTGTGTCAGTGTAGGGGGCGTGTCAGTGTGGGGGGGATCGGTGGGTGGGTTAGTCAGTGTGGGGGAGTCGGTGTGGAGGGTGTGTCAGTGTGGGGGATGTGTGACGGTGTGGGGGGTGTGTCAGTGTGGGGGAGGTGTGACAGTGTGGGGGTATTGGTGTGGGGTGTGTGTCGGTGTGGGGGTGTGTGTTGGTGTGGGGGGGGTCGGTGTGGGGGATGTGTGACAGTGTGGGGGGATCGGTGTGGGGGTGTGTGTCGGTGTGGGGGGGGTGGTGTGGGGGGGGGTCGGTGTGTCGGTGTGGGGGATGTGTGACAGTGTGGGGGGGTTAGTGTGGGGGTGTGTTGGTATGGGTGTGTGTGTCAGTGTGGGGGGGTCAGTGTGGGAGGGGTCAGTGTGGGGGTGTCGGTGTGAGGTGTGTCAGTGTGGGGGGGTGTCTGTCTGGGGGTTGTGTCAGTGTGGGGGGTCGGTGTGGGGGTGTGTGTCAGTGTGGGGGGGTCGGTGTGGGGGGGTGTGTCAGTGTGGGGGGATCGATGTGGGGGGTGTGTCAGTGTGGGGGTGCGTGTCAGTATGGGTGGGTGTGTCGGTGTGGGGGGTGTGTCAGTGTGGGGGGATCGGTGTGGGGGGTGTGTCAGTGTGGGGGGTGTGTCAGTGTGGGGGGTGTGTCAGTATGGGTGGGTGTGTCAGTGTGGGGGTGTGTGTCAGTGTGGGGGTGTGTGTCAGTGTGGGGGTGTGTGTCAGTATGGGTGGGTGTGTCAGTGTGGGGGGGTGTGTGTCAGTGTGGGGGGTGTCAGTGTGGGGGGTGAGTGTCAGTGTGGGTGTGTGTCAGTGTGGGTGTGTGTCAGTGTGGGGGTGGGTGTGTCAGTGTGTGGCAGGAGGGTCAGTGCGGGGGGTTTGTGTCAGTGTGGGGGTGGGTGTGTCAGTGTGGGGGTGGGTGTGTCAGTGTGGGGGGGTTGTGTGTCAGTGGGGGGTTTTGTGTCAGTGGGGGGTTTTGTGTCAGTGTGGGGGGATGTGTCAGTGAGGAGTGTATGTCAGTGTGGGGGTTAGTCAGTTTGGGGTTGTGTGTCACTGTGGGGTGGTTGTGTGTCAGTGTGGGGGGGGGTGTCAGTGTGGGGGGGTGTCAGTGTGGGGGGGGTTGTGTGTCAGTGTGGGGCAGGTGGGTCAGTGTAGGGGTGTATCAGTGTGGGGTGTGTGTCAGTGTTGGCAGGTGTGTCAGTGTGGGGGGGTGTCAGTGTGGGGTGGGTGTCAGTGTGGGGGGGTCAGTGTGGGAGGGGTCAGTGTGGGGGTGTTGGTGTGAGGTGTGTCAGTGTGGGGGGTTGTGTCAGTCTGGGGGTTGTGTCAGTGTGGGGTGTCGGTGTGGGACTGTCAGTGTGGAGGATCGGTGTGGGGGGGTGTGTCAGTGTGGGGGGGTGTGTCAGTGTGGGGGGGTGTGTCAGTGTGGGCAGGTGTGTCAGTGTGGGGGTGTGTGTCAGTGTGGGGGGGGGTGTCAGTTTGGGGGGCAGTGTGGGTGTGTGTGTCAGTGTGAGGAGGTATCAGTGTGGGGGTGGGTGTCAGTGTGGGGGGGTCAGTGTGGGGGGTGTGTCATTGTGGGGGGGTCAGTGTGGGGGTGTGTGTGTCAGTGTGGGGGTGTGCGTGTCAGTGTGGGGGTGTGCGTGTCAGTGTGGGGGTGTGCGTGTCAGTGTGGGGGAGTGTGTCAGTGTGGGGGTGTGAGTGTGGGGATGTGTGTGTCAGTGTGAGGAGGTATCAATGTGGGGTGTGTGTCAGTGTGGGGGTGTGTGCGTGTCAGTGTGGTGGGGCTGTCAGTGTGAGGGTGTGTACCAGTGTGGGGGGGTGCCAGTGTGGGGTGTGTCAGTGTGGGGGTGCGTGTGTTAGTGTGAGGGGGGTGTCAGTGTGGGGGGAGTGTGTCAATGTGGGGCAGGTGTGTCAGTGTGGGGTTGTGTGTGTCAGGGTGGGGGGGTGTCAGTGTGAGGGGTTATGTGTCAGTGTGTTGGGGGGGTGTGTCAGTGTGGGGGTTGTGTCATTGTGTGGGGGTGTGTGTCAGTGTGGGGGTGTGTGTGTCAGTGTGGGGGTGTGTGTGTCAGTGTGGGGGTGTGTGTGTCAGTATGGGTGTGTGTGTGTCAGTGGGTGGTGTCAGTGTGGAAGGCTTACAGTGTCAATGTGTGGGTTGTGTGTCACTGTGGGGGTGCGTGTGTCAGGGTGGGGGGGGTATCAGTGTGAGGGGTTATGTGTCAGTGTGGGGGGGGTGTCAGTGTGGGGGGGTGTGTGTTAGTGTGGGGGGAGTCAGTGTGGGGGTGTGTCAGTGTGGGGGAGTGTGCCAATGTGGGTGTGTGTGTGTCAGGGTGGGGGGGTATCAGTGTGACGGGTTATGTAACAGTGTGTGGGGGTTGTAAATGTGGGTGTGTGTGTCAGTGTGGGTGTGTGTGTCAGTGTGGGGAGGTGTGTCAATGTGAGGGGTTGTGTCAGTGTAGGGGGCGTGTCAGTGTGGGGGGGATCGGTGGGTGGGTTAGTCAGTGTGGGGGGTTAGTGTGGGGGGTGTGACGGTGTGGGGGGTGTGTCACGGTGTGGGGGATGTCTGACGGTGTGGGGGGTGTGACGGTGTGGGGGGTGTGACGGTGTGGGGGGTGTGACAGTGTGGGGGGTGTGACAGTGTGGTGGGTGAGTCAGCCTGGGGGATGTGTGTCAGTGTGGGGGGTGTGTCAGTGTAGGGAATGTGTGTCAGTGTGGGGGGTGTGTCAGTGTGGGGGGTGTGTCAGTGTGGGGGATGTGTGACAGTGTGGGGGATGTGTGACAGTGTGGGGGGTGTGACAGTGTTGGGGGTGTGACAGTGTGGGGGATGTGTGACAGTGTGGGGGGATCGGTGTGGGGGTGTGAGTCGGTGTGGGGGTGTGAGTCGGTGCGGGGGTTTGTGTTGGTGCGGGGGTGTCAGTGTGGGGGTGTCGGTGTGGGGGAGTCAGTGTGGGTGTGTCGGTGTGGCGGTGTGTGTCGGTGTGGGGGATGTGTGACAGTATGTGGGGGTCAGTGTGGGGTGTGTCGGTGTGGGATGTGTCATGTGGGGGAGTGTCGGTTTGGGGGGGGTTAGTGTGGGGGTGTGTTGGTATGGGTGTAAGTGTCAGTGTGGGAGGGGTCAGTGTGGGGGTGTCGGTGTGAGGTGTGTCAGTGTGGGGGGGTGTCTGTCTGGGGGTTGTGTCAGTGTGGGGGGATCGGTGTGGGGGATGTGTCAGTGTGGGGGGACCGGTGTGGGTGATGTGTCAGTGTGGGGGGATCGGTGTGGGTGGGTGTGTCAGTGTGGGTGGGTGTGTCAGTGTGGGGTGGGTGTGTCAGTGTGGGGTGGGGGTGTCAGTGTGGGGGTGTGTGTCAGTGTAGGAGGTTTGAGTGTGTGGGGTGTGTGTCAGTGTGGGGGGGCGTGTCAGTGTGGGGGTGTGTGTCAGTGTGGGGGTGTGTGTCAGTGTGGGGTGGGTGTGTCAGTGTGGGTGGGTGTCAGTGTGGGGGTGTGTGTCAGTGTAGGAGGTTTGAGTGTGTGGGGTGTGTGTCAGTGTGGGGGGGCGTGTCAGTGTGGGGGGGCGTGTCAGTGTGGGGGTGTGTGTCAGTGTGGGGTGGGTGTGTCAGTGTGGGGTGGGTGTGTCAGTGTGGGTGGGTGTCAGTGTGGGGGTGTGTGTCAGTGTGGGGGTGTGTGTCAGTGTGGGGGTGTGTGTCAGTGTGGGGTGGGTGTGTCAGTGTGGGTGGGTGTCAGTGTGGGGGTGTGTGTCAGTGTGGGGGGGCGTGTCAGTGTGGGGTGTGTCAGTGTAGGAGGTTTGAGTGTGTGGGGGGGTGTGTCAGTGTGGGGGGGTGTGTCAGTGTGGGGGGGCGTGTCAGTGTGGGGGTGTGTGTCAGTGTGGGGGTGTGTGTCAGTGTGGGGTGTGTCAGTGTAGGAGGTTTGAGTGTGTGGCGTGTGTGTCAGTGTGGGGGTGTGTGTCAGTGCGGGGGGTGTTGTGTCAGTGTAGAGGGGGTGTGTCAGTGTGGGGGTGTGTCAGTGTGGGGGTGTTGTGTGTCAGTGTGGGGGGGGCTGTGTGTCAGTGTGGGGGGGGCTGTGTGTCAGTTTGGGACAGGTGGGTCAGTGTGGGGGGTTTTGTGTCAGTGTGGGGGGATGTGTCAGTGAGGAGTGTATGTCAGTGTGGGGGTTAGTCAGTTTGGGGTTGTGTGTCACTGTGGGGGGTTGTGTGTCAGTGTGGGGGGGTTGTGTGTCAGTGGGGTGTGTGTCAATGTGGGTGTGTGTCAGTGTGGGGAGGTGTCAGTGTGGGGGGGGTTGTGTGTCAGTGTGGGGCAGGTGGGTCAGTGTAGGGGTGTGTCAGTGTGGGGGTGTGTGTGTCAGTGTGGGGGTGGGTGTGGGTGTGTGTGTTAGTGTGGGGGAGTGTGTCTCTGTGGGGGAGTGTATCTGTGTGGGGCTGTGTGTGTCACTGTGTGAGTGTGTCAGTATGGGGGGTGTGTCAGTGTGGGTGTGTGAGTGTCAGTGTGGGAGGTGTCAGTGTGGGTGTGTGTGTCTCTGTGGGGTGTGTGTGTCAGTGTGGGGGTGTGTGTGTCAGTGTGGAGGGTTGTGTGTCAGTGTTGGGGGTGTGTCAGTGTGGGGCGGGTGGATCTGTGTGTGGGGTGTGTCAGTGTAGGTGTGTGTGTGTGTCAATGTGGGGGAGTGTATCTGTATGGGGGAGTGTATCTGTGTGGGTGTGTGTGTCAGTGTGGGTGTGTGTTTGTGTGGGGGTATGTCAGTGTGGGGGTGTGTGTCAGTGTGCGGCAGGTGGGTCAGTGTGGGAGTTGTGTGTCAGTGTGGGGGAGTGTGTCAGTGTGGGGTATATGTCAGTGTGGGGGTTAGTCAGTTTGGGGGGGTGTGTCCCTGGGGGGGATTGTGTGTCAGTGTGGGGGGGTGTGTCAGTGTGGGGGGGTGTGTCAGTGTGGGGTGGTTGTGTGTCAGTGTGGGGTGGTTGTGTGTCAGTGTGGGGCAGGTAGGTGTGTCAGTGTGGGGGGATTGTGTGTCAGTGTTGGGGGTGTGTGTCAGTGTTGGGGGTGTGTGTCAGTGTGGGTGTGTGTGTGTCAGTGTGGGGGTGTCTCTGTGGGGGAGTGTGTATCTGTGGGGGTGGGGGTGTCAGTGTGGGGGGTGTGTCAGTGGGGGGGCTAGTGGTCAGTGTGGGGTGGGTGTCAGTGTGGGGGCTTGTGTGTCAGTGTGGGACTGTGTGTGGCAGTGTGGGTATGTGTCATTGTGGGGGTTTTGTGTCAGTGTGGGTGGGGTTGTGACAGTGTGTGAGGGTGTGTGTCACTGTGGGTGTGCGCATGTGTGTGGCGTGTGTGTGTCAGTGTGGGGGGGTGTCAGTGTGGGAGGGTTGTGTGTTAGTGTGGGGGGGTGTCAGTGTGGGGCAGGTGGGTCAGTGTGGGGGGTTTTGTGTCAGTGTGGGGGTTGTCAGTGTGGGGGGGTGTGTGTCAGTGTGTGGGGGGTGTCTCTGTGGGGGAGTGTGTCTCTGTGGGGGTGGGGGTGTCAGTGTGGGGGGTGTGTCAGTGGGGGGGCTAGTGGTCAGTGTGGGGGGGGTGTCAGTGTGGGAGGGTTGTGTGTTAGTGTGGGGGGGTGTCAGTGTGGGGCAGGTGGGTCAGTGTGGGGGGTTTTGTGTCAGTGTGGGGGGTGTGTCAGTGGGGGGGGTTTTGTGTCAGTGTGGGGGGGTGTCAGTGTGGGGGGGTGTGTGTCAGTGTGTGGGGGGTGTCTCTGTGGGGGAGTGTGTCTCTGTGGGGGAGTGTATCTGTGTGGGGGTGTGTGTGTCAGTGTGGGTGTGTTTGTGTCAGTGTGTGGGTGTGTTAGTGTGGGGGGGTGTGTCAGTGTGGGTGTGTGTGTGTCAGTGTGGGGGAGTGTGTCTCTGTGGGGTAGTGTGTGAGTGTGGGTGTGTGTGTGTCAGTGTGGAGGGTTGTGTATCAGTGTTGGGGGTGTGTCAGTGTGGGGCGGGTGGGTCTGTGTGGGGGGTGTGTCAGTGTAGGTGTGTGTGTCAATATGGGGGGTGTCTGTGTGGGGAAGTGTGTCTCTGTGGGGGAGTGTATCTGTGTGGGTGTGTGTGTCAGTGTGGGGGGGTGTTTGTGTGGGGGTGTGTCAGTGTGGGGGGGTTGTGTGTCAGTGTTGGGGGGGTGTCAGTGTGGGGCAGGTGGGTCAGTGTGGGGGGGTGTTGGTGTGGGTGTGTGTGTGTCAGTGTGGGGGGTGTATGTCAGTGTGGGGGGTGTATGTCAGTGTGGGGGGAGTGTGGCAGTGTGGGGGTTGTATGTCAGTGTGGGTGTGTGTGTGTCATTGTGGGGGGAGTCTCTGTGGAGGAGTGTGTCTCTGTGGGGGAGAGTGTCTGTGTGGGAGTGTGTGTGTCAGTGAGAGGGGCTGTCAGTGTGGGGGTGTGTGTGTCAGTGTGGGGGTGTGTGTGTCAGTGTGGGGGTGTGTGTGTCAGTGTGTGTGTTAGTGTGGGGGGTGTCTGTGTGGGGGAGTGTGTCTCTGTGGGTGTGTGTGTCAGTGTGGGAGTGTGTGTGTCAGTGTGGGTGGGTGTCAGTGTGGGGGGGTGTCAGTGTGGGGGGGTGTCAGTGTGGGGGGTGTCTGAGTGGGGGAGTATGTCTCTGTGGGGTAGTGTGTCAGTATGGGAGTGTGTGTGTCAGTGTGGGTGGGTGTCAGTGTGGGGGGGTGTCAGTGTGGGGGGGTGTCAGTGTGGGTGGGTGTGTCAGTGTGGGGTGTGTCAGTGTGGGGGGGTGTCAGTGTAGGGGGTTTGAGTGTGTGGGGGTATGTGTCAGTGTGGGGGTATGTGTCAGTGTGGTGTGGGTGTCAGTGTGGGGGGTGTGTGTAGGTGGGGGTGTGTGTCAGTGTGGGGGGTGAGTGTCAGTGTGTGGCAGGAGGGTCAGTGCGGGGGGGTTTTGTGTCAGTGTGGGGGGGATGTGTCAGTGTGGGGGTGGGTGTGTCAGTGTGGGGGGGGGTTTGTGTGTCTGTGTGGGGGTGTGTGTCAGTGTGGGACAGGTGGGTCAGTGCGGGGGGTTTTGTGTCAGTGTGGGGGGATGTGTCAGTGTGGAGTGTATGTCAGTGTGGGGGTTAGTCAGTTTGGGGGTGTGTGTCACTGTGGGGGGTTGTGTGTCAGTGTGGGGGGTGTGTCAGTGTGGGGGGGTGTGTGTCAGTGTGGGGCAGGTGGGTCAGTGTAGGGGTGTGTCAGTGTGGGGGTGTGTGTCAGTGTGCGGGGATGTCAGTGTGGGGGTGTGTGTGTCAGTGTGGGGGTGTGTGTGTCAGTGTGGGGGTGTGTGTCAGTGTGGGTGTGTGTGTTAGTGTGGGGGGTGTCTCTGTGGGGGAGTGTGTCTCTGTGGGGGAGTGTATCTGTGTGGGGCTGTGTGTGTTAGTGTGTGGGTGTGTCAGTATGGGGGGTGTGTCAGTGTGGGTGTGTGTGTGTCAGTGTGGGGGAGTGTGTCTCTGTGGGGTAGTGTGTGGGTGTGTGTGTGTCAGTGTGGAGGGTTGTGTGTCAGTGTTGGGGGTGTGTCAGTGTGGGGCGGGTGGGTCAGTGTGGGGGGGTGTGTCAGTGTGGGGGGGTGTGTCAGTGTGGGGGGGTGTGTCAGTGTGTGGCAGGTGGGTCAGTGTGGGGGTGTTGTGTGTCAGTGTGGGGGGGTGTGTCAGTGTGGGGTGTATGTCAGTGTGGGGGTTAATCAGTTTGGGAGGGAGTGTCACTGTGGGGGGCGTTGGGTGTCAGTGTGGGGTGGTTGTGTGTCAGTGTGGGGCAGGTGGGTCAGTGTGGTGGGTGTGTCAGTGTGGGGGGGTTGTGTGTCAGTGTTGGGGGTGTGTGTCAGTGTGGGGCAGGTGGGTCAGTGTGAGGGTGTGTCAGTGTGGGTGTGTGTGTGTCAGTGTGGGGGGTGTCAGTGTGGGGGGAGTGTCTCAGTGTGGGGGTTGTGTGTCAGTGTGGGGGTGTGTATGTCAGTGTGGGGGTTGTCTCTGTGGGGGAGAGTGTCTGTGTGGGGGTGTGTGTGTCAGTGAGAGGGGCTGTCAGTGTGGGAGTGTGTCAGTGTGGGTGTGTGTGTGTCAGTGTGTGTGTCTGTGTGGGGGGTGTCTGTGTGGGGGAGTGTGTCTCTGTGGGTGTGTGTGTGTGTCAGTGTGGTGGGTGTCAGTGTGGGGGGTGTCTGAGTGGGGGAGTATGTCTCTGTGGGGTAGTGTGTCAGTATGCGGGGGTGTAAGTGTGGGAGGGTTGTGTGTTAGTGTGGGGGTGGTGTCAGTGTGGGGCAGGTAGGTCAGTGTGGGGAGTGTGTATCAGTGTGGGGGGTGTGTGTGTCAGTGTGGGGGGGTGTACATGTGGGAGGGTTGTGTGTTAGTGTGGGGGGGGTGTCAGTGTGGGGCAGGTAGGTCAGTGTGGGTGTGTGTCTGTCAGTGTGGGGGGTGTCTCTGTGGGGGAGAGTGTCTGTGTGGGGGTGTGTGTGTCAGTGAGAGGGGCTGTCAGTGTGGGGGTGTGTGTGTCAGTGTGGGGGTGTGTGTGTCAGTGTGGGTGTGTGTGTGTCAGTGTGGTGGGTGTCAGTGTGGGGGGTGTCTGAGTGGGGGAGTATGTCTCTGTGGGGTAGTGTGTCAGTATGGGGGGGTGTAAGTGTGGGAGGGTTGTGTGTTAGTGTGGGGGTGGTGTCAGTGTGGGGCAGGTAGGTCAGTGTGGGGAGTGTGTATCAGTGTGGGGGGTGTGTGTGTCAGTGTGGGGGGGTGTACATGTGGGAGGGTTGTGTGTTAGTGTGGGGGGGGTGTCAGTGTGGGGCAGGTAGGTCAGTGTGGGGAGTGTGTATCAGTGTGGGGGGTGTGTGTGTCAGTGTGGGGGGTGTACATGTGGGAGGGTTGTGTGTTAGTGTGGGGGGGGTGTCAGTGTGGGGCAGGTAGGTCAGTGTGGGGAGTGTGTATCAGTGTGGGGGGTGTGTGTGTCAGTGTGGGGGGTGTACATGTGGGAGGGTTGTGTGTTAGTGTGGGGGGGGTGTCAGTGTGGGGCAGGTAGGTCAGTGTGGGGAGTGTGTATCAGTGTGGGGGGTGTGTGTGTCAGTGTGGGGGGGTGTACATGTGGGAGGGTTTTGTGTCAGTGTGGGGGGGTGTCAGTGTGGGGGGGTGTCAGTGTGGGGGGTTTTGTGTCAGTGTGGGGGGGTGTCAGTGTGGGGCAGGTGGGTCAGTGTGGGGGGTTTTGTGTCAGTGTGGGGGAGGTGTGTGTCAGTGTGGGGGGTGTCTCTGTGGGGTGTGTGTCAGTGTGGGGGAGGTGTGTGTCAGTGTGGGGGGTGTCTCTGTGGGGTGTGTGTGTCAGTGTGGGTTTGGGTGTGTCAGTGTGTGGGTGTGTCAGTGTGGGGGTGTGTGTCAGTGTGGGTGTGTGTGTCAGTGTGGGGGGAGTCAGTGTGGGGGAGTGTGTCTCTGTGGGGTAGTGTGTGAGTGTGGGTGTGTGTGTGTCAGTGTGGAGGGTTGTGTGTCAGTGTTGGGGGTGTGTCAGTGTGGGGCGGGTGGGTCTGTGTGGGGGGTGTGTGAGTGTGTGTCAGTGTGGGGGGTATCTGTGTGTCTCTGTGTGGGAGTGTATCTGTGTGGGTGGGTGTGTCAGTGGGGGGGCTGTGTGTGGCAGTGTGGGTGTGTGTCATTGTGGGGGTTTCGTGTCAGTGTGGGGGGGGTTGTGACAGTGTGTGGGGTGTGTGTCAGTGTGGGGGGAGTGTATCTGTGTGGGTGTGTGTGTCAGTGTGGGAGGGTGTTTGTGTGGGGGTGTGTCAGTGTGGGGGTGTTGTGTGTCAGTGTGGGGGGGTGTGTCAGTGTGTGGCAATGGGGCAGTGTGGGGGTTGTGTGTCAGTGTGTGTGTGTGTCAGTGTGGGGGTTAGTCAGTTTGGGGGTGTGTGTCACTGTGGGGAGGTTGTGTGTCAGTGTGGGGGGTGTAAATGTGGTGTGTGTGTCAGTGTGGGGGGTTGTGTGTCAGTGTTGGGGGGTTATGTGTCAGTGTTGGGGGGGGTGTCAGTGTGGGGTGGTTTTGTGTCAATGTGGTGTGTGTGTCAGTGTGGGGGGGTTGTGTGTCAGTGTGGGGGGTTATGTGTCAGTGTTGGGGGGGGTGTCAGTGTGGGGCAGGTGGGTCAGTGTGGGGGGGTGTCAGTGTGGGTGTGTGTGTGTCAGTGTGGGGGGTGTATGTCAGTGTGGGGGGTGTATGTCAGTGTGGGGGGAGTGTGTCTGTGTGGGGGTTGTGTGTCAGTGTGGGTGTGTGTGTGTCAGTGTGGGGGGTGTCTCTGTGGGGGAGAGTGTCTGTGTGGGGGTGTGTGTGTCAGTGAGAGGGGCTGTCAGTGGGGGGTGTGTGTCAGTGTGGGGGGTGTGTGTCAGTGTGGGGGTGTGTGTGTCAGTGTGTGTGTCAGTGTGGGGGGTGTCTGTGTGGGGGAGTATGTCTCTGTGGGGTAGTGTGTCAGTATGGGTGTGTGTGTGTCAGTGTGGGGGGTTGTGTGTCAGTGTTGGAGGTGTGTCAGTGTGGGGCGGGTGGGTCTGTGTGGGGGGGTGTCAGTGAGGGGGGTGTATCAATGTGGGGGGGTGTGTCAGTGTGGGGCAGGTGAGTCAGTGTGGGGCAGGTGAGTCGGTGTGGGGGGGTGTCAGTGTGGGTGTGTGTGTGTCAGTGTGGGGGGTGTATGTCAGTGTGGGGGGTGTATGTCAGTGTGGGGGGAGTGTGTCTGTGTGGGGGTTGTGTGTCAGTGTGGGTGTGTGTGTGTCAGTGTGGGGGGTGTCTCTGTGGGGGAGAGTGTCTGTGTGGGGGTGTGTGTGTCAGTGAGAGGGGCTGTCAGTGGGGGGTGTGTGTCAGTGTGGGGGGTGTGTGTCAGTGTGGGGGGTGTGTGTCAGTGTGGGGGTGTGTGTGTCAGTGTGTGTGTCAGTGTGGGGGGTGTCTGTGTGGGGGAGTATGTCTCTGTGGGGTAGTGTGTCAGTATGGGTGTGTGTGTGTCAGTGTGGGGGGTTGTGTGTCAGTGTTGGAGGTGTGTCAGTGTGGGGCGGGTGGGTCTGTGTGGGGGGGGTGTCAGTGAGGGGGGTGTATCAATGTGGGGCAGGTGAGTCGGTGTGGGGGTTGTGTGTCAGTGTAGGTGTGTGTGTCAGTGTAGGTGTGTGTGTCAGTGTAGGTGTGTGTGTCAGTGTGGGGGGATGTGTGTTTAGATTCTGTGCAAATGTACGATTCCACTGAGACATTGTCCCACCCTCAACCCCTCACCGCCTCACTCTCACCCCCTCCCACATCACCCCCTCAACCCCCCACTCCCTCACTCCCACTCCCTCACCCCCTTGCCCCCACTCCCTCACTCCCTCACCTCACTCCCTCACCCCCACTCCCACTCCCCCACCCCCTCGCCCAACCTCGCCCCACTCCCTCACCCTCGCCCCCACCCTCACCTCCACCCCCACCCCCTCACCCACACCCACACCTCCTCACCCTCACCCCCACTCCGCCACCCTCACCCTCACCCCCACTCCGCCACCCCCACCTCCACCGCCATCCTCACCCCCTCGCCCTCACCCCCACCCCCACTGCACCCTCACCCCATCCTCACCGCACCCTCACCCCATCCCCTCACCCATGCCCCAACCCCCACACTCACCGACACCCTCACCCCCGTCCTCACCGCTACCTCACCCACACTCCCACCCTCACCCTCACCCTCACCCTCACCCCATCCTCACCCTCACCCCATCCTTACCCTCACCCCCACCCACACCCCTACCCCACCCCCATCGCATCCCCATCCTCACCGCTACCCCCACCCTCGCCCTCACCCCCGCCCTTACCCCCGCCCTCACCCCCACCCATACGCATGCCCTCACCCCCGCCCTCACCCCCACCCATACGCATGCCCTCACCCTCACCCCTGCCCTCACTCTCACCCCCACCCCCCACCCTCACTGCTACCCTCACCCCCGCCCTCACCCCAGGATCCAAGAGGAGCCCCTGACCGTGTTGTTGTCTCAGGGGCTGCTCTGTATTCAGGTCAGGGTCAGGTTGTGGATCAGTGACAGTGTTGGGGTTTGGGTTAAGGTTAGGACCAGCGTCAGGGTTCGGCTCAGGGTTAGGGTTGGGATCAGGGTGAGGGTTAGGGTCCAGGTTGGGGTCTGGATTAGGATCAGGGTCCGGGTTGGGGTCAGGGTCTGAGTCAGGGTCCGGGTTGGGGTCAGGGTCCGGGTTGGGGTCAGGGTCAGGGTTGGGGTCGGGGTCAGGGTCGGGGTCGGGGTCAGGGTCGGGGTTGGGGTCAGGGTCAGGGTGAGGATCAGGGTCGGGGTCAGTGTTAGGTTTAGAGTTAGGGTTAGAATGACGAGTGATTCTTGCCTCCTGAGTGGCTCCTTCTCTGATGTCCTTTCACTGCCCCTCCTCCATGAAGCCCCCTGCTCTCCCCCTCTCACTGTAACACTTCCCCATCCGATTCCCTTTTTTGGAAAGGGTTTGGTGTTTTGCTTCTTCATGCCGTTACCTCTCTTTCCAAATAGCATTCTTTGATAAATAAGAATGTGAGTAATTCCCCCTTTACGAGCAAGCATCGCCCCTTTATTTGTAATATCGTCGCTATTGAGCTGGGAGTGCCGTTTCTCTGTGAGGTTGAGGACTGTGAAAGCAGCTCCATTTCGCTCCGGTTTTGGCACAGATAGAGTGAGGGGCCTGTTGGTGAATCCATTTTGGGACTGAGTCAAGCTGTAACTGTTCACTGAGTGTGAGAGATTGTGCAGCAACACAGAGTAATACAGTGAGGGGGTGGCAGGCAGCGCAGACAGAGCTGTGCAAAATATAAACACGTTTTAGGAACAGAAGATAATGAGCAGAAACACATTTCAGATCAAGTCCCTGGATATTGTGCCAGAGAAGAACAATATTTAGTTGTTTGAAGCTCTCAATCAGTTCAGGTGAAATGTTAAGTGTTGTGTTTTGAAGTTTCTGCAATCAAGTTAAATTGCCTGGTTCTGAATTGTGCTGTTTAAACGACAAACCGCACAGAGATTGTCTGTGATACCACTGCCTGTTTTCAGCAACGTTAGACAAAGCGGCAGTTCCTCTGCTCCGGTTGCCAGCTGAATATACAACGAAGTGATAACCAGCCTCTCCCTCCCCTTCACCCTGTGTTTCATAACAACACAGAGAGGTTTCAGGAAAGATACGGTCATTCCCGCTGAGTTTCTACTGAACTTTCTGTTTATCTTCCAAATTTCCAGCATTCACAGATCTTTCCTTTTATGTTATTGCCGTCCCCGTGTTGTCATCCTCTGCACTTTGGGTTTTACAGGCACAGTGGTCCCCCCTGCCGACGACCCCCCCTCTCTCTCTCTCTCACTCACACACACACCCCTAGACTCTCCGTATTGGAGTTAACTATGACGCGCTGAGACAGTCTGGCCTCTGAGACGGGGAACGTGTTAGACTGCTCACATGTTGCACATACCCAATGCACCAGGGATCATAGAATCCCTACCGTGTAGAAGCAGGTCATTTAGCCCATCAGGTCAACACTGATCCTCCAAAGAGCACCTCACCCAGACCCATGCCATCCCTGTAACCCTACATTTCTCATGGCTAACCCACCAAACCTACACATCCCTCAGCACTGACCCTCTGACAGAACGGCACTTCCTCAGCACTGACCCTCTGACAGTGCGATACTACCAAGTAATGACCCTCTGACAGTGTGACACTCCCTCAGTAATAACCCTCCGACAGTGCGACACATCCCACTAATGACCCTCTGACAGTGTGACACTCCCTCAGTAATAACCCTCCGACAGTGCGACACACCCCACTAATGACCCTCTGACAGTGCGACACTCCCTCAGTAATGACCCTCTGACAGTGCGGCACTCCCTCAGTAATGACTCTCTGACATTGCAGCTCTCCCTCAGTAATGACCCTCTGACAGTGTGGCACTCCCTAAGTACTGACTCTCTGACAGTGCGGCACTCCCTCAGCACTGACCCTCTGACAGTGCGGCACTCCCTCAGCACTGACCCTCTGACAGTGCGGCACTCCCTCAGTACTGATCCTCCGACAGTGCGGCACTCCCTCAGCACTGACCCTCCGACAGTGCGGCATTCCCTCAGTAATGACCCTCCGACAGTGCGGCACTCCCTCAGTACTGACCCTCTGACAGTGCGACACTCCCTCAGTACTGACCCTCCGACAGTGCGACTCTCCCTCAGCACTGACCCTCCGACAGTGTGGCACTCCCTCAGTACTGACTCTCCGACAATGCGACACTCCCTCAGTACTGATCCTCTGACAGTGCGACTCTCCCTCATTAATGACCCTCCGACAGTGTGGCACTCCCTCAGTAATGACCCTCTGACAGTGCCCACTCCCTCAGTAATGACCCTCCAACAGTGCAGCACTCCCTCAGTAATGACCCTCTGACACAGCACCTCTCCCTCAGTAATGACCCTCCGACAGTGTGGCACTCCCTCAGTAATGACCTTCCAACAGTGCGGCACTCCCTCAGTAATGACTTTCCAACAGTGCAGCACTCCCTCAGTAATGACCCTCTGACAGTGCGGCACTCCCTCAGTAATGACCTCTGACAGTGTGGAACTCCCTCAGTATTTACCTTCCAACAGTGCGGCACTCCCTCAGTAATGACCCTCTGACAGTGCGACACTCCCTCAGTACTGACCCTCCGACAGTGCGACTCTCCCTCAGCACTGACCCTCCGACAGTGTGGCACTCCCTCAGTACTGACTCTCCGACAATGCGACACTCCCTCAGTACTGATCCTCTGACAGTGCGACTCTCCCTCATTAATGACCCTCCGACAGTGTGGCACTCCCTCAGTAATGACCCTCTGACAGTGCCCACTCCCTCAGTAATGACCCTCCAACAGTGCAGCACTCCCTCAGTAATGACCCTCTGACACAGCACCTCTCCCTCAGTAATGACCCTCCGACAGTGTGGCACTCCCTCAGTAATGACCTTCCAACAGTGCGGCACTCCCTCAGTAATGACTTTCCAACAGTGCAGCACTCCCTCAGTAATGACCCTCTGACAGTGCGGCACTCCCTCAGTAATGACCTCTGACAGTGTGGAACTCCCTCAGTATTTACCTTCCAACAGTGCGGCACTCCCTCAGTAATGACCCTCTGACAGTGCCCACTCCCTCAGTAATGACCCTCTGACAGTGCGGCTCTCCCTCAGTAATGACCTCTGACACTGCAGTTCTCCCTCAGTAATGACCCTCCGACAGTGTGGCACTCCCTCAGTAATGACCCTCCAACAGTGCGGCACTCCCTCAGTAATGACCCTCCAACAGTGCGGCACTCCCTCGGTAATGACCCTCTGACACTGCAGCTCTCCCTCAGTAATGACCCTCCGACAGTGTGGCACTCCGTTAGTAATGACCCTCTGACAGTGCCCACTCCCACAGCCCTGACCCTCTGACAGTGCGGCACCCCCTCAGTACTGACCCTCTGACAGTGCCCACTCCCTCAGTAATGACCCTCCAACAGTGCAGCACTCCCTCAGTAATGACCCTCTGACACAGCACCTCTCCCTCAGTAATGACCCTCCGACAGTGTGGCACTCCCTCAGTAATGACCCTCCAACAGTGTGGCACTCCCTCAGTAATGACCCTCTGACAGTGCGGCACTCCCTCAGTAATGACCCTCTGACAGTGCCCACTCCCTCAGTGCTGACCCTCTGACAGTGCGGCACTCCCTCAGTAATGACCCTCTGACAGTGCGGCACTCCCTCAGTACTGACCCTCTGACAGTGCCCACTCCCTCAGTACTGACCCTCTGACAGTGCCCACTCCCTCAGTACTGACCCTCTGACAGTGCGGCACTTCCTCAGTACTGACCCTCTGACAGTGCGGCACTTCCTCAGTACTGACCCACTGACAGTGCGGCACTCCCTTAGTACTGACCCTCTGACAGTGCGGCACTCCCTCAGTAATGACCGTCCTGTCTGCTACACAATTGCAGTCTCTGCTCCCCTCAGGTACAGACCGGGAATTGACTCCCTGACAATCACTGAAGTCTCAACATTTTAGTGTCAATTGCACAAGATCTAATCTCCGCATTTGCCAAGTTTATTGTGACCTTGTCTGCCCAAGGTATTAACATCTCCCCTCCTTTCATTTCACCCTCCCCTTAGATCAGCTTCCAGCCTCTGCCCTGCCCTTTAATGTGCTTCCTAACTTTTCCCATCCTCTTCCCTGCCTCACCTCACCCCCCCCACCACCCCCCCATCGTCTTTGTTAATTTCGTCCTGCCTTCTTTCGCTCGATCCCTCTTCCACTCCAGTTTTGTCCTGACCTCACTCCCCTCCCCGTGCTTTCACCCTTCACTCAACCACAGAATTATTGCGATAATGGAGGAGGGCATTCAGCCCATTGTGTCCGTACTGACTTGCCACATGAACATCTCACACATTTCCCTTCTTCCTCCTCTGTTTCATGCATTGTTTAAATTCAAATAACCATCCAATTTCTTCTTCAATGCTTCAATTAAATTTACCTCCCCCACAAGTCCAGGCCATGTATTCCTGATCCAAAAGATTTTTTCTCACCCTGCATTTACATCTTTTGCAAGTCTCTTTGAAATTGTACCCTCTGGTTCTCGATTCTTACACGAGGGCGAGCAGTCTCTCCCCGTTGATTCTGATTTTGAAAACATATCCATCAAATCTCCCCTTTGCCCTTTCCTCTTTGAGGGAGACAATCCCAGCTTTCCCAATTCATCTTTGTGACTGAGGTGTTAGACTTGCTGGAGCCCGGATCATGTCCTACACACTCTCCTGTGCATTCATGCACTTGCTACTTCAGAGTCTCTCGGTGTCTTTCTCCCTGCAGCCCTCCCTTGTGTTATCGATTTAACTGAGAGAGCCCTCTGACCTCCCCACTGCCTGGAGGTGGCTAGTGTATGCCACATTTCAATGGTTGTGAGCTGGGTCCCATGACATCCCCACACGCTGCTGCCTTTGTCATCATCATGTCAGGATTAACAGTAATTTCACACTAATGAATGTCTATGACATCTAAAAATAAATAACAAAAACAAAACTTGCTGGAAAAGCTCAGAGAGCAGCTGCCACCGATCAGCTGAGCAACTGCTGGGGAGCCGGAGAGCTAACTGCCCGTCTCACATCTGCCTCTCAAAGAAATTAGAAGCCACTCTCTATCAAAGCTACCTTTTCCTGTAAAAGAATAGAAAAGCCAGAGGAAGATGCAGGGAGCTCAGCAACTGGCAGATTGAAGACAGCAGAGGAGACAGAGACTTTGTGGGCTTGAGAGTAAGCTAATGTAATGTTTAATAAGTGGGTTATTGGAGCAGCATATTTTATAGAGTTGGGGTCAGATAACAAATAGTTAACAAAAGAGGGGCTTGGAATTTGTGAATAGTTTTTGTTTAGTGTCCATTATTTGAGTCAGAAAAACAAATTGTTATTTCTTTTCTTTAAATAGTGGAAGTTAGGAGTTCTCTGTCACTTGTATTTGAACAGATTACAAAGCGAGACAAGCTTTTCTGGGTGTATGGTTTTAGTTAACAGAGGAGTTTGACCTCCACATTGTAACTCTGACCCTTCCTCAGAATTCAGAACTTCATCAGTTCTGAGGAAGGGTCACTTGACCTGAAAAGTTAACTCTGATTTCTCTCTGCCAGACCTGCTGAGCTTTCCCAGCAATTTCTGTTGTTGTTTCTGATTTACAGCATCTGCAGTTCTTTTGGATTTTCTTTACTAATATGTACTGGCCATAGACTTGACAAACTGCTTTCCCTTAATCCACCGTCAGCAAATGGAAGTTTCCCATCCGGCCTATTATAGTTTCCACATTTCCTACCTTCTTGGCCCCATGCCTAGCCCCTCTCTGAACCAATTTGATCTCAGTGGGTACATGGGCAACGGGGACGGGGGAAATGAATGTGGACGCTCTGCTGCCCTCTCTCGTAAATGAACTCAACAAGGGACCAGGAGATGGTGTGAGTGATGAACATTCACCAAATATTAAACTTGCAGAATGATTGACGGCTCAGAGTGGAAGCTGAATTAAAGGCGACATGTTGTCAGGTAATTTAATGGGCTATTAATGTGAGTAATCTGTGACTGTGTAGCCTCACTATCTGTACTCTGTGGGACCTGGCGATAAGCTGCAAACTGTTCATATTGCCGTTATAACGTGTTTCCTTAAGCTCCCTATCAGCTGACACGTTTATTAACATCAGTTTGTTTAACAGGGTGAAGTGGACTGTTTCATTATAATCCTGAGAAGTAACTTGTCAATTAGATGATCCTCTCCAGTTATATTTAATTTTCATCTCTGTCTGGTAATAGGAAAAGTAAAAGAGATTCAAACCATTCTAGATAATTTCTTAAAGGCCTTTTGACTTCAATCAAATCTCCCCAGACATAAATTTAACTTTCTGAAGATCCACCTCATCTTTGAGTCCAGGTAGGGACTGAGGTTGAGGTAGAGGTTCCACAGGTAGTGTTTGAGGTTGGGGTACAGTGCCCCTGTCATTGGCTGTTGCTGGGCATGAGTTACCCTCTTGACCTGCCCTGGTGACCACGTACCCACTGTCTCTAGCAGCAGCCTGTGTTCAGGGTCTTTATCTCAGTTGTCTCTGTAATGAGCGTTTATCGATAAGGATGGGTGTTCAGACTGTGGCTAGGTTGAGAATGAGAAATATAAACTCTTAGTCTTTCTGGGATGGTGCTGAAGTGCAGTCTGAGGTGCTTGGGATACAGGGTCATCCAGAGCTCAAAGGGAATTATAAAAAAACAAAATCAAAATGCTGTCAGCTGGCTATGGTGGGAAGATTTGTGAATAGTACCATCTTGTAGATCTAAGCCAGGGCTGAGCTAACAAAATGCTAATTATCCTCAGTGCTCCCTCCTGGGACAGAGCAGACATCCCAGAACCTGATCTCTATCCAATGGCTGGTGGGGCAGCGGTGAGGTGTTGGAGAGGGTGTCATTCAACATGTAAGGCTTGCACATCAAATAGCAAACTGTAGATGCTGGAAATCTGAAACAAACACAGGGAATACTGGAGAAACTCAGCAGGTTGGCAGCAGCTGTTGAGAGAGAAACACAGTTAACGTTTCGAGTTGACGTTTTGAATCTCCTGAATCAGTCTCAAACTGGAAAAGTTAACTGTGTTTCTTTCTCTGCAGATGCCGTTGGACCTGCCGAGCACTTTCCGTGTTACACATCAAGGAGACTGGAGCTGATCAACAGGACAAGATCTCAACATGAGTTGGAACCTACAGGAACTGTTTAAAGAGAGATGCAATCATCTGGGAGAAAGTGGCTGGTCTGTAGTACGTTTCAGGACTGATTGATCGTGAGTGCGCAGTTCCTCAGAGAAATGCCCAACATGGAGAAAGGGAAACTCAAAGCATCCGGTGACCCACTCAGTTCCATCCCAAGGAAAGTTAAAGCTGCGTTGATTGGATTCGGGGAGAGATGGAATAAAGGAAAAGGAAGGGAAATGTGCATAAAGTTAATACATTTAAATTGGGGTCCCAGAACTGGAATACAAAATTACCAAAGGCAGAAGATTAGCAAGAGCTCCAACCAAACACACGGTTGATTAAATTCTTCAAAACACCCTGAGTGTCTGGGTGGCTGTTTCTGAAATGGATTGATGATTAGAGAGATGAGTACAGTTGGACTGTAATCAACAGTTTGCCCTAGGGTTAATGTAGCCAGTCACTGCTGAATGAATAATCTTCAGTATAATTAGAACTCTCGTACACGGTGTGTTGCATCTGAAATGTGTTTGTGCAGCGCCCACGTTTTTAACATTTCTCTGGGAGGCTCAGAGACACCGATATCTCCCTGAGGTAGTGAATGGGAGGAAAGGCTCACTGAGGCATTCCCTGTCTTAATACCCGACATCAGTTCAATACACAGCAGCAACCAGCTAAGACAGGCATCCGAATAAACAGGAAATAAAGCAGAGATCGTGCATTTTTATGACACCTTTCACAATCGCAATGTTTCATAGGCAATGCAGTACCTTTGGAAATATGATGTGGAGGGGGTGGTGTTGGACTGAGGTGGACATCTCAGTGCCTTGAGCAGATGTGAAAGATTTCATGGGCATTATTTGACACTGCTCCTGAGGAGTTCTCCTGGGTACCCTGGACCAACATTTAATGCCAAAAATAAATGATTTGAGCATTGCTCATTGCTATCTGTGGGATCTTGCTGTGTGCATGTTTCCCTACATTCTAACCCTAATCACATTACCAAAGTCAGAAGTCACACGACACCAGGTTATAGTCTGACAGGTTTACTTGAAATCACAGGTTTTCAGAGCGCTGCTCCGGTGACTTCACCTGCTGAAGGAGCGGTGCTCCGAAAGCTAGTGCTTCCAAATAAACCTGTCAGACTATAACCTGGTGTCGTGTGACTTCTGACTTTGGTAATGTGATTAGGGGTAGAATGTAAGGAACATGCACACAGCAAGATCCCAAAGATAGCAATGAGCAATGCTCAAATCATTTATTTTTGGCAATAAATGTTGGTCCAGGGTACCCAGGAGAACTCCTCAGAAGCAGTGTCAAATAATACCCATGAAATCTTTCACATCTGCTCAGGGCAGGAACAGCTTCATGCCTCAGCTGAAGGATGCACAGCTTAGTGTGCAGTGGACTGTCTGTCCTGATCCTCTGACAGTGTAGGGCTCCTTCAGTACTGGTTTTCAGTTCCTGCAGTACTCCCTGGGTGCTGACCCTCAGTTATGATTTGGAGGGGCCGGTGTTGGACTGGGGTGGGCAAAGTTAAAACTCACATCACACCAGGTTATAGTCCAACCGGTTTATTTGGAAGCACTAGCTTTCGGAGCACTTCATCAGGTGGCTGTTCAGGAGCAGTGCTCCGAAAGCTAGTGCTCCCAAATAAACCTGTTGGACTATAACCTGGTGTTGTGTGATTTCGAACTTTGACCCTCAGTTAAATCAAAATGCTTGGGTGCGCTGACCGTGGTGCTGAACTCAGAAATCCCATACTTTATACAAAAACAGAAATTGCTGGAAAAGCTCAGCTGGTCTAGCAGAATCAACTTGAAACATTAACTCTGATTTCTCTCCATAGACAGTGGTTAGCACTGCTGCCTCACAGCTCCAGAGACCCGGGTTCAATTCCCACCTCAGGCGACTGACTGTGTGGAGTTTGCACGTTCTCCCCGTGTCTGCGTGGGTTTCCTCCGGGTGCTCCAGTTTCCTCCCACAGTCCAAAGATGTGGAGGTTAGGTGAATTGGCCATGCTAAATTGCCTGTAGTGTTAGGTGCAGGGGTAAACGTAGGGGAATGGGTCTGGGTGGGTTGCGCTTCGGTGGGTCGGTGTGGACTTGTTGGGTCGAAGGGCCTGTTTCCACACTGTGGGGAATCTAATCTAATTTATGTCATTGGTTTTGATTTACAGCATCCACAGTTCTTTTCGTTTTACCTCTTACTTTACCCTGTGATCAATCAACCGCAACATGCACACGATGGCATTGGCTTGATGGTTCCCAGCTCATCCTGGACAGATCAGGTCTTGGAATAAAACCTGGCTTGATAGAGTATACATTTTTGTTTAATTTGGTTAGTCATAGAGTCATAGAGATGTACACCATGAAAACAGACCCTTTGGTCCAACCCGTCCATGCTGACCAGATATCCCAACCCAATCAATTCCCACCTGCCAGCACCCAGCCCATATCCCTCCAAAAAATGTGCAGGTCAGGTGAATTGGCCATGCTAAATTGCCCGTAGTGTTAGGTAAAAAGGGGTAGATGTAGGGGTATGGGTGGGTTGCGCTTCGGCGGATCGGTGTGGACTTGTTGGGCCGAAGGGCCTGTTTCCACACGGTAAGTAATCTAATCTAATCTAAACCCTTCATATTCATATACCCATCCAAATGCCTTTTAAATGCTGTAATTGTACCAGCCTCCACCACTTCCTCTGGCAACTCATTCCATGCACGTACCACCCTCTGTGTGAAAAAGTTGCCCTGTAGGTTTCTTTTATATCTTTCCTCTCACCCTAAACCTATGCCCTCTAGTTCTGGACTCCCGGACCCTAGGGAAAAGACTTTGTCTATTTATCCTATCCATGCTCCTTATAATTTTATAAACCTCTATAAGGTCACCCCTCAGCCTCCAATGCTCCAGGGAAAACAGCCCCAGCCTGTTCAGCCTCTTCTTGTAGCTCAAATCCTCCGACCCTGGCAATATCCTTGTAAATCTTTTCTGAACCCTTTCAAATTTCACAACATCTTTCCAATATTCCAACAGTGGCCTGACCAATGTCCTGTACAACCGCAACATGACCTCCCAACTCCTGGACTCAATACTTTGACCAATAAAGGAAAGAATACCAAACAAGCATACCAGTCATTGAAACGTTTAACATGACACTGCAGATGTTCTTTAATCACGGAACATAAGTTTATTATACAAGAGAGAAAAAAAATCTATCAAACCACATTTTATTCTGGGATCTGTCTTTGTCCAGTTAGTACCATCAGCTCAGATGGTATCGCTAAATTTCAGCTAGTGTGATGCTGATTGTACCTTTAAAACATTCCCCTGCAGTTCCCAGTGAAGGGTTTGAACTGGCTCACTGCCTGTTTGCAGGGTGAAGTCCTCTTGTAGTCTCACCGAGGGTGGAATCTGTATCAGAACACAACAGGGATGAATGGCAAGACCCAGGAATATGTTAAAATAACAGTTTTATTTAATATAATGATAACAACATGATGACAGAGATAATTTACAGTGATAAAATAGATGATCATTTAAAAAGATGCAAGAAACAAATAAGTTTATTCGGAGAATTGAAGGCTGTTTGTGTATAAAACATAGTTCAGAAGAAAGGAACATGGTGGAGCAGGCTGGAGGGGCCTACTCCTGTTCCATTCTTAAGCAACTAATGCTACGTTTTTGCAGCATACACGATGATCACAGATTGGTTTGACCACGCTCTAACATAAGAATGTAACCTCAAATCAGTCTGTCCATGACAGAACACTAAAATGGGCACCAACCTCCCCTTGGCACACATCACCAAGTCTCTGGATAACCCGAAGCAATGAAGAAAGGTTTGGGGGTGGAGGTGGAGATTCAGGAGGACTCTTTCAGTCAGTCACTCTGTCAATGCCCTTCCTTCCCTCCCTCCATAGTTTTCATTGTTTGACTGTGGGCCAGTTGGCTCCAGTAGTTTGGAAGTGGTGATCCAAACCAGTCCCTCAAAGTCTTCCCCAGACAAGAGCTCTGAACAGATCTTGAGTTTTATTAAGTTCTCTCACTTTGTTGTTGCAAAGTTTGCAAGCTCCCAAGAGCTCAGGCCGTTGACCATCTTCGATGGTGTCTCTCACAAACACACTCTCCACCAATCAAACCCCAGCCCATTGAGCTGTGTAAGGTTATGCACTGACTTGGTATTTAGTTTAAGGATGATGGAGTTAGTTCCATAAAGACAGTTCGTCTTTCTTTAAACAACAGAAAAATCACTTTTGATTTGTGGCAAAAACGATGGTTCTGGCAAAAGATTCCATAGGATCACAGTCCCAGTTATTAATTACTAACTGAAGGAGTGGCAGGAACTCAGCAGTTTGGATCTGAGTACTTGAAACATTCAGTCTGTTTCCCCCTCCACAGATGCTGCCCACTCATGCTGAGTTGGCTTTTCCTTGACCTTCTCAGATCTCCAGCAGTACGTGGTATTTTGAATAAACATGCTCAGGGTTATTAAAACTGACACTTGAACCCAAATTTTCTGGTCCAGAGGTGGGGGCACTACAAGAGTTCAGCTTTTATTTTACTGCAGTTAACAATATTGCTACCAATTACAGAACTGATTAACTTTGGCTAAATTGAAGCACAGTCATTCACGTTTACATCAATGATTACAGAATGAAGTGTCGTCACAGGATTGTGTGTAACACAGTAATCAGTTTGCGCACAGCTCACTCACACCAACAGCAATCGTCTAAAGGAGCAGATGATAAGGGAGCATCAATAAATGGCAGGACACTAGGAAGCTCAGAGAAACAGAGGGAGGTTGGGGAGCTTGTCTGCAGATCCCTGAAGGTGGCAGGACAGTTTAATAGGGTCATTAAAAAGGCAGAAGGGAAACCTGCCTTTATCCATTGTCACAATGATGATAAGAGCAGGGAGGTCACACTGGGGCTGTACAGGACTTTGGTGAGGACATGGCTGGAGGACTGTGTGCAGTTCTGGTCCCTACGCTATAGGAAGGATGTGATTGTAGTGGAGGGAGTGAGGGGGAGACTCACCAGGATGCTCCCTGGGATGGAGCAGTTCAGCGACAGGGAGAGGCTGGATAAGCTCTGGTTGTTTTCTTTGGAGCAGGGAAGGCTGAGGGGGATCCTGATAGAGGGGTATAAGGTTCTGAGGGGGATGGGAAGCAGCTGGTCCCCTTAGTCGAAGAGTCATTAATAAGGGGGCTCAGTTTTAAAGTGAAAGGCAGGAAGTTTAGAGAAGATTTGAGGAAAAGCATTTTCACACAGAGGGTGGTGTGGATCTGGAATGCACTGCCTGGGAGGGGAGATCAGGCAGGAAACCCCACTACCTTTAAAAAGTACCTGGATGAGCCCTTAAAGTGTCATAACATTCAAGTGTATGGGACATGAGTGGGAAAACGGGTCTGGTGTAGGTAGTTGTGTATTTTTGATGGTACAGAATCGATTCTGTATGGTATGAGTGTGAGATAATGTGGATGAGGAATCGGTCGAGGGAGAAACATCATGACGACAATCGGAAGAACTCCCCCCATCTTCTCATCCAAATATTGTACGGGATCTTCTCCATCCATTCCAGAGGGCAGATTAGACTAACATTGGACATCTGTCTGAAAGATGGTACCTCTGGCAGTACAGCACTGCTCCTGTCTGGATGGTGTGTTCCGCAGAAACATTGAATTTCTTCAGACTCTGAGATGAGAAAGCTGCTCACTACTGGCAAGTTAAGGAGCTGCAGAATTGTGAGGTTTCAGGACTGAGTCCACTGGATGAGGAGATTGACTGATACGTTTTGTTCACTGTCAATGTCTGGGGTGGAATTTGAAGAGGCATCTAGACTTGAAACGTTACGTTGCTGTCTCTCCGTGGATGTCCCTGACCCGCTGAGATCTCCAGCATTTTCTTTTTACATTACATTACATTACAGTGTGGAAACAGGCCCTTCGGCCCAACAAGTCCACACCGCCCCGCCGAAGCGCAACCCACCCATACCCCTACATTTACCCCTTACCTAACACTACAGGCAATTTAGCATGGCCAATTCACCTGACCTGCACATCTTTGAACTGTGGGAGGAAACCGGAGCACCCGGAGGAAACCCACGCAGACACGGGGAGAACGTGCAAACTCCACACAGTCAGTCGCCTGACTGTGTTGTTTTCAGTTCAGATTCCAGCATCTGCAGTAATTTGCTCCCAAAATACAAGGGGGACTCAACTCAGGGGATGTCACTGCTGCACAGTCAGTGGATGGAGAATTGATCACCAATTGCCGGAAGCAGAGACCAGCAAATCCTTTGAAATGCCGAGTGTATAATGTCAGCAATGGTGAACACAAGGCACTAACTTCAGATCACATGAAGTAATTGAGACTGTTTACATATCCCAGCCTCTGCTTTGAGAGTCTCATTTGCAGATCTCAAGCTGCTTGTTTGAGAAAGTGTCAGATATTACACTTTGATAATTCCCATCACAGTTTCGCTAAATATGATCAAACCTTTTACTGAACGATTTCAAAGAAAGCCAGGGCTGATTTCTTTCTGCTACCTCGAGCGGATTGAGCAGTGACAGGGAAATGCAGTGAAAATGGAAAAGATCAGATCAACGATGTCAAGCAACAACTGCCCAGTTACCCCCTCAGGGTGTAAGCAGTGAGTTCTGAGTCTCACAAACAAATCATTCATTCCATGTATCTGCAAATTGTTATTTGTTCATCTCACCTCCTTTCTGTGTAGCTCCTAATTCACCCCTTCCTCTCCCGAGAAATTATACCATGCCACACACACACACACACCACCCACACACACACATCACCCACACACACACATACATACAACACCCCCACACACACACATACACATTACACACACACACCACCCCCACACACACACATACACACACACACCACACACATACACACTACACACACACACCACCCCCACACACACACATACACACTACACACACACACCACACATACACACACACCACACACCACCCACACACACATATACACACCCACCCACACATATACACACACATACACACACCACCCACACACATACACACCACACACACCACTCACACACACACACCACCCACACTCATACACCACACACACATACACACCACTCACACACATACACACCACACACACACATACACACCCACCCACACATATACACACACATACACACCCACACACACATTTACACACACATACACATCACTCACATACACACACCACACACACACATACACACCACACACTCACATACACAACACTCACACACACACACCATACACACACACCACACACACACATACACACCACACACACACACCACCCACACACACCACACACACACATACACACCACACACACACACCACCCACACACACATCACCCACACACACACCACCCACACACACACACCACACACACACACCACTCACACACACACCACCCACACACACACCACCCACACACACATACACACCACACACACACACCATACACACACACCACACACACACATATACACACCACACACACACACACACCACACATACACACCACACACACACACCACACACACACACACACAACCACACACACACCCACACACACACCACCCACCCACACACACCACACACACACACCACTCACACACAGATCACCCACACACACACATACACACACCACCCCCCCACACACACATACACACCACACACACACACCACCCCCCCACACACACATACACACACACCACACACCACCCCCACACACACACATACACACACCACCCACACACATACACACACATACACACACATACACACACCACCCACCACCCACACACATACACACCGCTCTCTCATACACACACACACCACCCACACACACACACCACTCACACACACACACATACACACCACACACACACACATACACACCACTCACACACACACACCATCCACACACACACATACACACCACACACACACCACCCACACACACACCACACACACACACACACACACATACACACACACACATACACACACCACCCACACACACACCACCCACACCACACACACACATACACTCCACCCACACACCCACACACACACCACCCATACACACACACCACCCACACACACATGCACACCACCCACCCACATGCACACCACCCACCCACACACACACATACACACCACTCACACACATGCCACCCACACACACACATACACACCACCCACAAACACACACCTCTCACACACACACCACCCACACACACACACCACCACACTCACACACACATACACACCACTCACACACACCACACACACACACCACACACACACATACACACCCACCCACACATATACACACCCACCCACACATATACACACACATACACATCACTCACATACACACACCACACACACACATACACACCACACACTCACATACACATCACTCACACACACACACCACACACACACACCACCCACACATACACACCACTCACACACACACACCACCCACACACCCTCACACACACACACCACTCACACACACACACATACACACCACACACACACACACACACACATACACACCACTCACACACACACACCATCCACACACACACACACACACCACCCACACACACACCACCCACACACACACCACACACACACACACACATACACACACACATACACACACCACCCACACACACACCACCCACACCACACACACACATACACTCCACCCACACACCCACACACACACCACCCATACACACACACCACCCACACACACATGCACACCACCCACCCACATACACACCACACACACACACACACATACACACCACTCACACACATGCCACCCACACACACACATACACACCACCCACAAACACACACCTCTCACACACACACCACCCACACACACACACCACCACACTCACACACACATACACACCACTCACACACACCACACACACACACCACACACACACATACACACCCACCCACACATATACACACCCACCCACACATATACACACACATACACATCACTCACATACACACACCACACACACACATACACACCACACACTCACATACACATCACTCACACACACACACCACACACACACCCTCACACACACACACCACCCACACACACATACATACCACTCACACACACACCACCCACACATACCCACCCAAACACCAACCACACACACACTACTCACACACACACTACTCACACACAGACACACACACACGCCGCTCACACACACACGCCGCTCACACACACACACCACCCACACACCCACCCCCACACACAAACCATCCACACACACACCACCCACACATACCCACACACACACACAACTCACACACACACAAACGTACACACATACACGCACAACTCACACGAACACACCACTCTCACACACACACAAACATACACAGATACACGCACAACCCACACACACACCACTCACACACACACACCACTCACACACACACACCACTCACACACACCACTCCCACACACACACCACCCATACACACCGCCCACACAACTCACACACACACACACGCACAACTCACACACACACCGCTCACACAGACACACACACCACCACCCCCACACACCCCCTGCACACACACCACCCCCACACACTCACACACACATACGCACACACATATACACACACCACCCCCAAACACTCTCACCCCCACACACACTCGTGCACACACAGAAACACACCCACTCTCTCACGCAAAATTCAAACTGCACTGTTTGCCACGGCAGGATTCAAACCTGATCCCCAGCACATTCCCTGTGTCTGTTGATTAACAATCCATCGATAATACCAGCAGGCCTTCATCTCCCCTTCAGTGCTTGTTACTGGGAGACTGACATCACACAGTAAACAAAGTTAGATACAGAGTAAAGCTCTCTCTACACTATCCCCTCATCAAACTTTCCCAGGACAGGGACAACACGGGGGTTCGATACAGAGTAAATCTCTCTCTACACTGTCCTTCTCAACAAACATTCCCAGGACAGGGTCAGCACGGGGTTAGATACAGAGTAAAACTCCCTCTACACTATCCCCTCATCAAACTTTCCCAGGACAGGGACAACACGGGGGTTCGATACAGAGTAAATCTCTCTCTACACTGTCCTTCTCAACAAACATTCCCAGGACAGGGACAGCACAGGGTTAAATACAGAGTAAAGATTCCTCTACACTGTCCCCATCAGTAGTTTGTACCTGAGATGATTGTCACAAAACCTACACTGGCTGTCCTGGGGCTGACTTGCTCTGCCCGTGTCTGTCTGACAGTGTCACAGAGAGCTCCTCACTGCCCTCTGAGTAACTTCAGCGAGATCAGCCCTCACTGCTCCCCACTTGCTGAGCTTGGGCATGGTGAACGTTCTGTCAATAATCGGTGAGCATGTGGGAGTTTCACTGTGGGGTGACCTCAGGGCCTGGCTCCTGGGCTGGGCAAAGGGGACAGAGCCCAGTATGTGAAGGGGAGGCCAGGAACTGAGTCCCATCAGAGGGAGCTCTCTTAGCTCTGCCTATCACAGTGCCCTGTCAGTCTGTCTGTCTGCCTCTCCTCCTTCTGCCCAACAAGATGAGGTTACAGAACACCTCTCACTTTCCCCTTACCCCAACAGGCAGTGTCCTTCCCAGCTGGCTTCCTGTCATTGGCTATCGATTTGCTGTCAAACCAGTAACATGTCAGAGCTCAGGTCCTACATCGGTTACAGACGGAGGGAGGTGGAGGTCGCAAGCCTGAAAGACCTACGAATGACCAGTCTTCCTTTGTAAAAAAAAAAGTTACCAACAAAGCAGCATTGGTTCACCAATGGGGAGGCTCACTGAGATGTGCCTCAGTGAGAATGAAGGCTGAGTGTGCTCCCGTAAGAGTCAGGACTGATCAGAAACTTCATCAGAAAGAAGCCTGTAATCTGAGACTGGAGACTGGAGACTGGACACTGGAGACTGGAGACTGGAGTTCCAGAACTGGAGCTTGTAAATCGGAACTTGAATTTATAATTCAGAACCTGAGTTGGTGATATAGAATAGCAGTCTGTAATGATTAGATTAGATTAGATTACATAACCTACAGTGTGGAAACAGGCCCTTCGGCCCAACAAGTTCTCCGAAGAGAAACCCACCCCTCTATATTTACTCCTGACTAATCCAACTAACACTACAGGCAATTTAGCCTGGCCAATTCACCTGACCTGCACATCTTTGGACTGTGGGAGGAAACCGGAGCACCCGGAGGAAACCCACGCAGACACGGGGAGAACGTGCAAACTCCACACAGACAGTTACCCGAGGCAGGAATTGAACCCGGGTCCCTGGCGCTGTGAGGCAGCAGTGCTAACCACTGAGCCTCCGTGTCGCCCCGAAATCTGGAAGTGCAGCCCATAGTCCGGAATTGGAGCCTGTGGTACTTGGAGGAGGTAATGGTGCTGGGTCAGTAATCCAGAGGTACCGGTGATACTCTGCTACACCAGCTTCAAATCCCACCCCAGCAGATTGTCATATAAACCCATCTGGGTCACTCATGCCCTTTAAGGAAGGTAATCTGCTGCCCTTACCTGACCTGTTTTACACGTGACTCCAGGCCCACAGCAATGTGGTTGATTATTATCTGCTCTCTGAAATGACTGAGCAAGCCATTGAGTTGTGATAACTGCTAGAAAGTCTCCTTAAGAGAATGAACCTGATAGACCAGTTGGCATCAACTGAAACACCAGAAATGACAATGACAACACTCCCAGGGCAACCCTGCAAAATTCACCTTCCCAACAGCGGAGCGAGCTATCTGATTACTGCTCACTTGCCCTGGATGGGGGCAGCTCCAACAACACTCCAGAAACCCGACACCATCCAGGACAAAGCAGCCCCCCCCCCCGGTTGATTGGCACCACATCCAGAAACACCCACTCCCTCCACCTCTGACGCTCAGTAGCAGCAGTGTGTACCATCTACAAGATGCACTGCAGAAACTCACCAAAGATCCTCAGACAGCACCTTCCAAACCCACGGCCACTTCCATCTAGAAGGACAAGGGCAGCAGAAACATGGGAACACCACCCCCTGCAAGTTCCCCTCCAAGCTGCTCACCATCCTGAAATATATCCTTGAAATATATCACCGTTCCTTCAGTGTCGCTGGGTCAGAATCCTGGAATTCCCTCCCTAAGGGCATTGTGGGTCAACCCACAGCACATGGACTGCAGCGGTTCAAGATGGCAGCTCCCCCCCCACTTTCTCAAGGGGCAATTAGGGATAGGCAATAAATGTTGGGCTCAGCCAGTGATTCCCACTGCCCATGAATAAATAATGAGCGAAATCGGAGCCAGTGATCCAGAAATGGAGCCTGTGATCTAGATTGAAGCTTGTGATCCAGTGCTTCATCCTGTGATCCAAGATGGGGAAGGTGGGGGTGGGGGGGTAGCAGGGGCGGCACACTGGCTCAGTGGTTAGCACTGCTGCCTCACAGCACCAGGGACCCAGGTTTGATTCCAGCCTCAGGTGACTGTGTGGAGTTTGCACATTCTCCCCGTGTCTGCGAGTGTTTCCTCCCACAGTCCAAAGATGTTCAGATTAGGGTGGATTGGCCGTGCTAAATTGCCCCATAGTGTTCAGGGATGTGTAGGTTAGGGGTAAATATGGAGTAATTAGGCAGGGGAATGGGTTTGGGTAGGATACTTTTCAGTGTGGATTTATTGGGCTAAAGGCCTGTTTCTACACTGTACAGAATCCATGATTCTATGACCCGAAGCCTGTGATTTGGGTCTGGAGCCAATGTCAAGCTGTCTTTTCCAGTCCAGTTAGAACTAAAATTGATTGTTTCTTTACCCCTAGCTCTATCTTAACAGCTGCTAAAAGAAAAGTGTGTTTGGATAAATTAGTGTGGTAGCTGTCTGTAAAGAACTATTGAACTTTGTTGTGTTTCTGGTCATTGATTTGACCCGTGTCAGTTTCAGATCTCTCTGTTCCGTTTCCTAATGAACAGAAATAAAGAGCACCGTATCTCATTGATTTGGAATCTGTCATGTTCACACTTTGTTTAAAGATGGAATCTTCATTCTTATGTAAATAAAAAAAAATTGTCTTTAGAAGCACATTTAAAAGCGCACTGCTCAAAATGTTTTACAGCCAATGAGGTTCCTCGTGCAAAGGAATGGATTAAGGAATAAAGCTGAACTCTCCCAGCAGCTCATCAGACAGTAATGAAGCCAATGACTGGAAGCTAATTCACTGTTCATACCGAGGTTCAGAAGTTCATGCGGAGAGAGTTTGTTTTAGAAATTATATGAAAACCTGAGAACATCTAAATCTACTGCTGCCATGTCACAACTTACATTAAACCCTCCACACCCCTCACCCCCTCCCCTCATCCCTCACCCTCACCCCCTCACCCCTCAACCCTTCCCCCTCACCTTCACACCTTTCCCCTCACTGCTCACCCCTTATCCCTTACCCCTCTCCCCTCACACCTCAACCTTCATTCCTGTGACCTCATCCCTCTCCCCTCATCCCTCACCCCTCAACCCTCACCCCTTCCCTCACCCCTCACCTCTTACCCCTGTGCTCTGACCTCCATTGGTTACCAGTCAAGGAATATCTAGAATTTAACATTATCCCCCAGGATTTCAAATTCCTTGGACTCAGCTTTGTATCTTTCAAATCTCCTCCATCCCCTTGACCCTTGGCGATTTCTGCACTGTCCTGTTTCCAGTCTCATGTCTGTAACGAATTCTACTTCCTGTACTGTGCATGGGTCAAGTCTTGATCTGCTTGGGCTCCAGCTCTGGCAATCACTCCTTGACCTTCTCCCTGTCCCTGTCTGCCTTTAGGACACTCCATAACCATCTTCCTTTAATCATTGTCTGCCCTTATGTGGCTCAGTGTCAGGTTGAGCTGAAAGCTGCCATGAAGCCCCTTGAATATTTCACCATGAGTTGTGTAGGTCAAGTTACAATTCACTTCTGCTGTTTCCGGTCATTTAAGAGTTTTTCTTTTGAGTTTAACATATCAAACAGGAAACCCACATTGCCACAATTGCACTTACTATCAGTCGATTGTTCAGGCAGATGGAGTAGTATTTGAGTCAGTGTCAATAGCACCCCAACTCTGACCAGGGACAGCATGAATGGTTAAGGAGAATGGCACCTGTGAGGAGACAAGAACTAACCCAGAACTCAATGCTTTGTCTAGTTTGGTCTCCTTTCTTGAGGAAGGATGTGGATGTAGTTCAGAGGAGGGTCACCGGGGTGAATCTGGGGAATGCAAGGGCTGGCGTAAGAGGAGCAGTTGAATAATTTGGGTTAGTACTCACTGGGGTTCCGCAGAATGAGGGGGGCTCTGCTTGAAGGATATGAAATGTTAAAGGGGATTAATAAGGTGGACGTTGAACAGTTGCTCCCCCTTGTGGGACAGTCTGGAACAAGAGGGCTCAGATATCAAGTGAGATGGGGTAGGTTCTCTTAGAGAGTTGTGATTCTGTGCAACCCACTGTCCCAGAGTGCAGTGGGAGCAGAATCAATCAACACATTCAAGAAAGAAATCAATATATTCCTGGTGGAAAGAGGCATAAAGAATGATGGAGAGCAGGCGGGAAGGTGGAGCTGGGGCTAGGGTAAGTTCAGTCAGGTTCACGTTAAATGGTGGAGTGGGCTTGAAGAGCTGAATTGCCTACTCCATTCCTGTCTCTACGTTCAGACTGGGGCAGAGATGTTCAAATTGTTCCTTTTTGGGAGACTCTGAGACAATGCAGGAATGATGGGACCCCAAGCTTGGTTAGAATGAGCCCCCCATCCCCGTCACAGTGACAGTGAGAGTCACCGACAATAAAAGAGAGCACATTTGCTGCAGAGGGAGCCGTGAGATGGAGCAGGCATCTGTTCCTACAAAAAAACCCAGCAGCATGAGGCAACAGTGAATTAATCAATTCTGAGGCTGTTAGGAAGCCAACAGAATATACTGACCCAGCCGGATTGTGCTTTACAAAGAGTGTCATGCTCTCATGAGCAAACAGGATAGTGGCCAATAGTGCTGTGAGGGTGAAAAGAATGTTTTAATCAGGGAGGATGTCAGCAGACACTAATGCAAAGTATTTCAGGGAGTGATTGGCCAAAATTGTGTTTCATTGTTGAATTTCATTTGGGTTAGCAAGTCCCAGAATTGAATGGCCTAGAATTGAAGATTTATCTCCAAAAGTGCAGCTCAGAACAGTCCCTCTGACAGTGCGGCATTTCCTTAGCACTGACCCTCCAACAGTGCCCACTCCCTCAGCACTGACCCTCTGACAGTCCGGCATTTCCTTAGCACTGACCCTCCAACAGTGCCCACTCCCTCAGCACTGACCCTCCAACAGTGCCCACTCCCTCAGCACTGACCCTCCAACAGTGCCCACTCCCTCAGCACTGACCCTCTGACAGTGCGGCACTCCCTCAGCACTGACCCTCCGACAGTGCCCACTCCCTCGGCACTGACCCTCCAACAGTGTGACCCTCCCTCAGCACTGACCCTCCGACAGTGCCCACTCCCTCAGCACTGACCCTCCAACAGTGTGACCCTCCCTCAGCACTGACCCTCCAACAGTGCGGCACTCCCTCAGCACTGACCCTCCAACAGTGTGACCCTCCCTCAGTACTGACCCTCTGACAGTGCGACATTCCCTCAGCACTGACTGTCCGACAATGTTGCACTCCCTCAGCACTGACTCTCCGACAGCACGGTATTTCCTCAGCACTGACCCTCTGACAGCGCGGCACTCCCTTAGCACTGACCCTCCAACAGTGCCCACTCCCTCAGCCCTGACCCTCTGACAGTGCCCACTCCCTCAGCATTGACCGTCCAACAGCGTGGCACTTCCTCAGTACTGACCCTCCGACAGAGCAGCACTCCCTCAGCACTGACCCTTGGACAGTGCAGTACTGTCTGCAGGACCCCATTAGATGAACCCAATATTTGAGCTTGGGACCTACATTATCAGTCGATTAAATTTAATGGGGAACATTCACATATTTGAGCCTCAGAAAGTTCCTCATTTTGTCTGAATGGTTCAAAAGGTCAGAACAATGACGTGACAACTCTTTCTATTCATCCTCACTGTCCCTAATAAAACAGGAGCTTACATTTCCTGGATTAAAGAAAGAGTTGCCATGGTTACCTTTTCGCTTGTGACTATCAAATAACACAGTCATTTATGTTGGAGCCTGAGGTATAGGCTACATCAAGGCCAATATTTCACAATTCTCATGATGCACAATGAAGGGTTATTACATTAAATGCTCCTGCTGTACTGGCAGAATTTCATTTCTCGAAGACGTTGAAGGGGCTGGAGTCAAATATCCAGGAACTGAAATGTCCTTTTTCGTCATTTGTCCAGTTCCTCACAACCTGTCCACCATCGATAAGATACAAGTCAGGAGTGTGAGGGAATACCCCCCATTTGCCCTGGATGGGGACAGCCCCAACAACACTCAAAAAGCTCAACACCATCCAGGACAAAGCAGCCCCCACTTGATTGGCACCACATCCACAAACACCCACTCCCTCCACCAGCGACGCTCAGTAGCAGCAGTGTGTACCATCTACAAGATGCACTCGCCTTCTAGAAGTCTATAAAACTCATGAACCTTTGGAGCTCACAGGTCGATGGCAGTAGATACATGTGGACTCCATTATCTTCAGGTTCCCCTCCAAGCCACTCACCATCCTGACTTGGAAATCTATTGCTGTCCTTTCCCTGTCACTGGTTCCTTCTCTCTCACAACACCGTGCGTGTCCCTACACCCTAAGGAATGGAGTGGTTCAAAAATGGGGCTCCTCACCATTGCAAGGACTATAGAAGAATGAGGGGGGAATCTTACAGAAACTTATACAATTATGAAGGGAATAATTAGGATAGAAGCAGGGAGGACATTTCCCATGATGTGTGAAACTAGAACAAAAAAGCATAGCCTCAAAATTAGATTAGATTACTTACAGTGTGGAAACAGGCCCTTCGGCCCAACAAGTCCACACCGCCGAAGCGCAACCCACCCATACCCCTACATTTACCCCTTACCTAACACTACGGGCAATTTAGCATGGCCAATTCACCTGACCTGCACATCTTTGGACTGTGGGAGGAAACCGGAGCACCCGGAGGAAACCCACGCAGACACGGGGAGAACGTGCAAACTCCACACAGTCAGTCGCCTGAGGCGGGAATTGAACCCGGGTCTCTGGCGCTGTGAGGCAGCAGTGCTAACCACTGTGCCACCGTGCCGCCCATTAGGGGGAGCAGATTTCGGACTGAATTGAGAAAGAACTTCTTCACCCAGAGGGTTGTGAATCTGTGGAATTCCGTGCCCAGGAAGGCAGTTGAGGCTACCTCGTTGAATGTTTTTAAAGCTAAGATAGATAATGTTTTTGAATAGTAAAGGAATGAAGGGTTATGGTGAGGGGGTGGGTAAGTGGAGCTGGGTCCACGATAAAGATCAGCCATGGTCTTATTGAATGGGGGAGAGGGCTCGAGGGGCCGGATGGCCTCCTCCTGCTCCTGATTCTTATGTTCTTATGCTCCGTTCTGATGTAAGATAAAGGAATCCCCGGCAAACCAATGGGAAGTAAACAGCTGGATGAGATTTAGGTTTTCTATAACTTTTACTGTAATAAACCAAATAAGATGGCAGAGTTCAAACATTCACAGGTGAAGGATATTTCAAATAGAAAGGTAAATTTTGCTTTAAACAGTTGATACAATAAACATAGTTACATCTTCCATAGTTCCAAGCACCCCCACTACTTCCTGCTCTAATGTGTAATTCCACATTAGATTTTCCTTTAGACTCCATTAAATAGGATCTCCGACTTCCAAACTCTATAACTCGGCTGTTGAGTCAAATTTAGCAGCAACTCTGTTCCATTGGATGTTCCCAGACATGGTTATCACTAATTAGGTGCACTTAAACAAGTCCTTTCTCATCTCTGTTGTGATAGTGCTGATGGCGCAGAATCCCAAGAGACTCCCTACCCTGTGGGGAGGCTCTGACAGTACTGAAACAGCGGCAGTGAGTATTACCCATTCCATAATCCCTCACTCCTCTTTGGTCCAACTGTATGACCCACACAGCCGTACTGAATCAGCTCTATTCTTAGGGATCTGCTTCAACACAAAGACGTGGTCAAACAGATCCAGCAGGAAAATAAGTCAGTTAGGAGGAGCATAGCTTGTTTCCTTTTTGCACAAATTCACAGTGTTCGGAACTGCCAAACTGAAACATTTCCCTGAAACCCAGCTCCTTGGGGAAATTGGCCTTTTCCCCATGTTTTGCCTCTTAAGTGTTCAGCGTAGGTCTCGTGGGCAGCTCCTGGGGTCTGACAATAATCAGGAACCCAGTCACCCTCTTTGTAAACACTGCTTAGCAATGTTAGTTCTTAAAGGGACACCACATAGTACGTTCCAGATCACAAACACGTGCATTAGGGGAAAGAGCAGGCCATTCAGTCCCAAAAGCCTGCTGCACCATTTAATACCAACTCCTCAACTCCACATTTCAACCCCTGACCTCTGACTCTCTTATTAGTCAAAGATCTGTCTACATGGATTAAAAGTCAGTTTCAAATCCTGCTCTTTACTGGGCATGTGCTGTGAGGGTCACAGCTGAGAAAACCCCTAGTCACCCTGCACTGCAGGTAAAAAGGAAATAGGTCTCTTTCCCTCTCTCTTTGTTGGAAATCAGAATGTAAGTAGAGTCATAGAGTCATAGAGATGTACAGCATGGAAACAGACCCTTCGGTCCAACCCGTCCAGATATCCTAACCCAATCTAGTCCCCCCTTGGCAGTACCCGACCCATATCCCTCCAAACCCTTCCTTTTCATATACCCATCCAAATGCCTCTTAAATGTTGTAATTGTACCAGCCTCCACCACATCCTCTGGCAGCTCATTCCATACACGTACCACCTTCTGCGTGAAAAGGTTGCCCTGTAGGTCTCTTCTATATCTTTCCCCTCTCACCCTAAGCCTATGCCCTCTAGTTCTGGATTCCCCCAGGGAAAAGACTTTGCCTATTTACCCTATCTATGCCCCTTATAATTTTGTAAAGCTCTATAAGGTCACCCCTCAGCCTCTGACACTCCATGGAAAATAGCCCCAGCCTGTTCAGCCTCTCCATGTAGCTCAAATCCATCAACCCTGGCAACATCCTTGTAAATCTTTTCTGAACCCTTTCAAGTTTCACAACATCTTTCGGATAGGAAGGAGACCAGAACTGCATGCAATATTCCAACAGTGGCCTAACCAATGTCCTGTACAACCACAACATGACCTCCCAACTCCTGTACTCCATACTCTGACTGATAAAGGAAAGCATACCAAATGCCTTCTTCACTATCCTATCTACCTGCGACTCCACTTTCAAGGAGCTATGAACCTGCACTCCAAGGTCTCTTTGTTCAGCAACACTCCCTAGGACCTTATCATTAAGTGTATAAGTCCTGCTAAGATTTGCTTTCCCAAAATGCAGCACCTCGCATTTATCGGAATTAAACTCCATCTGTCACTTCTCAGCCCATTGGCCCATCTGTTCCAGATCCTGTTGTAATCTGAGGTAACCCTCTTCGCTGTCCACTACACCTCCAATTTTGGTGTCATCTGCAAACTTACTAACTGTACCTCTTATGCTCACATCCAAATCATTTATGTAAATGACAAAAGGTAGAGGACCCAGCACCGATCCTTGTGGCACTCCACTGGTCACAGGCCTCCAGTCTGAAAAACAACCCTCCACCACCACCCTCTGTCTTCTACCTTTGAGCCAGTTCTGTATCCGAGTGGCTAGTTCTCTCTGTATTTCGTGAGATCTAACCTTGCTAATCAGTCTCCCATGGGGAACCTTGTCAAACGCCTTACTGAAGTCCATATAGATCACATCTACTGCTCTGCCCTCATCAATCCTCTTTGTTACTTCTTCAAAAAAACTCAATCAAGTTTGTGGGACATGATTTCCCACGCACAAAGCCATGTTGACTATCCCTAATCATTACCTTGCCTTTCCAAATACATGAGGAGAAAGTGAGGTCTGCAGATGCTGGAGATCAGAGCTGAAAATGTGTTGCTGGAAAAGCGCAGCAGGTCAGGCAGCATCCAGGAACAGGAGAGTCGACGTTTCGGGCATAAGCCCTTCTTCAGGAATGAGGAACGTTTGTCCAGCAGGCTAAGATAAAAGGTAGGGAGGAGGGACTTGGGGGAGGGGTGTCGGAAATGTGATAGGTGGAAAGAGGTCAAGGTGAGGGTGATAGGTCAGACTGGGGTGGGGGCGGAGAGGTCGGGAAGAATATTGCAGGTTAGGAAGGCGGTGCTGAATTCGATGGATTAGACTGAGACAAGGTGGGGGGAGGGGAAATGAGGAAACTGGTGAAATCCGAGTTCATCCCTTGTGGTTGGAGGGTTCCTCGGCGGAAGATGAGGCGCTCTTCCTCCAACCGTCGTTTTGTTGTGGTCTGGCGATGGAGGAGTCCAAAGACCTGCATATCCTTGGTGGAGTGGGAGGGGGAGTTGAAATGTTGAGCCACAGGGTAGTTGGGTTGGTTGGTCCGGGTGTCCCAGAGGTGTTCCCTGAAACGCTCCGCAAGTAGCCGGCCCGTCTCCCCAATATAGAGGAGGCCACATCGGGTGCAAAGGATGCAATAGATGATATGTGTGGAGGTACAGGTGAATCTGTGGCGGATATGGAAGTTTCCTTTGGGGCCTTGGAGGGAGGTGAGGGGGGGAGGTGTGGGCGCAAGTCTTGCACCTCCTGCGGTTGCAGGGGAAGGTGTCGGGAGTGGAGGTTGGGTTGGTGGGGGGTGTGGGCCTGACGAGGGAGTCACGGAGGGAGTGGTCTTTAGGGAACGCTGATAGGGGAGGGGAGGGAAATATATCCCTGGTGGTGGAGTCCGTTTGGAGGTGACGGAAATGACGGCGGATGATATGTTGTACATATGTTGGGGTGGTAGGTGAGGACCAGTGGGGTTCTGTCCTGGTGGCGGTTGGAGGGGCGGGGCTCAAGGGCGGAGGAGCGGGAAGTGGAAGAGATGCGGTGGAGGGCATCGTCAACCACGTCGGGGGGGAAATTGCGGTCCTTGAAGAAGGAGGCCATCTGGGTTGTGCGTTTTTGGAACTGGTCCTCCTGGGAGCAGATGCGGCGGAGTCGAAGGAATTGGGAGAATGGGATGGCGTTTTTACAGGGGGCAGGATGGGAGGAGGTGTAGTCCAGGTAGCTGTGGGAGTCGGTCGGTTTGTAGTAGATGTCCGTGTTGATTCGGTCGCCTGAGATAGAAATAGAAAGGTCGAGGAAGGGGAGGGAGGAATCTGAGACTGTCCAGGTGAATTTGAGGTCGGGGTGGAAGGTGTTGGTGAAGTGGATGAACTGTTCAACCTCCTCGTGGGAGCACGAGGCGGCGCCGATACAGTCATTGATGTAACGGAGGAAAAGGTGGGGGGTGGGGCCAGTGTAGCTGCGGAAGATGGACTGTTCCACATATCCTACGAAGAGGCAGGCATAGCTGGGGCCCATGCGGGTGCCCATGGCTACTCCTTTCGTTTGGAGGAAGTGGGAGGATTGGAAAGAGAAGTTGTTCAGGGTGAGGACCAGTTCAGTCAGTCGAAGGAGGGTGTCAGTGGAAGGGTACTGGTCGGTACGGCGGGAAAGGAAGAAGCGGAGGGCTTTGAGTCCTTCGTGATGGACTTCGTTTTTCCAAATACATGTACATCCTGTCCCTCAGGATTCCCTCCAACAAATTGCCCACCACCGAGGTCAGGCTCACTGGTCTATAGTTCCCTGGCTTGTCCTTGGGAAGTAACAGGCCAAAGGCTTTCAGCTGACCTTTAAAGCCAAATATTTTGAAATCAACTGCTCAACTCCCAAGTTCCTTTTTTCACAAACACCCAAAGTAATCACCATGACATCCCCTTGTCCGACACGGAATCATCTATCTTTCTACTACATTTCTCTTTTCTGGACTCACCTCCTATTCTAATCTGAGTGTGTGTCACTTTATTATTTCTTCTCATGTTTTATAAACACTGAACTCACTCTGTCACTAAATCAAGAAAGCTTGGTTAAATTTAGCTCCTTTTGAAACATAAATTCATTTGTCCCTGGGAGAAAGCTTCCCACCAGAGATAGGCTCCTCTCTGAACTAACCTTGCCGCAGCCAACTCAGGCAGAAGGTGAGATAAAAAAATTTACCTTCCTCTCCCGGGAGACTGACAACGTGAGGTACCCGGTTGGGAACGAATCGAAAAGTGTGGCACTGGAAAAGCACAACAGGTCAGGCAGAATGAAGGGCATATGCCCGAAATGCTGACTCACCTGCTCCTTGGATGCTGCCTGACCTGCTGTGCTTTTCCAGCACCGCACTTTTCAAATCTGACTGTCCAGCATCTACAGTCCTCACTTCCTCCCGTACTCAGTCGGGAACCCTGTTATATTTGGAAAGTTCTTGTGAAGCAGCTCAGGGTCGAATGTAGATCAGGTCGTGTAGCATTTAGACCCAAACCTGCCTGAGGATTTGCGAATGGGACTGAGTACTGTTTGTTCATCAATGGACATCTCCCTCCTGACCTTCTGTTGGAGGGAAAGTAATTGATGAAGCAGCTGAATGTGGTTAGGCCGAGGGCGTTCCCCTGAGGAACTCCTGCAGAGATGTCATGGTTTTAGCAAGGATTGCCTTTCTGACAGCATCCTGACTATTAATATGACAACACTGTCCCAAATTTCTCCCTCTCTGGAGCAGCAGTGTAGCATGACCATGTTCATTTATTGATCAATGCAATAAATACAACTACCATGTTGACATTTTGGACACCTGTCTCAAATCTCCTTCCGTACCTCAGTCCAATCACTAAATCCATTCCCAATAATTCAGCCTCTCTCCGCCACGCTTTCCAGCCTTGATCTCAACGCTCTAATGGTTTTGGATGGTCCACACATTGCACAGTTAAGCTCACTCAACCCTCACTGCCTGAATGCTAACTCATGTCAAGTCCTCTATAACCACCACCCACTTTGCTCCTGGTCCCCCACTAGCTGGCATTACCCCAGTATTTGGAAGTCTCATCCTGATATGTTTAGATCTCTCCAAGGTTTCATTGTCTCCCTACCTCTGCCATCCCTATTAGACCGACATCTCAGCCATGAATACGGACTCTGTGATGCTGTCTCCAGTGCTCCTTCCCACTGCTGTTTGTGGCCATACCTGGTCAGTGACCACTGTAAGCAAATCTCCAACTGCCGTTACACTCTGCCACACTGCCACCCTGACAAGGTTACAGCTGCCTTTTTGATCATAGAATCCCGAGTGTGCAGATAGGGGCCATTCAGCCCATCGGATTTGCGCCTGTCCTCTAAACAGTATTCTTCCCAGAAGCATTGTCCCAAACTTAGCCCTATATCCCTGCATTCCCCATGGCTAATCCACCCTAACCTGTGCATCCCTGGACACTATGGGCAATTTCCCATGGCTAATCCACCTTAACATGTGCATCCCTGGACACTATGGGCAATTTCCCATGACTAATCCACCCTAACCTGTGCATCCCTGGTCACTATGGGCAATTTCCCATGGCTAATCCACCCTAACCTGTGCATCCCTGGACACTATGGGCAATTTCCCATGGCTAATCCACCCTAACCTGTGCATCCCTGGTCACTATGGGCAATTTCTCATGGCTAATCCACCCTAACCTGTGCATCCCTGGACACTATGGGCAATTTCCCATGGCTAATCCACCCTAACCTGTGCATCCCTGGACACTATGGGCAATTTCCCATGGCTAATCCACCCTAACCTGTGCATCCCTGGACACTATGGGCAATTTCCCATGGCTAATCCACCCTAACCTGTGCATCCCTGGACACTATGGGCAATTTCCCATGGCTAATCCACCCTAACCTGTGCATCCCTGGACACTATGGGCAATTTCCCATGGCTAATCCACCTTAACATGTGCATCCCTGGACACTATGGGCAATTTCCCATGGCTAATTCACCCTAACCTGTGCATCCCTGGTCACTATGGGCAATTTCTCATGGCTAATCCACCCTAACCTGTGCATCCCTGGACACTATGGGCAATTTCCCATGGCTAATCCACCTTAACATGTGCATCCCTGGACACTATGGGCAATTTCCCATGGCTAATCCACCCTAACCTGTGCATCCCTGGTCACTATGGGCAATTTCTCATGGCTAATCCACTCTAACGTGTGCATCCCTGGTCACTATGGGCAATTTCCCATGGCTAATCCACCCTAACCTGTGCATCCCTGGTCACTATGGGCAATTTCCCATGGCTAATCCACCCTAACCTGTGCATCCCTGGTCACTATGGGCAATTTCTCATGGCTAATCCACCCTAACCTGTGCATCCCTGGACACTATGGGCAATTTCCCATGGCTAATCCACCTTAACATGTGCATCCCTGGACACTATGGGCAATTTCCCATGGCTAATCCACCTTAACATGTGCATCCCTGGTCACTATGGGCAATTTCCCATGGCTAATCCACCCTAACCTGTGCATCCCTGGACACTATGGGCAATTTCCCATGGCTAATCCATCCTTGGGTTTTTGCAGAGGGTTTGTAAAGTCACTGGTTCTGTATGTCTGGCTTTAACTACCTGAAGATGCTTTTAAGTTTAAAAAAAACACACTTGCACAATGAAAGGGGAGTGGCCAGTTCTCCCAGCTCAGGATTCGGTATGCTTTGGTTTTAGCAAGTTGTTTTGTTTGCAGCTACTGCTCAGGGCTTTAGCTGGGAACCCAGAGAGGCTGCTGGACCCAAAGAAACAGCCAATGCTGAGCCTCTCTCTGTGTCTTTCTGCAATCACTCCTGCAAGAACCTGGGTTTGATTTTACCTTTTTGGTCAAGTGGGTGTTTATTGGATGTTGCAAGTATTTGGACCAACATTATTAAGCTGCAATAGAGTTGATTGGGTTTTCAAATAGTTATGTTATTCTAAAGTTGGTTTTCTTTTGATTATGTATAAATAAATTCTGTTTTGTTTGAAACTGAGTGGTTGGGCCAGATGCATCCCTCCTGGAATATCCACCTTACACCTGCTTCAAACAACTAAAAAGGTTAGGGTCTGGGTTACCTTCACAAAATGTCTTGAGGGGGTCTGACTTGGTCCATAACAGAGGAAACCACGCAGACAAAGGGAGAACGTACATCTCTGTACATCCTCAGTAACACATGTCAATCGCATCATTGGGTGGTTCGAGGGTGACATCTCACAGTCACAGAACTGCACTGCACAGAAGGAGATCATTTTCCTCATACTGTTTGTGCTGGTTCTCAGAGAGAGAATTCCCAATAATGCCCCTCCCAGTTCTTTACCCATTGTCCTGTTAATGTTTCCATCTTCAGGAAAATCCACACAGATAGTCGCCCGAGGCTGGAATTGAACCGAGTCCCGTGAGGCAGCAGAGCTAACCGCTGAGCCACCATGCCTCTTTGCACCCTTTGATGCCTTCCTCCTTTAGATCAGTGCCCATTAGCCCTTATACCTCTGAGTAGCTCAGAGGGACAGTTTTACACATTAACAGGTTGGTACAGGTGAGTATCATTGTCTGAATGAGGAAGCCATTTCGGTATTTCTGAGCTGGCTGGGTACCACTCTGTGTACCCTGTGTTTGACCTTCCTCCTTGAACAGGAAATACTCAGCTGTGGCATCTCCGTTCGATTACTCACTGGGATGAGGTCTGAAAAAGATAGTAAATACGTCAACGATTTTCCACATGCTGTGTCTTGCTGAGTCTCCTTTCGTCCCTTTTGAAGAGTTTATTTCCAATAAATTGCACCACTCTCAAAGTAATTGTTGCATTGATGGGCTGTTGACATTCTTACTCAACCCCCTTTCAGGTTTTTATCAGGACTGCTTCTCCATAAATCCTCAGTAACACATGCCAGTCACATTATTGGGTAGCTCGAGGGTGACACCTTACAGTCATGGAATTGCACTGCACAGAAGGAGATCATTTACCTTGTTTTGTTTGTGCTGGTTCTCAGAGAGAGAATTCCCAATAATGCCACTCTCCCAGTTCTTTCCCCATTGTCCTGTTAATGTTTCCACCTTCAGGAAATTTGTGGTTGATCTGGTATGACTGCCTTTACAGAGACTCATTTCCACATCATTAAAACCGAATGCAGTCAAGATGGTGGCTGTGTTGGACATTCTGACCAGAGTTCCTTCACTCCTTCTGTTTCCTTCTCTGTGTGTCCCCATTTTGATGTTTGGGCTCTTACCCTGCGCTCTCAGTGTCTCTCACTCTGGTCTCTCGGTGTTTCTCAGCCTGGTCTCTCGGTGTTTCTCAGCCTGGTCTCTCAGTGTCTGTCAACCTGGTCTTTCAGTGTCTCTCAGCCTGGTCACTGAGTGTCTATCAGCCTGGTCCCTCAGTGTCTCTCAGCTTGGTCTCTCAGTGTCTCTCAGCCTGGTCTCTCAGTGTCTCTCAGCCTGGTCTCTCAGCCTGGTCTCTGTGTGTATCTCAGCCTGGTCTCTGTGTGTATCTCAGCCAGGTCTCTGGGTGTCTCTCAGCCTGGTCTCTGTGTGTCTCTCAGCCTGGTCTCTGGGTGTCTCTCAGCCTGGTCTCTCGGTGTCTCTCAGCCTGGTCTCCGGGTGTCTCTCAGCCTGGTCTCTCAGTGTCTCTCAGTCTGGTCTCTCAGTGTCTCTCAGCCTGGTCTCTCAGTGTCTCTCAGTCTGGTTTCTCAGTGTCTGTCAGCCTGGTTTCTCAGTGTCTGTCAGCCTGGTCTCTGGGTGTCACTCAGCCTGGTCTCTCGGTGTCTCTCAGTCTGGTCTCTCGGTGTCTCTCAGTCTGGTCTCTCAGTGTCTCTCAGCCTGGTCTCCGGGTGTCTCTCAGCCTGGTCTCTCAGTGTCTCTCAGCCTGGTCTCTCAGTGTCTCTCAGCCTGGTCTCTGGGCATCTCTCAGTCTGGTCTCTGGGTGTCTCTCAGCCTGATCTCTGGGTGTCTCTCAGTCTGGTCTCTGGGTGTCTCTCAGCCTGGTTTCTGTGCGTTTCTCAGTCTGGTCTCTGGGTGTCTCTCAGTCTGGTCTCTTGAGGTCTCTCAGCCTGATCTCTGGGTGTCTCTCAGTCTGGTCTCCGGGTGTCTCTCAGCCTGGTCTCTCAGTGTCTCTCAGCCTGGTCTCTCAGTGTCTCTCAGCCTGGTCTCTGGGCATCTCTCAGTCTGGTCTCTGGGTGTCTCTCAGCCTGATCTCTGGGTGTCTCTCAGTCTGGTCTCTGGGTGTCTCTCAGCCTGGTTTCTGTGCGTTTCTCAGTCTGGTCTCTGGGTGTCTCTCAGTCTGGTCTCTTGAGGTCTCTCAGCCTGATCTCTGGGTGTCTCTCAGTCTGGTCTCTCTGTGTCTCTCAGCCTGGTCTCTGGGTGTCTCTCAGTCTGGTCTCTCAGTGTCTCTCAGTCTGGTCTCTCAGTGTCACTCAGTCTGGTCTCTCAGTGTCTCTCAGTCTGGTTTCTCAGTGTCTGTCAGCCTGGTTTCTCAGTGTCTGTCAGCCTGGTCTCTGGGTGTCACTCAGCCTGGTCTCTCGGTGTCTCTCAGTCTGGTCTCTCGGTGTCTCTCAGTCTGGTCTCTCAGTGTCTCTCAGTCTGGTCTCTCTGTGTCTCTCAGTCTGGTCTCTCTGTGTCTGTCAGTCTGGTCTCTCTGTGTCTCTCATCCTGGTCCCTCAGTGTCTCTCAGCCTGGTCTCTGGGTGTCTCTCAGCCTGGTCTCTCTGTGTCTCTCAGTCTGGTCTCTCAGTGTCTCTCAGCCTGGTCTCCGGGTGTCTCTCAGTCTGGTCTCTGGGTGTCTCTCAGCCTGGTCTCTCAGTGTCTCTCAGCCTGGTCTCTCTGTGTCTCTCAGCCTGGTCTCTGGGCATCTCTCAGTCTGGTCTCTGGGTGTCTCTCAGCCTGATCTCTGGGTGTCTCTCAGTCTGGTCTCTGGGTGTCTCTCAGCCTGGTTTCTGTGCGTTTCTCAGTCTGGTCTCTGAGTGTCTCTCAGTCTGGTCTCTTGAGGTCTCTCAGCCTGATCTCTGGGTGTCTCTCAGTCTGGTCTCTCTGTGTCTCTCAGCCTGGTCTCTGGGTGTCTCTCAGTCTGGTCTCTCAGTGTCTCTCAGTCTGGTCTCTCAGTGTCACTCAGTCTGGTCTCTCAGTGTCTCTCAGTCTGGTTTCTCAGTGTCTGTCAGCCTGGTTTCTCAGTGTCTGTCAGCCTGGTCTCTGGGTGTCACTCAGCCTGGTCTCTCGGTGTCTCTCAGTCTGGTCTCTCGGTGTCTCTCAGTCTGGTCTCTCAGTGTCTCTCAGTCTGGTCTCTCTGTGTCTCTCAGTCTGGTCTCTCTGTGTCTGTCAGTCTGGTCTCTCTGTGTCTCTCATCCTGGTCTCTCAGTGTCTCTCAGTCTGGTCTCTCGGTGTCTCTCAGTCTGGTCTCTCAGTGTCACTCAGTCTGGTCTCTCGGTGTCTCTCAGTCTGGTCTCTCAGTGTCACTCAGTCTGGTCTCTCAGTGTCTGTCAGCCTGGTCTCTCAGTGTCTCTCAGCCTGGTCTCTCTGTGTCTCTCAGTCTGGTCTCTCAGTGTCTCTCAGTCTGGTCTCTCTGTGTCTCTCAGCCTGGTTTCTCAGTGTCTGTCAGCCTGGTCTCTCGGTGTCTCTCAGTCTGGTCTCTCAGTGTCTCTCAGTCTGGTCTCTCGGTGTCTCTCAGTCTGGTCTCTCAGTGTCACTCAGCCTGGTTTCTCAGTGTCTGTCAGCCTGGTCTCTCTGTGTCTCTCAGCCTGGTCTCTCTGTGTCTCTCAGTCTGGTCTCTCTGTGTCTCTCAGCCTGGTTTCTCAGTGTCTGTCAGCCTGGTCTCTCAGTGTCTCTCAGTCTGGTCTCTCAGTGTCTCTCAGTCTGGTCTCTCAGTGTCTCTCAGCCTGGTCTCTGGGTGTCTCTCAGCCTGGTCTCTCAGTGTCTCTCAGTCTGGTCTCTCGGTGTCTCTCAGTCTGGTCTCTCAGTGTCTCTCAGTCTGGTCTCTCAGTGTCACTCAGTCTGGTCTCTGGGTGTCTCTCAGTCTGGTCTCTCGGTGTCTCTCAGTCTGGTCTCTCTGTGTCTCTCAGTCTGGTCTCTCTGTGTCTCTCAGCCTGGTCTCTCTGTGTCTCTCAGCCTGGTCTCTCTGTGTCTCTCAGTCTGGTCTCTCGGTGTCTCTCAGCCTGGTCCCTCAGTGTCTCTCAGTCTGGTCTCTCTGTGTCTCAGCCTGGTCTCTCAGTGTCTGTCAGCCTAGTCTCTGTGTCTCTCAGCCTGGTCTCTCAGTGTCTCTCAGCCTGGTCCCTCAGTGTCTCTCAGTCTGGTCTCTCTGTGTCTCTCAGCCTGGTCTCTGTGTCTCTCAGCCTGGTCTCTCAGTGTCTGTCAGCCTGGTCTCTGGGTGTCTCTCAGCCTGGTCTCTGTGTCTCTCAGCCTGGTCTCTCTGTGTCTCTCAGTCTGGTCTCTCGGTGTCTCTCAGCCTGGTCTCTGGGTGTCTCTCAGCCTGGTCTCAGTGTCTGTCAGCCTGGTCTCTGAGGGTCACTCAGCCTGGTCTCTGGGTGTCTCTCAGCCTGATCTCTGGGTGTCTCTCAGCCTGGTCTCTGTGTCTCTCAGCCTGGTCTCTCTGTGTCTGTCAGCCTGGTCTCTGGGTGTCTCTCAAACTGGTCTCTGTGTCTCTCAGCCTGGTCTCTCAGTGTCTGTCAGCCTGGTCTCTGGGTGTCTCTCAGCCTGGTCTCTGTGTCACTCAGCCTGGTCTCTGTGTCTCTCAGCCTGGTCTCTGGGTGTCTCTCAGCCTGGTCTCTGTGTCTGTCAGCCTGGTCTCTCTGTGTCTCTCAGCCTGGTCTCTGGGTGTCTCTCAGCCTGGTCTCTGTGTCTCTCAGTCTCGTCTCTCAGTGTCTGTCAGTCTGGTTTCTGGGTGTCTCTCAGCCTGGTCTCTGTGTCACTCAGCCTGGTCTCTGTGTCTCTCAGCCTGGTCTCTGGGTGTCTCTCAGCCTGGTCTCTGTGTCTGTCAGCCTGGTCTCTCTGTGTCTCTCAGTCTGGTCTCTGGGTGTCTCTCAGCCTGGTCTCTGTGTCTCTCAGTCTCGTCTCTCAGTGTCTGTCAGTCTGGTTTCTGGGTGTCACTCAGCACCTAATGGTGGTGTCTTGACCCATTGTGTGAGTGGACCCTCCCTGAGCATGTTCCCGCAGTACCGTGGGGAGATCGGAGAGTCGGGAGTTCCAGTAGCAGCGACAGTATCTGCAGCATCGGCCTCGAGAGAAATGGAGAATTCATTAAATACTGTCAAATATTTAACTTTTTCCTTTATTTTCTGAGTTTTGACAACCAAAGGCTTTAATGCAAACTATTACCCAGTTCTTTATTTTTCTATTTATTCTATGAAATAAAGATTATCTTGTTAGCTCTTGGTTCTGTTACTACTTTATACCTATAACGTTTTTGTACCCAGGTACATTGGTACCCAAGATGGTGCCACGTGGCAACAGGACACCCTTTTCCCTTTACTCCTGTACTTGAATACACATGACAATAAAATCTAAATCTAAATCTAATCAAATAATTTCTCCTCATCTCCCCGTTTGACAATTCCCTTATATCGGTGTCCTCTGGTTATTAAACCTCCCACCAATAAATACACTTTCTCCTGAAATGCCTAATAAAACTCCCCGTGATTCCGAACACTATTGAACCTTCCCTTAATCTCTACCACCTCGGAATGCAGCACCCCTCAGAGAATAAAAGGTTTGACCAAAGGAGTTAGCTTGAAGACGAATCATGCTTTGAGTGAAATACATAGCGAATCAATGCAGTGGCTGAGCCCATTCACTGGCGTCAGCTGAATATTGACGATTACTGCTGTAATACTGGCCTATGAATTATGAAAGATATCATTATAAAGTAACAATGTTGGTTGGAGGGGGTTGGTTGTTGGGGTATTTAACCCCAGTATCAGGTATATTTGAGTTGGTTGCAATGTTAAAGTTGAAAATGTGTTGCTGGAAAAGCGCAGCAGGTCAGGCAGCATCCAAGGAGCAGGAGAATCACGTTTCGAGCATGAGGCCTTCTTCAGGCCATTCTCCTGCTCCTTGGATGCTGCCTGACCTGCTGCGCTTTTCCAGCAACACATTTTCAGCTCTGATCTCCAGCATCTGCAGTCCTCACTTTCTCCTGCGATGTTAAAGTGTTCAGTATCTCAATCCTGAACCAACAGCCACACACCTCTACGCAGTGGCTCAGTGGTTAGCACTGCTGCCCTGCAGCGCTAGGGACCTGGGTTTGATTCCAGCCTCGGGTGACTGTATGGAGTTTCCGAATTGCCTGCATGGGTTTCCTCCGGGTGCTCGGGTTTCCTCCCACAGTCCAAAGTTGTGCAGGTTAGGTGGATTGGCCATGCTAAATTGTCCCATAGTGTCCAGGGATGTGCAGGTTAGGGTGGATTGGCCATGCTAAATTGCCCATAGTGTCCAGGGATATGCAGCTCGGTGGATCATTCATGGGGAATGCAGTCATGTGGGGAAAGGCTGGGCAGTTTGGGTGGGATGCTTTTCAGAGGGTCGGTGTGGACTTGATGGACTGAATGGCCTGCTTGCACCCTGTAGGTAATCTATGATTCTGCATTTTTTAATAAATTGGAAATCAGTTGACCAAACTGCTACCAGGTGGGGTGGTCCATTTGACAGTTTAATGAGGCTGTGGCCGAACAGGCTTATGGGCTGAATGGCCTCCTCCTGTCCCTATTTGAACTCTAACCCTGACCAATGGGCCTCAGGAACTGGGCTACTCAAAGGAAGTGAAGGCTGCTGGATCCAGTGGTGACATGGCGTTACAGCGTAGCTGCTGGGTTGGGAGCAGCTGCAGGAGTGTTCCCCAATCTGTCCCATCCCCAGCTCAGAGCCACAAACACCTCCCAGGCACCTCCCCTCCACCTCCCCCAACCCTGTTAGCAGAACCAATCACGCTGAAACACAATGATACTTCCCAACTTTGTGATCCAACCCCTTCCCCCTTTCCAGACTGGGATCTTTCTGATCCTTACACAACTCCACAGCTCTCCAATCCACCTGAACTGTAGTGATTATAAACAGGTCAGCCCCAGGTGGACCTCATGGAATCCAAATTCCCTGATTGGGGCTGTTAACCTGGTCCAATCAGGGAGTCCTGGCTGACAGGTATAAACAGGAGGGTCAGAGGTTCTGCTCACTCTGAGAGCTGGCTCTGAGGAAGCTAGGTCACAGTCAGGGTCAGGATCAGGGTCTGGGTCAGGGTCAGGATCAGGGTCTGGGTCAGGGACAGAGTCAGGGTCAGGGACAGGGTCTGGGTCAGAGTCAGGGTCAGGGACAGTGTCAGGGTCAGGGACGCTCCATGTGGAAGTAAAGGGGGACTTGGTGAAGGGATACCAGCCTCTAGGGAGTTATTTCAACCCCTAACCCCGGCATCTTCATCTCAAAATAGAAATTGTCGAATGATCCTTCTCCACATTTACTCCTTTTGAGTTGGGTGTATTAAATCCTACTCAATACGCGTGGTTTTCTCAAATCATTTCCAATAATTGAAGTCCTTCTCTGCTTGGTCCCTTACTGATGATTAAGGTTAGGCCCTTTCAGTCATGGGAGCATTCATCACTATAAGGTTCCCAATGTCGAGTGTTGGGCGTCATCCAAGATATTGGCAAAGGCTCCATGGATTTCGGTTCCACAGAAAGCAGTCTTCAAGAAGGAGTTAGATATAGCTATAGAGTCATAGAGTCATCAAGATGTACAGCATGGAAACAGACCCTTCGGTCCAACCTGTCCATGCCGACCAGATATCCCAACCCAATCTAGTCCCACCTGCCAGCACCCGGCCCTTATCCCTTCAAACCCTTCCTATTCATATACCCATCCAAATGCCTCTTAAATGTTGCAATTGTACCAGCCTCCACCACCTCCTCTGGCAGCTCATTCCTTACACGTACCACCCTCTGTGTGAAAACGTTGCCCCTTAGGTCTCTTTTATATCTTTCCCCTCTCACCCTAAACCTATGTCCTCTAGTTCTGGACTCCCTGACTCCAGGGAAAAGACTTTGTCTATTTATCCTATCCATGCCCCTCATAATTTTGTAAACCTCTATAAGGTCACACCTCAGCCTCCGATGCTCCAGAGAAAACAGCCCCAGTCTGTTCAGCCTCTCCCCACAGCTCAGATCCTCCAACCCTGGCAACATCCTTGTAAATCTTTTCTGAACTCTTTCAAGTTTCACAACATCTTTCTGATAGGAAGGAGACCAGAATTACACGCAATATTCCAACAGTGGCCTAACCAACGTCCTGTACAGCCGTAACATGATCTCCCAACTCCTGTACTCAATACTCAAGCTAATAAAGGAAAGCATACCAAACGCCTCTTCACTATCCTATCTACCTGCGACTCCACTTTCAAGGAGCTATGAACCTTCTCTCCAAGGTCTCTTTGTTCAGCAACACTCCCTAGGACCTTACCATTAAGTGTATACGTCCTGCTAAGATTTGCATTCCCAAAATACAGCACCTTGCATTTATCTGAATGAAACGCCATCTGCCACTTCTCAGCCCATTGGCCCATCTGGTCCAGATCCTGTTGTAATCTGAGGTAACCCTCTTCGCTGTCCACTACACCTCCAATTTTGGTGTCATCTGCAAACTTACTAACTGTACCTCTTATGCTCACATCCAAATCATTTATGTAAATGGCAAAAAGTAGAGGACCCAGCACCGATCCTTGTGGCACTCCACTGGTCACAGGCCTCCAGTCTGAAAAACAACCCTCCACCACCACCCTCTGTCTTCTACCTTTGAGCCAGTTCTGTATCCAAATGGCTACTTCTGCCTGTATTTCATGAGATCTAACCTTGCTAATCAGTCTCCCATCGGGAACCTTGTCGAACGCCTTACTGAAGTCCATATAGATCACATCTACTGCTCTGCCCTCATCAATCTTCTTTGTTACTTCTTCAAAAAACTCAATCAAGTTTGTGGGACATGATTTCCCACGCACAAAGCCATGTTGACTATCCCGAATCAGTCCTTGCCTTTCCAAATACATGTACATCCTGTCCCTCAGGATTCCTTCCAACAACTTGACCACCACCGAGATCAGGCTCACCGGTTTATAGTTCCCTGGCTTGTCTTTAGCGCCCTTCTTAAACAGTGGCACCATGTTTGCCAACCTCCAGTCTTCCGGCACCTCACCTGTGACTATCGATGATACAAATATCTCAGCAAGAGGCCCAGCAATCATTTCACTGGCTTCCCACAGAGTTCTCGGGTACACCTGATCAGATCCTGGGGATGTGTCCACCTTTAACCATTTCAAGACATCCAGTACTTCCTCCTCTGTAACCTGGGCATTTTGCAAGATGTCACCATCTATTTCCCTACAGTCTATATCTTCCATATCCTTTTCCACAGTAAATACTGATGCAAAATATTCATTTAGTATCTTCGCCATTTTCTGTGGCTCCACACAAAGGCCGCCTTCCTAATCTTTGAGGGGCCCTAATCTCTCCCTAGTTACCCTTTTGTCCTTAATATATTTGTAAAAACCCTTTGGATTTTCCTTAATTCTATTTGCCAAAGCTATCTCATGTCCCCGTTTTGCCCTCCTGATTTCCCTCTTAAATATACTCCTACTTTCTTTATACTCTAAGGATTCACTCGATCTATCCTGTCTATACCTGACATATGCTTCCTTCTTTTTCTTAACCAAACCCTCAAGTTCTTTAGTCATCCAACATTCCCTATACCTACCAGCCTTCCCTTTCACCCTGACAGTAATATATTTTCTTTGGGCTCTCGTTATCTCATTTCTAAAGGCTTCCCATTTTCCAGTCCCTTTACCTGCGAACATCTGCCTCCAATCAGCTTTCGAAAGTTCTTGTCTAATACCGTCAAAATTTGCCTTTCTGCAATTTAGAACTTCAACTTCTAGATCTGTTCTATCCTTTTCCATCACTATTTTAAAATGAATAGAACTATGGTCGCTGGCCCCAAAGTGCTCCCCCACTGACACCTCAGTCACCTGCCCTGCCTTATTTCCCAAGAGCAGGTCAAGTTTTGCACTTTCTTTAGTCGGTACACTCACATACTGAATCAGAAAATTGTCTTGTACACACTTAAGAAATTCCTCTCCATCTACACCTTTAACACTATGGCAGTCCCCCCCAGTCTATGTTTGGAAAGTTAAAATCCCCTACCATAACCACCCTATTGTTCTTACAGATAGCGGAGATCTCCGTACAAGTTTGTTTCTCAATTTCCCTCTGACTATTGGGAGGGTCTATAATACAATCCCAATAAGGTGATCATCCCTTTCTTATTTCTCAGTTCCACCCAAATAATTTCCATGGATATATTTCCAGGAATATCTTCCCTCAGCACAGCTGTAATGCTATCCCTTATCAAAGATGCCACTCCCCCTCCTCTCTTGCCTCCCTTTCTATGCTTCCTGTAACATTTGTATCCTGAAACATTAAGCTGCCAGTCCTGCTCATCACTGAGCCATGTTTGCTTAATTGCTATGATATCCCAGTCCCATGTTCCTAACCATGCCCTGAGTTCATCTGCCTTCCCTGAATGCAGTTTAATTTATTAGTCCTACCTTGTCTCTGCCTGCCCTGACTGTTTGACTCACTTCTGTTCTCAGCTGTACCCATCTCAGTTCGATCTCTTTCCTCAGTATCTCCCTGGGTCCCACCCCCCCACCTTACTAGTTTAAATCCTCCCATGCAGCTCTAGCAAATTTCCCTGCCAGTATATTAGTCCCCTTCCAATTCAGGTGCAATCCGTCCTTCTTGTACAGGTCACTTCTACCCCAAAAGCGATTCCAATGATCCAAAAATGTGAATCCTTCTTCCATACACCAGCTCCTCAGCCATGCATTCATCTGCTCTATCCTCCTATTCCTGCCCTCATTAGCTCGTAGCACTGGGAGTAATCCAGATATTACTACCCTCGAGGACCTCCTTTTTAAATTCCTGCCTAACTCTCTGTAATCTCCCTTCAGAGTCTCAACCTTTTCCCTTCTTATATCGTTGGTTCCAATGTGGACAATGACCTCCTGCTGGCCCCTCTCCCCTGTGAGAACATTCTGCACCCTCTCTGAGACATCCTTGATCCTGGCACCAGGGAAGCAACACACCATTCTGATTTTTCTCTGTTGGCCACAGAAACGTCTGTCTGTACCTCTGACTACAGAATCCCCGAACACAATTGACGATGCAATGATGATGAGAGAGAAGTCATTTTTCTCAAGTGGAGCAGGTAGGTTCTCCCAGCGCCTCGTATTAGTCTGCCATTGATTTTCCTTTTGAAAACCTAATTTCACTCTTTGTGCCAGTCGCTTTTGAGGTCATTGTTACGACCACCTATCGATTAGACCTGTAAGGGTCAATAGGCTTTGGGGAGAAAGTGGGAACTGGGGACTAAATGAGATTATCAGCAATGATCATATTGAATGGTGGAGCAGACTCAGAATGGCTTCCTCCTATAATCTGTGTGTCCAAGTCCCCATTTGAAAAATAACAGCATTTGTAAAGAGGCAGGCCCTGATTATGTCTAAGTTTGAAAATCCGTGAAGTTATGTACAAGTCTACTTCATGCTCTGTACGTACATACAATGCAGGATTAATCTCCAGTCTTTAATCTGGAGTGGTTAATGATCAGCTGCAGGAAGAGATGAGGTTCAAATTGCAGAGAATAAAGCAGCACAAGTCCAATCGATGGGTGGTCAGTAACAATGACCTCAAAAGCAACTGGCACAAAGAGTGAAATTAGTTTTTCAAAAGGAAAATCAATGGCAGACTAATACGAGGCGCTGGGAGAACTTACCTGCTCCACTTGAGAAAAATGACTTCTCTCTCATCATCATTGCAGAGTGTGTTTTGATTTACAAGTCCGACTGGAACATACACAACTTAACTTTCCCAGAAAGTGGTGAGACGCTCACCGATAAACTGCTCCTTGCTGGCAGTTACTGAGAAACCTCAGTCATCAGCATGTTCCAATCTTCTCCTACCTTTCCTGTTCTCGAGCTAAGTCCTCAGACACAGAACCCCACACACCCAGTTCACGAGTAAACCCAGATGGAGATTCCTGAAAATAGCTGGACGGAAGTTGCATTTAGATAACGCCTTTGGACATTTCAAGGTCTCCCAAAGCTGACCAAGTGCAGCTTTTGAACTCTGGCATTGTTAGCAGTGAAAGATAATGTGGCCATTATTTTAAGGATTCTATAAAATGAGGCAGTCAATATTCTGTTTTGGTGAAATTAAAATCAGAGACCCAGTATTACTTCATGGGTTTATCAGCATTGATGGAGAGATAAGGAAATGTTCTTGCAAATCTCAAAATTGTGTCTCTCTCCACTGATGCTGCCACATTTGCTGAGTTTTTCCAGCAATTTCTGTGTCTATTTCAGATTGCCAACATCTGCAATATTTAGTGATTTGATGTCAGTGATGTTAGTTCAAGGATACGTATTGGATGGGTAACTGGACAGAATTCCCACGTCATGTATTGAATTGTACATGTGCACTCTATTATATCCACCACAGAGGACAGATCCGGCTCTAAGTCCAACATCAAGTCTGAGATGATGGTACAACTGACTCTCCGACAGTGTGGCACTCCCTCAGCATTGACCCTCCAACAGTGCCCACTCCCTCAGCACAGACCCTCCGACAGTGCGGCGCTCCCTCAGCACTGACCCTCTGACAGTGCGGCACTCCCTCAGCACTGACCCTCCGATAGTGCGTTGCTCCCTCAGCACTAACCCTCAGACAGTGTGGCACTCCCTCAGCACTGACCCTCAGAAAGTGCGATGCTCCCTCAGCACTGACCCTCCGACATTGCAGCACTCCCTCAGCACTGACCCTCAGACAGTGCAGCACTCCCTCAGCACTGACCCTCCGACAGTGCGGCACTCCCTTAGCACTGACCCTCCGACAGTGACCACTCCCTCAGCACTGACCCTCCGACAGTGCGGTGCTCCCTCAGCACTGACCCTCCGACATTGCAGCGCTCCCTCAGCACTAACCCTCAGACAGTGCGGCACTCCCTCAGCAATGACCCTCAGACAGTGCGGCACTCCCTCAGCACTGACCCTCAGAAAGTGCTATGCTCCCTCAGCACTGACCCTCCGACATTGCAGCACTCCCTCAGCACTAACCCTCAGACAGTGCGGCACTCCCTCAGCACTGACCCTCAGACAGTGCGGCACTCCCTCAGCACTGACCCTCAGAAAGTGCGATGCTCCCTAAGCACTGACCCTCCGATATTGCAGCACTCCCTCAGCACTGACCCTCAGACAGTGTGGCACTCTCTCAGCACTGACCCTCCGACAATGCGGCACTCCCTCAGCACTGACCCTCAGACAGTGCGGCACTCCCTCAGCACTGACCCTCAGACAGTATGGCACTCTCTCAGCACTGACCCTCAGACAATGCGGCACTCCCTCAGCACTGACCCTCAGACAGTGTGGCACTCTCTCAGCACTGACCCTCAGACAATGCGGCACTCCCTCAGCACTGACCCTCAGACAGTGCGGCACTCCCTCAGCACTGACCCTCAGACAGTGTGGCACTCTCTCAGCACTGACCCTCCGACAGTGCGGCACTCTCTCAGCACTGACCCTCCGACAGTGACCACTCCCTCAGCACTGACCCTCCGACAGTGCGGTGCTCCCTCAGCACTGACCCTCCGACATTGCAGCGCTCCCTCAGCACTAACCCTCAGACAGTGCGGCACTCCCTCAGCAATGACCCTCAGACAGTGCGGCACTCCCTCAGCACTGACCCTCAGAAAGTGCGATGCTCCCTCAGCACTGACCCTCCGACATTGCAGCACTCCCTCAGCACTAACCCTCTGACAGTGCGGCACTCCCTCAGCACTGACCCTCAGACAGTGCGGCACTCCCTCAGCACTGACCCTCAGAAAGTGTGATGCTCCCTCAGCACTGACCCTCCGATATTGCAGCACTCCCTCAGCACTGACCCTCAGACAGTGTGGCACTCTCTCAGCACTGACCCTCCGACAATGCGGCACTCTCTCAGCACTGACCCTCAGACAATGCGGCACTCCCTCAGCACTAACCGTCAGACAGTGCGGCACTCCCTCAGCACTGACCCTCAGACAGTGTGGCACTCTCTCAGCACTGACCCTCAGACAATGCGGCACTCCCTCAGCACTGACCCTCAGACAGTACGGCACTCCCTCAGCACTGACCCTCAGACAGTGTGGCACTCTCTCAGCACTGACCCTCAGACAATGCGGCACTCCCTCAGCACTAACCGTCAGACAGTGCGGCACTCCCTCAGCACTAACCGTCAGACAGTGCGGCACTCCCTCAGCACTGACTCTCCGACAGTGCGGCACTCCCTCAGCACTGACCCTCTGACAGTGCGGCGCTCTATCAGCACTGGCCCTCCGATAGTGCAGTATTCCCTCACTATTGACCCTCAGTACTGAGGGTAAGTGGTAGACGGGTTTAGTGAGGACGTGATGAAATGTTATTTCTCCCAGAGGATGGTGGGAGTCTGGAAGTCACTGTCTATACATGTCTGTAGAGGCAGAGACCCTCATACTATTGAAGAAATATTTCGACGTGATCTTGTGATGTGAAGGTATACGAGGTTATGCAGATCAAAGACTGGGATTACAAGAGTGAAGTGGTTGTTTTTGACTAGCACAGACTCAATGGGCTGAAGGGTCTTATTCTGTTCTTTGAACCTCGATGATTCACTGCTGCTAGGATTTGAACCTGGATCACATGTCGAAAACCATGGGAGTGGGTCCTGAAACTGTAGTCATCTGCCTCCAATGCTTGGAGCCTCCCATTTAGGTCTGACTTACTTCTGGACTGCTGATCATAGAGCATAGAACATAGAACAGTACAGCACAGAACAGGCCCTTCAGCCCACGATGTTGTGCCAACCATTGACCCTCATGTGAGGTAAACCTAATGTACGAACCCTCAAATTTCTGTGACCATATGCATGTCCAGCAGTCTCTTAAATAATCACAATGACCTTGCTTCCACAACTGCTGCTGGCAACACATTCCATGCTCTCACAACTCTCTGTGTAAAGAACCCGCCTCTGACATCCCCTCTATACTTTCCACCAAACAGCTTAAAACTATGACCCCTCATGTTAACAATTTCTGCCCTGGGAAAAAGACTCTGGCTATCAACTCTATCTATGCCTCTCATTATCTTGTACACCTCAATTAGGTCCCCTCTCCTCCTTCTTTTTTCCAATGAGAAAAGTCCGAACTCAGTCAACCTCTCTTTGTAAGATAAGTCCTCCATTCCAGGCAGTATCCTGGCAAACCTCCTCTGAACCCTCTCCAAAGCATCCACATCTTTCCTATAATAGGGGGACCAGAACTGGACACAATATTCCAAGTGTGGTCTAACCAAAGTTTTATAGAGCTGCAACAAGATCTCACGGCTCTTAAACTCAATCCCCCTGTTAATGAAAGCCAAAACACCATATGCTTTCTTAACAACCCTGTCCACTTGGGTGGCAATTTTAAAGGATCTATGTACCTGCACACCAAGATCCCTCTGTTCCTCCACACTGCCAAGAATCCTGTCCTTAATCCTGTACTCAACTTTCAAGTTCGACCTTCCAAAATGCATCACTTTGCATTTATCCAGGTTGAACTCCATCTACCACCTCTCAGCCCATCTCTGCATCCTGTCAATGTCCCGCTGCAGCCAACAACAGCCCTCTATACTGTCAACGACACCTCCAACCTTTGTGTCGTCTTGGTAACCCATCCCTCATTCTCCTCATCCAAGTCATTAATAAAAATTACAAAGAGTAGAGGCCCAAGAACACCACTCACCACTGACTTCCAGGCAGAATACTTTCCTTCCACTACCACTCGCTGTCTTTTGTCAACCAGCCAATTCTGTATCCAGACAGGTAAATTTCCCTGTATCCCATTCCTCCTGACCTTCTGAACAAGCCTACCATGGGGAACATTGTCAAATGCCTTTCTGAAGTCCATATACATCACATCCACCACTCGACCCTCATCAACTTATCTAGTAACATCCTCAAAGAACTCAATAAAATTTGTGAGGCCTGACCTGCCCCTCACAAAGCCGTGCTGACTGCACTTAATCAAGCCATGCTCTTCCAGATGATCATAAATCCTATCCCTCAGAATCCTTTCTAACACCTTGCAGACGACAGACGTGAGACTTACTGGTCTGTAATTGCCGGGGATTTCCCTATTTCCTTTCTTGAAGAGAGGAATTACATTTGCCTTCCTCCAGTCCTCAGGTATGACTCCGGTGGACAGCTAGGATGAAAGATCTTTGCAAGCAGCAAAGCAATTGCATTTCTCACTTCCCAAAGCAGCCGAGGACAAATCTGGTCTAGGCCTGGCGACTTGTCAATCTTAATGTTTATCAAAATTTTCAGCACATCAGCTTCCTCAATCTCTTTCCATTCCAGCATGCACACCTGCTCTTCAATGGTTTCATTCACTACAAGGTCCTTTTCTTTAGTAAAGACAGAAGCAAAAAACTCCTTTAGAGCTTCCCCTACCTCCTCAGACTCCACACACAAATTCCCTATGCTATTCCTGATCGGCCCTACTCTTTCTTTGATCATTCTCTTATTCCTCACTTATGTGTTAAATGCCTTTGTGTTCTCCCTAATCCTTCCTGCCAAGCCTTTTTCGTGCCCCCTCCTGGCTCTCCTCAGACCATTTTTGAGCTCCTTCCTCGCCTGCCTGTAATCCTCTGGAGCTGAGCAAGGCCTTTGCTTCCTCCACCTTATGTAAGCTGCCTTCTTTCTTTTGACGAGAAGCTCCTCCGCTCTCGTCATCCAAGGTTCCTTTATCTTACCCCTTCTTGCCTGTCTCAGAGGGACATATTTATGCATCGCTCGCAACAACTGTTCCTTAAACAGTCTCCACATGTCTATAGTGCACTTTCCATGGAACAATTGCTCCCAGTCCATGCTTCCCAACTCACGTCTGATAGCATCATAGTTTCCTTTTCCCCAATTAAATATCCTCCCATTTTGCCTAATCCTCTCCTTCTCCATAGCTATGTAGAATGTGAGGCATTTGTGGTCACTGTCACCAAAATGCTCTCCCACCGCAAGATCTGACACCTGCCCCGGCTCATTGCTGAGCACCAAATCCAAAATGGCCTCTCCCCTCGTCGGCCTGTCAACATACTGAGTTAGGAAACCCTCCTGAACACACCTTACAAAAACAGCTCCTTCCAAACCATCTGCTCGAAGAAGGTTCCAATCAATATTGGGAAAGTTAAAGTCACCCATTACACAACCCTACTACATTCACACTTTTCCAAAATCTGCCGACCTATGCTATTGGGGGGCCTGTAGTAAACCCCTAATGAGGTGACTACTCCCTTACTGTTCCTAATTTCCACCCATACTGACTCAGTAGGCAGACCTTCCTCGACAATGGAAGCTTCTGTAGCTGTGATACCCTCTCTGATTAGTAGTGCTACACCCCCTCCTCTTTTTCCCCCCTCCCTATTCTTTTTAAATGCTCTAAACCCTGGAACATCCAGAAACCATTCCTGCCCCTGAGAAACCCATGTCTCTGTTATTGCCACAACATCATAGCACCAGGTACTGATCCATGCTCTAAGCTCATCACTTTTATTCCTGATACTCCTTGCGTTAAAGCAAACACACTTTAACCGATCCCTTGGTTCTTTCCCAGGAAATTCCTTCCCACTGGCTGCGCTACCTCTTGCTATTGCCTCATCTGCATCAACTCTCACCTCCGGTATACAGTTCAGGTTCCCACCCCCCTGCCATACTAGTTTAAACCCTCTCAAACTACTCGAGCGAACCTTCCACCCAGGACATTGGTCCCTTTCCAGTTCAGATGCAACCCGTCCTTCTTGTACAGGTCCCACCTTCCCCAGAAGGCATCCCAATTATCTACATCTCTGAAGCCCTCCCTCCTACACCAGCTGCGCAGCCACGTGTTAAGCTGCGCCCTCTCCCTGTTCCTTGCCTCGCTATCTCATGGCACCGGTAGTAAACCCAAGAACACTACCCTGTTCGTCCTGCTCTGCAGCTTCCATCTTAACTCCCTGAAATCACTTTTTATATCCTCGATCCTTTTCCTGGCTATATCATTGGTGCCAATATGTAACACGATTTCTGGCTGTTCGCCCTCCCCTTTCAGAATCTTATACGCCCGATCGGAGACGTCCCGGACCCTGGCACCAGGGAGGCAACAAGCCTTCCAGGAATCCCGATCCTGACCACAAAATCTCCTGTCAATTCTCTTAACAATCGAGTCTCCTACCACTAGCGCTTTTCTATTCTGCTCCCTTCCCTTCTGGGCCACAGTGTCAGGCTCAGTGCCAGAGAACTGACCACTATGGCTTTCCTCTGGTAGGTCATCCCCCCCCAGCAGTATCCAAAACGATATACTTATTGCTGAGCGGAATGTCCATAGGGGATCTCTGCACTGTCTGTCTGGTCCCTTTCCTACCCTGTCAATGCCTGAGGACATCACAGCCAAGCTACTGAGCTGTTTATGCTGAATGTTGCCATGGACATGGTTCCCAGCAAGGGCTGCATTGTTGGATCACTGACTCCACCCCAAATCCAGGGTATGACAGACAGAGTCTGGGGCTTGTTGTGGGAGTCCACACCAATGTCTGATGGGATGTCTTCAGTTGGGGATGAATAATGTGGAGTCCTGATCCACCACCGGGAGGCTCTTTGACACACAGCTGAAGAAGCAATGGACAGCAATTTGTGTCTATCTCCATATCCTCAGTTAGCTCAAAATCCCTTTCACCAAACCCTTCCATCCCAAGCTCTGGGAAACAGAACATTGACTGTGCAGGAGAGAAATACCTCTTTTACAATGTGCTTTTGACTGAGGCACAATAACAGAGAGTTGAGGTGAGCAAGAATGAGACTGATACTTGGGATGGAGGGACTGATGTCTGAAGAGCCACTAGATCAGTTAGGAGTCTGTATTCAATGGGTTGCGGAGAATGAGGGGGATCTTCCAAGAAACCCATAAAATTCTAATATGCCTGGACCGGGTAGATGCAGGAAGGGTGTTCCTGGACAGGGTGTTCCTGGACAGGGTGTTCCTGGACAGGGTAGATGCAGGAAGGATGTTCCTGATGAGAAGGGAATGCAGAATCAAGAGTTACAGTCTAAGGATCTAGGGTCGGCCATTTTAGACTGAGAGGAGAAGAAATGTCCTCACCCATGGAGCCTGTGGAATTTTCTGCCATGGGAAGTGTTTGAAGCCAACTCGATTGAACATTTTCAGGAAGGAGCTGGGGGTCCATGAGCTCAGAGGGGTGGACAGTGGTTGCCAATGCAGAGTGACACCCACAGCATGGCCTCAACTCCTGCCTCCACCTGGGAGTAGACTGAGAGAATTCTCATTCTCAATCCCTCCCCTCACCTGAGCTGTGGTGACCCTCAGGTTAAAGCACCTTGATTTATTTGTCTTTAATGAGAGAGTAGCTGTACAGTGCAGTCAGACGATGGTGACTTCTGCATTGTTCTTGGGGCAAACAAGATGAAAGGGTATGGGCGGGGGGGGGGAGGTGGGAACAGGGTATTGAGTTGGATGATCAGCCATGGTCATATGAAGGATAGTGGGCTAGTGCAGGTGGGCTTGGATCGGCGCAACATCGAGGGCCGAAGGGCCTGTACTGCGTTGTATTCTTCTATGTTCTATGTTCCATGTCATATTGAATGGTGGAACAGGCTCAAAGGGCTGAATGCCTGCTCCTGTTCCTAGGCAAAAGTGAGGACTGCAGATGCTGGAAACCAGAGTTTATATCAGAGTGGTGCTGGAAAAGCACGGCAGGTCAGGCAGCATCCGAGGAGCAGGAAAATCGACGTTTCGGGCAGGAGCCCTTCATCAGGATTCCTGACCTGCTGTGCTTTTCCAGCACCACTCTGATCTAAACTCTGGTTTCCAGCATCTGCAGACCTCACTTTTACCTCATTGATTTTAACCTTACTGTGAATCGTCTTGCAAGGATGCCTACCTTGAAGAGGTTCTCCTCCTCTCTCCACTCTCTACTCCTGTCCCGAGCCTGTCTGCGTCTCAACAGGGTAGCGGCTCCAATTTCTATTCTCTTACTCTCTCTCCCACCCCCCTCTTTGTCCCTCTCCCCATTTCGGGCTCTCTGACATAATCATGTCACTAGCAGTTTGGCTCCATTTCATCATCACTCTCTCTGATAGCTCCAGATGTTAGCTCAGCTGACAATAAGCAGCCAATGAGAATCACTGAGTGATGTGGGCACGTTCCTGATGTGAAGATGCTCCTTTTGAAGATTCATTGTGGAGCAGCCATTGGTGGAGCCTGTCCAGAGACAGCTGGTACCCAGATCGCACCTGGCCCTAACTGTCAGTTAATTGCACCACGATTACCTCAACAAGTGTTCTGACAGATAAGTTCCTTTCACATCTTAAAAGGCATAATTTATTTAAAGAAATATGTATAATTCATTTCTGTGTCATATCAGCACTCATAAATTTTAACAAGTAATAAGGTATTATTGTTTGAGTCAATGTTTACATAAATTCAGACACAACTGAATGTACTGTGAATATTCTTCCACATATCTGGGGTGTGAGCAGTTGTATAAATGAATCCACTCCAGCTGAATAATTAATCCACCGCACTCTCTGATATTCCTGTTCCACAAACCAGGGGACCATGAGTCTGCCCCCAGCTTCCAGCTAAAGCCCACCCTTTGTGAGTTTGAATTTCAGAATTCGAGTTGGAATGATGTGAGAGGAAGGCTGGCTGACTCCAGGAGATTCAAATCTGTTGAAAAAAAACAAGTATTTGGTGAACCGGAAGGAAGGTCAATGTTGGATAAAGACACATAGTCCCAAGGGCCTTCCTCATCCGAAGCAACCTTATCAGTTGATGGCCAATTCTCTCAGGGTTAATCTATGCCTCTCAGTCTCTCCCTTTTTCTCTCTTCTCCTCTGTTTCTCGCTCTCTCTCTCCATCATCTCCCTTATTGTTAAAAACCACACAACACCAGATTATAGTCCAACAGGTTTATTTGGAAGCAGTAGCTTTCGGAGCAACGCTCCTTCATCAGGTGGTTGTGAAGTATCCTGATGAACCTCCTGATGAAGGAGCAGAGCTCTGAAATCTAGTGCTTCCAAATAAACCTGTTGGACTATAACCTGGTGTTGGGTGATATTTAATTTTGTCCACCCCAGTCCAACACTGGCCCCTCCACATCGTGACTTCTGTGTTCCCCTCATTTTCTCTCTCTCTCTGTCTTTGTTTGATCCAGCTTTACCTGCAAGGCCTAGCTGATGGTGATATCTGGGTTTCTTCAGTAACAGGAAGCTTCATGCTTTCATCCACCAACTGCTCTGTGTCAGAGTCTGAAGCATTGCAAGTTATTCTACTTGTGAAGCCATCACAGCTGACCCAGCACTGTTTCCACCCCATTCAGGACTGGGCACTCAGTGATTCCCTCCCTATCACTCACAGCCTCTGGTACTGGGCAAGTTGTCAGGTCACTCATTTCTCTGATGGGCACAGCTCAGGGTTCAATCGGACGGAGCCACTGGAGGAGGGTCAGGCCCGAGAGAGGAGCTGCTGATATTCCCCAGCCCTTGCACCCTGAGGTGAGTGACCATGAATAGAATGCAGGATGAGAGTTCATCATTGAACACAGAGAGTTATTTCCGAGGTTTCTCACTTTGCATTAATCAGCAAGAAATTGTCAATAGTCTCTGCATTGTCGATGAGTAATCCTCGGGATGTGGGAGCAGATCCAAACAGGATTAGAGATGGCCGGCAGGAAGAGGACGTTGGGATGGAGGTGGGAGGGGAGATGGTCCAGCTTCTGTTTGCAGTTATGGAGTCATACAGCACAGAAAGAGACCCTTCGGCCCAACCAGTCCATGCTGACCATGCTGCCAAACCAAACTAGTCCCACCTGCCTGCTCCTGGCCCATATCCTTCCAAACATTTCCTATTCATGTCCTTATCCAAATATCTTATAAACGTAACTGTACCCACATCTACCACTTTCTCAGGAAGTTCTTTCCACACACAAACCACCCTCTGTGTAAAACTGTTGCCCCTCAGGTCCTTTTTAAATCTTTCTCCTCTCACCTTAAAACAATGCCCCAAGTTTTGAACTCCCCCACCCCATGCCATTCAGTTTAACTGTGCCCCTCATGAGGTTATAAACCTCGATAAGGTCCCAATACTTCTCCAGAGGTGGAGGGGGGAGCAGAGGGGTAGGAAGATTGGAGGGGGGGGTGAGCAGAGGTCTGGGGGGGGGGGGGGCGGAGGGAAGGGATTGTTGAGGAGAGTGGGGGAAATAAAGAGTCTATTGTGTTATGTAAAACCCTCCGCCCAGAAAACAGCCCAAATCAGGATTTGTCTGGCAGCTGAAATTTCTCAGGATATTTGGGGCAGCACAGTGGCTCAGTGGTTAGCACTGCTGCCTCACAGCGCCAGGGACCCGGGTTCAATTCCAGTCTCGGGTGATTGTCTGTGTGGAGTTTGCACATTCTCTGTGTGGGTGTGCTCCGGTTTCCTCTCACAATCCAAAGATGTGCAGGTTAGGTGAATTCCTGAAGAAGGGCTTATGCCTGAAACATCAATTCTCCTGCTCCTTGGATGCTGCCTGACCTGCTGTGTTTTTCCAGCAACACATTTTTCAGGTTAGGTGAATTGGCAATGCTAATTCAACCGTAGTGTTAGGTGGTGAAAGTGAGGACTGCAGATGCTGCAGATTAGAGTCAAGATTAAAGTGGTGCTGGAAAAGCACAACAGGTCAGGCAGCATCCGAGGAGCAGGAGAATCGACATTTCGGGCAGGCACCCCTCATCAGGCACCTAGTGTTAGGTGCATTAGTCAGGGGTAAATATAGGGTAGGGGAATGGGCCTGGCTGGGTTACTCTTTGGAGGGTCAGTATGGACTTGTTGGACTGAAGGACCTGTTTCCATGCTGTAGGAATTCTACTCTAATCTAAATTTGATGATAAACCCTAGAAATTGGCCTCTGAAATGTGAGGAGTAATATCCCTAATTTTGAGTGAACTCCATGGCTTCCTGCAGGATGAGGCTTGGAGCATCCAGAGCAATGGACGCTGCCATCCAAGTGTTGACACTGTGTTTTGAACACACCATCTGCTGAGCTGATGAGAAATACCTTCCCCCAGCGAGTGGGGAGCCTGTGGGATTCTCTGACACCGAAAGCAGTTGAAACCAAAGCATTACACATTTTCAGGAATGTGTTAGATATTGTTTTTGGTCTAAAGGGATCAAAGGATATGGGGAGAAAGTGGGAACAAGGGACTGAGTTGGATGAGCAGCCATGATCGTATTAAATTAGATTTTAGATTAGATTAGATTACAGTGTGGAAACAGGCCCTTCGGCCCAACAAGTCCACACCGACCCGCCGAAGCGCAACCCACCCATACCCCTACATTTGCCCCATACCCCTACATTTACCCCATACCTAACACTTCGGGCAATTTAGCATGGCCAATTCACCTGACCTGCACATGTTTGGATTGTGGGAGGAAACCGGAGCACCCGGAGGAAACCCACGCAGACACGGGGAGAATGTGCAAACTCCACACAGTCAGTCGCCTGAGGCGGGAATTGAACCCGGGTCTCCGGTGCTGTGAGGCAGCAGTGCTAACCACTGTGCCACCGTGCCGCCTACTAAATGGTGAAGCGAACTCGAAGGGCCGAATGGCCGACTCCTGTTCCTACTTATCTATGTTTCTATATCAGTTATGTCTATCGTGAAGTTGATTTCTAGGAATTTATACAAAATAAAGCATAGTCCACAAGTATGTTCTACATCTGAGTGACAGATCTATTTCCCAGGCTCCTGGCTCTGTTCCTTCTCAGTGAGGAAGCTAATTTTGCTTCAATCTGTGCTCAATTATCTCCAGCTCTGCATAACATGCTATCACCCGAATGCAGCTTGTACTAACATTGTGCCATTAAAGAGAGAACCACCTCGCAAGAGCACACAAACCAGAGGAAAACAGCAAAGGACAAAACTGACACAGGGCAGGAATTGGGAACAGTCATGGTCTCGACATGGTCTGGCAGAGGGGCTTTAGAAAAGGCAGAGGTCGGAAAGGATGTATCAATATGTCTTAATTCATAACAAAATTAGAATCCCTTAGTTAGCTTCCAGTCTGTAATTCACACCCGGGTATCTGTTATTCTATGTATAAACCACCCTAAACCCCTCAATTAGATGCCAGTCTGTAACTCACTCCCGGGCATCTGTTATTCTGTGTATAAACCACCCCAAACCCCTCGATTAGATTTCAGTCTGTATCTCACTCCTGGGTATCTGTTATTCTGTTTATAAACCACCCTGAACCCCTCGATTAGATTTCAGTCTGTATCTCACTCCTGGGTATCTGTTATTCTGTTTATAAACCACCCTGAACCCCTTGATTAGATTCTAAGTTGTAACTCCCTCCCATGTATTTGATTTAAGTTATGGTTCCCTGATCTCCTTACATAGACGCATTTCTCCACAGAAACTGTGTCCTTGGATCAATAATCAAAGATATACAGGGGCTGGTGAAAGAACAATTCTTTTTCGAGTCTGTCTCCATTCATTTCTAGAACGGGAATACACACATTTCTGCTGAGTTTACAGTGGTAACAGTATGTCCAATCGATGATTCCAGAATCACTAATTACAAGTTTAATGAATGACCATTGCAATTTCTTGTCATGTGGCGCCTTCCCTCAGTTACCATCTGAAAATTCAAGTCAAAAGCTTTACTCCTATTCCCATGTTCAATGCATCTTATTTTTCAGGGACTGGTCATTTTGTAATGATGGTAAAAAAGTCTGTGTTACTGAATTACGCTGGGGTTAGGTCTGCGGGAGCTGGGTTTGGGTTTGTTGTCATTATTGGGTTTCCATCAAACTTTACTTATTTGTAACTTCATTCACTGTATTGGGTGTGAGGATGGGAACACAGGATTAATTTAAGATATTTATTGAAGGAAGGCTGTAAACGTACTGGAGGTGGTTCAGAAGAGGTTTATTGGATTGATCCCTGGAAGGGTTGGGAGAAAGTGAGGACTGCAGATGCTGGAAATCAGAATTGAGAGTGTGGCGCTGGAAAAGCACAGCAGGTCAGGCAGCATCCAAGGAGCAGGAGAGTCGATGTTTCAGGCAAAAGCTCTTCATCAGGAATGTGATTGATGAAGGGCTTCCTGGTGAATGACTTTTACATGAAACATAGAATCTCCTGCTCCTCGGATGCTGCCTGACCTGCTGTGCTTTTCCAGCACCACACTTTTTGTCCTTCTAGGCTGAGCTTGTCCTCACAGGGGTTACAGAGTGAGGGGGGATCTGATTGGAGTGTATCAGATCCTGAATAGCCTGGGACACGGTGGATGGGGAAAGGATGGTGGGTCAGTCCGTAACTAAGGGGCACTGATTAAAAAGGAGGGGTCACCCTCTCTGGACGGGGAGGAGGGGAATTTTCCTTCCTCTTGGAGGGTTGTGGAACGTTTAAAATGCCTTTAAAATGTCATGGAGTTGAGTATATTGAATAATTTAAAGATGGAGACGGGAAACAAAATGGATAGACATGAGTGTGATGCATAAAGAGACCAGCCATGAGCTGCTTGACTGGAACAGTTGGCTCGAGTGGCCGAATGGCCTCCTGCTCTGATTTCATATGTTTGTACTATTTACTTAAGATTGATCATCACTCCATGTTGAAATTGATATTTTCCATTTGCCCTTAACTTGACATTCAACATTTTCTGGTCAAATGTGAACCTGAAGATGTGGAGACATAGACCGGTATTTCTCTCTGTTCCTGCCCAAATTGCAGAATCTTCAATTCCTGTTTATGTCTAATCAGATCATCCAGCGAGCAGCGTTTTAAATGCTGAAATTCTTTGTTTGTATTGTTCTCTGCAATCTTGTCTGAGCGGCTGATCTTTTCAGAAGCCATAAAACAGAAGTAAAGCTATCTATTACTGCTGAAGCCTCTTAATTGAGATTGTCTGGGATTGAAATTGTCTCATTTATCATTAATCAGAAGCCATCTGTAGCTGTTCAGATACCTTGGGGATCAATAGGTATCTCAGAAACCTGTTTTGCTGCTGGCTATGGTCCCACTCCATCATTTGGGACTTAGACAAACCTCTCTGACACAAGTCTCCAATTGTTAGCAACAGATGTTACCTTAACACAGGTCGCTATAAACCAAAAAGAGGAGCAGGACAGAACAAAACAACTTAATTTAACTTTCTTTTAGGGAAAATATATCCTTATAGCAGCCCAAGTTCAGCTACACCTCGACAAACAATGGGATTAGGCTGTGATTTAAATACAAACGGTAGTAGGGATTTGGTCAGTGATTCAGAGTATGGGTGAGAGTGAGAGGGAAACATTGAGAGAAGAGAGAATGAACAACAGTAATTGAGGGACTTATTAACTGGAGCGTAGGAGGTTGAGAGGTGACCTTACAGAAATTTATAATATAACAAGATGTATAGATAGAGTTAATGGTAGTTGTCTATTCCTTAGGGTGGAGAAAGTGAGGACTGCAGATGCTGGAGATCAGAGCTGAAAAATGTGTTGCTGGAAAAGCGCAGCAGGTCAGGCAGCATCCAAGGAGCAGGAGAATTGACGTTTCGGGCATAAGCCCTTTTTCAGGAATCCTTAGGGTGGGGGAGTTCAAGACTAGGGACACATTTTTAAGGTGAGAGGAGAGAGATTTAAAAAAAACATGAGGAACACATTTTTTACAGAGACTGGTTCATGTGTGGAATGAATTGCCTGAGGAAGTGGTGGATGTGGGTGCAGTTACAACATTTAAAAGACATTTGGATAAGTTCATGAACGGGAACGATTTGGAGGGATATGGGCCAGAAGCAGGCATGTTGTGCTAGTTAAGTTTGGGATTATGGTCAGAATGGACTGGTTGGGCCGAAGGGTCTGTTTCCGTGCTGTATGACTATGATTCTAAGCCTGGAGAGAAAGAGAGAAAGAGAGAGAAAATCAAGGCATTATTGGGAAATCTGAAGCAAAACAGGAAGAGGTCATTTAGCCCAATCTGTGTTGGTGCTTAAACACTGCTGCCTTCTCCTCCCATTCCATCTGCCTCACCCACTCTATAGGGAAATCTTTCCATTCTATTTTCCTTCCTGCACACTTCCCATTTCCTTATTAAAAAATCCCAGCAATTTGCCAATTTTCTATACTCTAACCATTCTCTGAGTCAAGTAATGTTTCAATAATTTGTAATTATTTTGTTGTTTCGGGATGAGACTGTCACTGGCTGAGCCAGTGTTGATTGCCCATCACTAACTGCTGTTGTAAAGCTGTGAGTGAGCACATTAGAATTTCGATGACAGGCTGATACTGGGTTTGGAAGTTGGTTGGTCCCAGGGCTTTCTGGATTGTATCCAACCAAATATCCCTTTGCTATTTGCAACAAGTAGCATACTGACTGTACCCAAAACCCACAAACCAATGTTCGACACTAGATGTGAGTCTGCAATTGGATGGCATTGGCTGGAAATAATCCTGAGTGTGCAAAGAATGATGCTGAAGACTGATCTTGGATTGTCAGCTGGGTTGTGCTGTACAATTGTGTCACACGTTAACACAGAGTCCTGTTCAACTCAGCAGATTAGGTGACACTCCATTGTTGGTTAATTTCTGATATATTGCCTAGACTAATCAATCAAACTACCTGGTTTAAAATCTCAACAAAGCTGGGCAGTTAATTATCAATTGTTGTTAATTGGTGCAGTCTCCATAGAAATGCCTTTATCACAGGCTGGCACGGTAGCTCAGTGGTTAGCATTGCTGCCCCACAGCGTCAGAGATCTGGGTTCAATCCCTCTCTTGGGTGACTGTGTGGCATTTGCACATCTTCCCCGTGTCTGCATGGGATTCCTTCGGGTGCTCCGGCCTTCCCCCACAGTCCAAAGATGTGCAGGTTAGGTGGATTATCCATGGGAAAATGCAGGGTGACAGGGATAGGGTAGGAGATGGGTCTGGGTGGGATGCTCTTTGGTGTGTTGTTGGGCTGAATGGCCTGCTTCCACACTGTAGGGATTTTATGAACCAGATTTCACCTGCCAACCCCTCAGCACTCTCTCTCTCTGCCACAATATATATGTTGGGTTTTCCACTTGCATTGCAATTTCTTGTGAGTTGCCCTGAGTACCTGGTGGAAAACTTTGACAAAAGTTTTTTTAAAAGTGATACATAAGTTCCATATTATCAAATCATTAGGACAAAAGACCCTTATTGAGCAAGGACACAACCAGTGCCCAGCTATTAAAAAGGAATTGCACAGCAGGTCAGACGGCACTCAAGGAGCGGGAAAGAAGGTATTCCAGACGGAATGTTGACATTCCTGTACCTTGGGTGCTGTCTGACCTGCTGTGCTTTTCCAGTCTACACTTACTGACACTTACTTCCAGGATCTACAGTCCTTACTGTCTCTTATTAAGAAGAAATCCCTTAACTGTCCTTAATCGATCACTCTCAGCCAATGCTCCAACAAGCACAGAAAAAAATGTCAAATTGTTGCAATCTTGAGAGAATTGTGCTGATGATCAGGCCCCAAAACGCCATAAAAATGGTGTGAAAAGTATTTGTATTTCATCTTAAGACCAAGTCAACTTATTTCTGCTTACTGTTAACTAGAAAAAGAGATCTTACCAGGTTCCTTCAATAAACTCAAGTTTATTTATTAAATTTATTTAATATTATTTGTTAAAGCAAACTTAACTTTTAAGCAAATGGCGAAACTGGTTATCAACTAAATCATTACTCAGAATGAAAGTAACTTAATTCATGACAGAAGTATACAGCCCTGCAGAGATATTAAAGGCTAGATATTCCCAGGAGTTAAGAATCACACAACACCAGGTTATAGTCCAACAGGTTTAATTGGAAGCACTAGCTTTCGGAGTGCCACAACCACATTCAGATTGTCGCTCTGTACCTTTTTAATAAAACCGAAGAGCTCAGTATCCATACGGGGAGATTCCCACCGGGACTGCCTCAGAAACACAGTGTGGAGCTCGCATTGTGACAGGGCCCTCAGAGAGCACAAGCATGGCCTCTTCGACAGCTCTTGGAAGACAGTGATTTCTTTTTTTCTTCATCCATGGGATGAGGGTGTCAGTGGCCAGGCCAGCATTTATCGTGGGCGGCACGGTGGCATAGTGGTTAGCACTGCTGCCTCACAGCGCCAGAGACCCGGGTTCAATTCCCGCCTCAGGCGACTGACTGTGTGGAGTTTGCACGTTCTCCCCGTGTCTGCGTGGGTTTCCTCTGGGTGCTCTGGTTTCCTCCCACAGTCCAAAGATGTGCAGGTCAGGTGAATTGGCCATGCTAAATTGTCCGTAGTGTTGGGTATAGGGGTAAATGTAGGGGTATGGGTGGGTTGCGCTTTGGCGGGTCGGTGTGGACTTGTTGGGCTGAAGGGCCTGTTTCCATACTGAAATGTAATCTTATTACCCCATCCCTAACTGCCCAGAGGGCAGTTAAGAGTCAGCCACATTGCTGTGGGCCTGGGGTCACATGTAGGCCAGACCAGGGTAAGGATGGCAGTTTCCTTCCCTAAAGGGCATTAGTGACCCAGGTGGGTTTTTTTAACTATTGACAATGGAGTCATGGTCATCATTAGGTTCTTAATTCCAGATTTTTATTGAATTCAAATTCCACCATCTGCTTTTGCACAAGTTTGCAAAATGTTGGGAGGGATGTCATGTCTTGAGAGAGCAGAAAAATAGATTGAAACAAAGATGGAAAAGCTCAACATCTGTGGAGAGAAATCAGAGTTAATGTTTCAGATCCAGTGACCCTTCCTCAGAAATAGATTGAGTTGTGGGTTACAGGGGCTTGTAGACTAATGTTCTGGGTTGGAGCTTTGTGCTAGAGAATGTGGACTCCGATATGAACGGTCCCCATGGCATCCCACAGACATAAAGCACCAACTCTCTGCTGTGTCTCTGAGGGCTGCTCTTAACAAAATAAAAATGCATTTCTGAACTTGATAGGTTTCAGAGTCCCGGATGTGGCTGGGAGAGAACAGCTCAGAACCGGGGGTGATGACCTAGCCTGGGTACTTTGAGCTGTGCAATAAATAACTTACATGAGATGTGATGTTTAACACCATCGATTTTACTGTTTGGCAATGCAAGCACTTTTCATTATCACTGGCGATGAATAATTTAATCTGTTTTCATTGTCGTTTGGGTCTGTTTTTCCTCAAATAAATAAAAAATAGACCCCAGTACCTTTCCAGCACTGGGAGGCAGTCCAATCATTGGAGAAGGGGAAGATAGAAACAATCAGAACAGAGTGAAGTTGCTGTTCAGTTTCTTGCTGAGAGAGAGAGAGAGATTCGTAAAGTGAGTGACCTGGCATTAGAACAGGCAACACATGCCTGAGTGAAAGCCAAGTGAAAATGTCAAAGGAGAAGAAACAATAAGGAGGAGGAAGAAAAAAAGATTTTCTTTTGAAAAGAACAAACACACTTGTTTAATGTAATGTATGGGAAAAATGTTAGGTGGCCGCAGGACTAATTCAGAGCTCTGTTAGCTTCTCGACTTGTTCTTGTTGTGAGTCTGAAAATGATTTCATTGATGGAGTCTTTCATGTTCTTGTATTAGATGTTTCTCATAGGTAACTGGGTTACAGCCTGTATTGACAGTGCGCACAGAGAGAGAGATGCAGAGGGGGAAGCAGAGAGAGAGAGAGAGAGAGACGCAGAGTGAGATGTAGAGAGAGAGAGAGATGCAGAGGGAGACGCAGAGAGAAAGATGCAGTGAGATGCACAGAGAGAGATTCAGAGAGAGGTGGAGAGAGAGCAAGATGCAGAGAGGGAGAGATGCAGAGAGAGAGAGATGCAGAGAGAGATGCAGAGAGAGAGTGATGCAGAGAGAGAGCGATGCAGAGAGAGATGCAGAGAGAGAGTGAGAGAAAATGCAGAGAGAGGTGCAGAGGGGAGTTTGAAATTGCTACATTACCATCTCTGAGATTTAGCCTCAGGCTGGAGGCTCCCACACTATCTACACCTCCACAGGGAGGAGGGGAGGGGGGGGGGGGGGGTTCAGTGATCGAGGCACCCCATCCCCTGCACAGACCCCCTCAGGTAGGAGCCTCCCACTTCCACTCACCACTGACTCTGAGACTGATGCTCCCAGGTATTCCCACTCTCTCTCATTTTCTCTCTCTCTGTCTCATTCTCTCTCTCTCTCTCTCTCTCTCCACCATAGGGGATTTTCTTACAGTTTTATTTTCAATTCTTACAGTTTGACAGGGGCCACTGCACCTTCCTGTAACAACGTGAGGAGGACAGGAGCAAAAGACGATATAATCTGAAAATATTCACTGTAGGGCTATGAATGGAGAAAGGCTTATTATGCATCTGGCATTTGATGTAAACTGATGAATTAATGGAACTTTTCTGACGTAACAGGATTAGACAGTGATTGATAGGCTCTGTATCCCAGATCTACAAAACTCACTCAAGTGTTAGATGAATATTATCAATGATTTGATTTGGCAAACAAAATGTTTGTTGTGTTGATAGCACTGTCACCTCTCAGACTCAGCTCCAGCCCCAAGTCCAGAACACCCAGAATTTGTTTCCATCCATCCCTGAGTGAAGGCAGTATCTCTGGGAAATGTGACTGCTCCATGGGGAAGTTAATCCATGGGTCACTCTTGGAGGGGGAGTGACAGGAGGAAGCTTTAACCCAAATATTACAGGCCCTGCCGTCTGGCTGGAAGAGCAGGAGGGGGAATCTCCTGGACACCATTCCACCCTCCAGCAGTGTTACCAAACCCGATTTGCAGCCATCAGGTTAGCGGGATCTTCCTGTGCACAAAGTTGTTGGCACGTTTCCTCACTGTCAAACTGAGGTCATTCATTTTTATGAAAACTTCTTGGGTTTTTTTGTCGGTTACCCGTGATGAGTGTTGGTCTGTCTTTGATGAAAGTGCAAAACCGTTCTTCATAATGGGAAAGAACATTACATCAAAAAAAACACCGAACACTCCACATTCCCAAAAAAACTGACCACTCAACCTTCCCAAAATAACATCGACCACTCCACCTTCCCAAAAACACACACCACTCCACCTTCCCAAATAAAACACCGACCTCTCCACTTCCCAAAAAAAAGACCACTCTACCTTCCCAAACAAACACCGACCACTCCAACTTCCCAAAAAAACACAGACCACACCACCTTCCCAAAAAAAACCGACGACTGCATCTTCCCAAAAAAAACACAGACCAATCCACCTTCCCAAAAAGAACACAGACAACGTTGTGTGTGGCACAGTGGCACAGTGGTTAGCACTGCTGCCTCACAGCGCCAGAGACCCAGGTTCAATTCCTCCCTCAGGCGACTCTCTGTGTGGAGTTTGCACATTCTCCCCATGTCTGTGTGGGTTTGCTCCGGTTCCCTCCCACAACCCAAAAATGTACAGGTTAGGTGAATTGGCCATGCTAAATTGTCCGTAGTGTTACGTGAAGGGCCTGTTTCCACACTGTAAGTAACCGAATCTAAGTAAACTCTCGCTACTCCAGCTTCCCAAAAAAACACTGACTACTCCACCATCCCAGAAAAACACTGACCACGCAACCTTCCAAAAAACCATGATCACTTCACCTTCCCAAAAAATCATCGACCACTCCACCTTCCCAAAAACACCAACCACTCCATCTTCCCAAATAAATCGACCACTCCACCTTCCCAAAATAAACACCGACCACTCCACCTTTCCACATAAAACCACAGACCACTCCACCTTCCCAAAAAAAAACCGACCACTGCATCTTCCCAAAAAAAAACACAGACCCATCCACCTTCCCCCAAAAAACACAGACCTCTTTGTGTGCGTCAAGGTGGTACAATGGTTTGCACTGCTGCCTCACAGCGCCAGAGACCCGGGTTCAATTCCCGACTCAGGCGACTGACTGTGTGGAGTTTGCACATTCTCCCCGTTTCTGCGTGGGTTTCCTCCGGGTGCTCCGGTTTCCTCCCACAGTCCAAAGATGTGCAGGTCAGGTGAATTGGCCATGCTAAATTGCCCGTAGTGTTAGGTGTAGGGGAATGGGTGTGGGTGGGTTGCGCTTCGGTGGGTCAGTATGGACTTGTTGGGCCGAAGGGCCTGTTTCCACACTGTAAGTAAACTCTCGCTACTCCAGCTTCCCAAAAAAACACCAACCACTCCATCTTCTCAAAAAAGCACTGACCACTCCACCTTCCCCAAAAAACGTAGACCACTTTGTGTGCGGCACGGTGGCACAGTGGTTAGCACTGCTGCCTCACAGCGCCAGAGACCCAGGTTCAATTCCAGCCTCAGTCAACTCTCTGTGTGGAGTTTGCACATTCTGCCCGTGTCTGTGTGGGTTCCCTCCCACAACTCAAAAATGTACAGGTTAGGTGAATTGGCCATGCTAAATTGTCCGTAGTGTTAGGTGAAGGGCCTGTTTCCACACTGTAAGTAACCGAATCTAAGTAAATGCTCGCTACTCCAGCTTCCCAAAAAAAACAACGACCCCTCCACCTTCCCAAAAAAACACTGACTACTCCACCATCCCAGAAAAATACCAACCCCTCCACCTTCCCAAACAAACACCGACCACTCCACATTCCCAAAGACATAGACCATTCCACCTTCCCAAAAAAACACAGACTACTCCACCATCCCAGAAAAACAGTGACTACTCCACATTCCCCAAAAAACACCAACCACTCCACCTTCCCAAAAACATAGACCATTCCACCTTCACAAAAAAACACCGACCACTCCACTTTCCCAAAAAACATAGACTACTCAACCTTCCCAAAAAACAACGATCACTTCACCTTCCCAAAAAAACACCAAACACTCCACCCTTCAAAAAAACACTGATCACGCAACCTTCCCAAAAACACACACCACTCCACCTTCCCAAAAAAACATTGATCACTCCACCTTCCCAAAAACACACACCACTCCATCTTCCCAAATAAATCGACCACTCCACCTTCTCAAAAAAAACACCAACCAGTCTACCTTATCAAAAACACTGACCACGCCACCTTCCCAAAAAACACCAACCACTCCACCTTCCCAAAAACACCAACCACTCCATCTTCCCAAAAAAACACCGACCACTCCACCTTCTAAAAAAATACTGATCACTTCATCTTCCCAAAAAAAACACTGACCACTCCACCTTTCCAAAAACACCAACCACTCCACCTTCCCAAAAAAACACTGACCACTCTACCTTCCGAAAATTTACCGACATTCCATCTTCCCAAAAAAACACAGACGACTCCACCTTCCCAAAAAACACCAACCACTCCACCTTCCCAAAAAAAGCACCAACCACTCCACCTTCCCAAAAAACACCAACCACTCCACCTTCCCAAAAAATATCACTGACCACTCCACCGTTCCAAAAAAACACCGACATCTCAACCTTTCCAAAAAAACACAGACCACTCCACCTTCCCAAAAAAAATCACCAACCACTCCACCGTTCCAAATAAAACACCAAACTCTCCACATCTCCAAACAAAACACCGGCCACTCCACTTTCCCAAATACACAGACCACTCCACCTTCCCAAAAAAAACCGACCACTCCACCTTCCCTAAAAAAACCCAACAACTCCACCTTCCCTAAAAAATACACCGACCACTCTACCTTCCCTAAAAAAAACACCGACCACTCCACCTTCCCAAAAAAAGCACTGACCACTCAACCTTTCCAAATAAACACCGACCACTCCACCTTCCAAAAAATCACTGACCACTTCACCTTCCCAGAAAAACACCTACCACTCCACCTTCCCAAAAAAACACAGATGACTCCACCTTCCAAACAAACACCCAACCACTCCACCTTCCAAAAAAACACCAACCAGTCCACCTTCCCAAAAAATATCACCGACCACTCCAACTTCCCAAAAAAATCACCGACCACTCCTCCATTCCAAACAAAACACTAACCTCTCCACTTTTCCAAACAAAAGACCGGCCACTGCACCTTCCCATATACACAGACCACTCCACCTTCCCAAATAAACACCGACCACTCCACCTTCCCCAAAAAACACAGACCACTTTGTGTGCGGCACGGTGGCACAGTGTTTAGCCCTGCTACCTCACAGCGCCAGAGACCCGGGTTCAATTCCAGCCTCAGGCGACTCTCTGTGTGGAGTTTGCACATTCTCCCCGTGTCTGCGTGGGTTTGCTCCGGTTCCCTCCCACAACTCAAAAATGTACAGGTTAGGTGAATTGGCCACGCTAAATTGTCCGTAGTGTTAGGTGAAGGGCCTGTTTCCACACTGTAAGTAACCGAATCTAAGTAAACTCTCGCTACTCCAGCTTCCCAAAAAAAACACCGACCATTACACATTCCCAAAAAAACACTGACTACTCCACCATCTCAGAAAAACACGACCATTTCACCTTCCCAAAAACACACACCACTCCACCTTCCCAAAAAAACATCGACCACTGCATCTTCCCAAAAAAAAACACAGACCCATCCACCTTCCCTCAAAAAACACAGACCTCTTTGTGTGCGTCAAGGTGGTACAATGGTTTGCACTGCTGCCTCACAGCGCCAGAGACCCGGGTTCAATTCCCGACTCAGGCGACTGACTGTGTGGAGTTTGCACATTCTCCCCGTTTCTGCGTGGGTTTCCTCCGGGTGCTCCGGTTTCCTCCCACAGTCCAAAGATGTGCAGGTCAGGTGAATTGGCCATGCTAAATTGCCCGTAGTGTTAGGTGTAGGGGAATGGGTGTTTTTTTGGGAAGGTGGAGTGGTCGATGTTTGTTTGTGAAGGTGGAGTGGTCAGTGTTTTTGGAAAGGTGGAGTGGTCAGTGTTTTTTTTGGGAAGATGAAGTGATCAGTATTTTTTTTTGGAAGGTGGAGCGTTCGGTGTTTTTTTTGGGAGGATGGAGTGGTTGGTGTTTTTGGGAAGGTGGAGTGGTTGGTGTTTTTTGGGAAGGTGGAGTGGTCAGTGTTTTTGATAAGGTAGACTGTTTGGTGTTTTTTTTTGATAAGGTGGCGTGGTCTGTGATTTTTTGGGAAGTGCAGTGGTTGGTGTTTCTTTGGAAGGTGGAGTGGTCGGTTTTTGTTTGGGAAGGTGGAGTGGTCTGTGTTTTTTTGGGAAGTTGGAGTGGTCTGTGTTTGGCAAGGTGGAGTGGTCGGTGTTTTTTTTGGAATGTGGAGTGGTCGGTATTGTTTAGGAAGGTGGAGTGGTCTGTGTTTCTTTGGGAAGGTGGAGTGGGCAGTGTTTTTTTGGGAAGATGGAATGTCGGTAAATTTTCGGAAGGTAGAGTGGTCGGTGTTTTTTTGGGAAGGTGGAGTGGTCGATGTTTTTCTGGGAAGATGGAGTGGTGTGTGTTTTTGGAAAGGTAGAGTGATCAGTGTTTTTTTGGAGGGTGGAGTGGTCGGTGTTTTTTTTGGGAATTGGAGTGTTTGGTGTTTTTTGGGGAATGTGGAGTGGTTGCTGTTTGTTTGGGAATGTGGAGTAGTCAGTGTTTTTTTGGGAAGGTGGAGGGGTCGGTTTTTTTTGGGAATGTGTAGTGGTCAGTGTTTGTGTGGGAAGGTGGAGGGGTCAGTGTTTTTTTGGGAATGTGGAGTGGTCGGTGTTTTTTTTGGAATGTGGAGTGGTCGGTATTGTTTAGGAAGGTGGAGTGGTCTGTGTTTCTTTGGGAAGGTGGAGTGGGCAGTGTTTTTTTGGGAAGATGGAATGTCGGTAAATTTTCGGAAGGTAGAGTGGTCGGTGTTTTTTTGGGAAGGTGGAGTGGTCGATGTTTTTCTGGGAAGATGGAGTGGTGTGTGTTTTTGGAAAGGTAGAGTGATCAGTGTTTTTTTGGAGGGTGGAGTGGTCGGTGTTTTTTTTGGGAATTGGAGTGTTTGGTGTTTTTTGGGGAATGTGGAGTGGTTGCTGTTTGTTTGGGAATGTGGAGTAGTCAGTGTTTTTTTGGGAAGGTGGAGGGGTCGGTTTTTTTTGGGAATGTGTAGTGGTCAGTGTTTGTGTGGGAAGGTGGAGGGGTCAGTGTTTTTTTGGGAATGTGGAGTGGTTGGTGTTTTTTTTGGGAAGCTGGAGTAGCGAGAGTTTACTTAGATTCGGTTACTTACAGTGTGAAACAGGCCCTTCACCTAACACTACGGACAATTTAGCATGGCCAATTCACCTAACCTGTACATTTTTGAGTTGTGAGAGGGAACCGGAGCAAACCCACACAGACACGGGAGAATGTGCAAACTCCACACAGAGAGTCGCCTGAGGCTGGAATTGAACCCGGGTCTCTGGCGCTGTGAGGCAGCTGGGCTAAACACTGTGCCACCGTGCTGCACACAAAGTGGTCTGTGTTTTTTGGGGAAGGTGGAGTGGTCGGTGTTTATTTGGGAAGGTGGAGTGGTCTGTGTATTTGGGAAGGTGGTGTGGTCTGTGTATTTGGGAAGGTGGAGTGGCCGGTCTTTTGTCCCAGAAAAACACCGACCACTCCACCTTTCCAAAAAACACTCCGACCATTCCGCCTTCTCTGCACTTGTCTGTCCAGAATACTCTCCAACAGTCTTGGAAATTCCAACATCTTCAATCTCTGCTGTGGCTAACTCACAGTTACTCATCGTTTCACCTGCAGGTTCTAAGTTTAGAATCAGACTCAGGACTGGGACAGCACAGACTAGATACAGAGTAAAGTTCCCTCTGTACTGTCCCCACCAAATATTCCCAGGACAGGAACAGCATGAGGTTAGATACAGGGGAAAGTTTCCTCTACACAGTCTCCATCAGACGCTCCCTGGATAACGACTGCACAGGGTTGGATACAGGGTAAAGCTTCCTCTACACTGTCCCCATCAAACACTTCCAGGACAGGCTCAGCACGGGAATAGATGCAGGATAAAGCTCCCTCTGTTGTTTTAAACTGCAAGTTAAGCTACCTCTATCAAACAATCCAAGGACAGGGTGATATACAGAAAAGTTGCCATTGCCCCACTCTGTCAGTAGAGAGGGAGGACTGGTGGTGGTTTAACCCGACGGAGACCACACCTCAGGCAAGGGGAGAGGTTGAGAAGGTGGGTCCTTCAGGGTAACCTTAGTTAAAGTGGGAATCATGCTCATGCTGTTGGTGTCACTGTGCATTTATAATGCCAGCCATCTGGGCAACTGAGCTAACTAATGCCCTGTGATGCAGTTCTGTTTGAAATTAGATACAGCTTTATTCTGGTGGCAGTGAATCGGTTCAAGTGACTGGTGCCAAATCTACTTTTTAAAGAGAAAGTCACACTGGGTTGTACTGTGACCTTGGACTGTGCATCTTTCGATTGGTAAGAATGTGCAAATTGCTTGCTCCTCAATACTAATGCATTTCGTTATGTTCTGTCTTTGCAGTGACTGGGGGATAAACGATTTTGTAAGACAGAGCCAGTGTTCTGTGGTGAGAATTGGACTCGCTCCTGGTCCAGTGATTACAGAGCTCAGAGTTAATGGATGCATTAACACCCTGCTCTCAAAGACTTCAAGGCTCACGGTCTGTTTCTGTGCATTGGGCAAGAAATTTGGTCTTTTTAATGAGACATTTCCCAGGGTTTTATTGACTTTCAATCAGAATTGAGATTTTGAGCCTGAGGCAATCAGAAGAGATTCAGGGAGAGTTGGAAAAGCCACACACAGAAAGGATCTGTTTCTGAATTGATTGGGAGTTTTTGCAAAGAGGCTGGTTGATATAGCTGAAAGGGGGCATTGAGAGTCTGAGACAAGGTCTGCAGCTCCAATTGATTCATGTTCTAGGAACTGAGGAGAAGGACATTTGGCCAACGTATGGGTCAAAATAATTGGTGGTGAGAAGGGCTCTCTCTGCCTGTGAGATCCTTTATGCATGCCCGGACTCTCGGCCGCGCCGCACGCTGCCCTCGAAGCGGCTGCGGGGGGGACGAGACTGTCACACACCTCCTTCTGGAATGTGCCTACGCAGAAGAAGTCTGGAGAGGAATGCAGTGGTGTTTGTCGGGGGTCGTCCCGAGCAGCGCCGTGACGCGGGACTCTGTGCTCTACGGCCTGTTCCCCGGGACGCACACGGAAACGAACATCAACTGTGCCTGGAGGATCATCAACTCGGTGAAGGACGCTCTCTGGGTGGTCCGAAACCTGCTGATCTTCCAGCTGAAGGAGTTGACCCCGACTGAGTGCTGCAGACTGGCACATTCCAAGGTCCAGGACTTTGTGTTGAGGGACGCGCTGAAGCTTGGGGCAACTGCCGCCAAGGCACGGTGGGGAAAGACCATTGTGTAACATCTGCCTGCCGAACGAAGAACAGGGGGCCCGCGCAGTCATTTGGGCTCTGCTGACGCCTCAGCTAAAAATGTAGTTGTACAGACCTGTAAATAGGAATGATTACTCTGGTTTCAGTATGCAAACAAATGGAATGTTTACATATGTATGGCATGTCCAACTGTACAGACCATTAAAGTATTTTATGAATAAAGTATATTTTTGAAATATAAAAAAATGTATGGGTCAAAATAATTGAAATCGTGAGAGAGTTTGTGAGCATTTTTTTGAAGTGAATCTGATCTAGGGCAGATCTTCCTCTGTCTTTCAATGGACCTCTCAATAATACCACAAATCAGTTGTCCTCTGCCTCACAGTAAGGGAATAATATTAGATATAAATGTCTGAATATTTTTCATGTCATGAGAAAAACAAATTGTCTGATCTGGGATGAAAATGCCTCCATTTTACATTCGGTTCATTGTTTGGCAGGTACAGATGGGTACTCAAACCCTATTGGTTTAATGACCAGAATGAGCTCAGTCCACACAGGGACTTATTGTATTTGATAGTCTTTACCATAACACAGCCCTATGCCAAAGCAAGGGACTCTCATTTGTATTTTTATGGGAATGCGGACCTTACTGGCTGTCCCTAGTTGCCCCCTTGAGAAGGTGGGAGTGAGCTGCCTTCTTGACCCGCTGCAGTCCATGTGCTGTGGGTTGACCCACAATGCCCTTGGGGAGGGGGTTCCAGGATTCTGACCCAGTGACACTGAAGGAACGGCGATATATTTCCAAGTCGGGAAGGTGAGGGGCTCAGAGGGGAACTTGCAGGGGGTGGTGTTCCCATGTATCTGCTGCCCTTGTCCTTCTCGATGGAAGTGGCCGTGGGTTTGGAAGGTACTGCCTGAGGATCTTTGGTGAGTTTCTGCTGTGTATCTTGTAGATAATACACACTGCTGCTGTCTGTCGTGGAGGGAGTGGATGCTTGTGGATGTGGTGCCAATCAAGCGGGGGCTGCTTTGTCCTGGATGGTGTTGAGCTTCTTGAGTGTTGTTGGAGCTGCCCCCATCCAGGGCAAGTGGGGAGTATTCTCTCACACTCCTGACTTATGCCTTGTAGATGGTGGACAGGCTTTGGGGAGTCAGGAGGTGAGTTACTTGCCACAGTATTCCCAGCCTCTGACCTGCCCTTGAAGCCACTGTGTATTTATATGGCTAGTCCAGGAGAGTTTCTGGTAAATGGATGTAGTGATTACAATGAAGTCAACCTGGAGGATCTCACAGAATCTGAGTTCCCTGATTGGAGCTGTTAATATGATCCAGTCAGGGAGCCCTGGCTGACAGATATAAACAGGAGTAAGGTAAAAGGTAAAAACAAGAGTGTCAGGTGTTCTGTTCAGTCTGAGAGCTGGCTCTGAGGGAGCTGGATCAGTTTCAGGGACTCTCTACGTGTTAAACAAGGTGACTTGTGATGGGATACCGGTCTCTCGGGAGATATTTTAATGATAACTCCCAGGATATTGATAGTGCGGGATTCAGTGATGGTCATACAAATGAATGTCAAGGGGCGATGGTGAGATTGCCTATTGCTGGAGATGGTCATTGCCTGGCACTTGTGTGACCCAAATGTATCTCTCTTTGAATCTTCACACTCCAAGTGTGTGACAGGACCTTTTATACCAAGTTGTGAAGGAATAGTGAAAGACAATGCCTGTACGTACTCCTGTCCCTCCCAAAAGCCTGGAATATTCATCTCATCCAACTACTGCATTCAGGCTACAAACAAAGTCATTATTCAGAGGGAAAGGATTCTGAATTAGAAAGTAAATCAGGCAACTGACACTGAAACATGGAAACATAAACAGAAACTGTTGGAAATACAACAACGCGTTCAAATGCTGATTATCATAATTTCACAAATAATGTGTGACTTCATATAATTTTGAAAATAATAATTAATTTAATTAAATTTGCTTTATTGTCACATGTGGTCAAGTGAGGGCAATGGAAAGTTTACAAGTTGCCCGTACGGCACCATCACAGGGACAAAGGCACCCACGTACAGATTCTTCACTTTTAAGATCATAGAAGAATAGAGAAATAGTAAAGGGTGTTGCAGAAATAAAAATTCTGAACAATGGTCTTCCAACCCAGACCACGCTAGCACCTAGCCTCCAGGCTGCACCAGGCCTCGGCTCCAGGCTGTACTGGGCCTCGGCTTCAGGCCACACCAGGCCTTGGCTTCAGGCCGCACTGGGACTTGGCTTCAGGCTGCACTGGGCCTTGGCTTCAGGCTGCACTGGGCCTCGGCTTCAGGCTGTACTGGGCCTCGGCTTCAGGCTGTACCGGGCCTCAGCTTCAGGCTGCACTGGGACTCAGCTTTAGGCTGCACCTGGCCTTGGCTTCAGACTGCACCGGGCCTCAGTGTAAGGTTGCACTGGGGCCTCGGCTTCAGGCTGCACCAGGCCTTGGCTTTAGGCTGCACCGGGCCTCGGCTTTAGACTGCACCGGGCCTCGGCTTTAAGCTGCACCGGGCCTTGGCTTTAGGCTGCACCGGGCTTCGGCTTTAGACTACACCGGGCCTCGGCTTTAAGCTGCACCAGGCCTTGGCTTTGGGCTGCACCGGGCCTCAGCTTCATCCCCGCACCTGGCCTCGGCTTTAGACTGCACCGGGCCTCGGCTTTAGGCTGCACCGGGCCTTGGCTTTAGGCTGCACCGGGCCTTGGCTTTAGGCTGCACTGGTCCTCGGCTTCAGGCTGCACTGGTCCTCGGCTTCAGGCCACACCAGTTCTCAGCTCCAGGCTGCACCAGGCCTCGGCTTTAGGCTGCACCAGACCTCGACTTCAGGCTGCACCGGGCCTCAGCTTCATCCCCGCACCAGGCCTCGGCTTTAGGCTGCACCAGGCCTCAGCTTCATCCCCGCACCGGGTCTCGGCTTTAGGCTGCACCGGGCCTTGGCTTTAGGCTGCACTGGGCCTCGGCTTCAGGCCACACCAGTTCTCAGCTCCAGGCTGCACCAGGCCTCGGCTTTAGGCTGCACCAGGCCTCGGCTTCAGGCTGCACTGGGTCTCGGCACCAGGCCACACCGGGACTCAGCTTTAGGCTGCACCGGGCCTCGGCTTCAGGCTACACCGGGCCTCGTCTCAGGCTGCACTGAGACTCAACTTCAGGCTGCACTATCACCTGACTCCAGGCCGCACTGACCCAAGTCGGAATCCGTCAACAGCTAAAGGGTTGGGAATCTCCTTTCAATGACTGCTCTGATAGCCCTGTGTTTTTTCAGCTTAGCTCCTCGTGGGTACAAACCCACAGCCCGAAAATATCTCTGACTCATTTATCCTGTGATGGCGGAGCATAATTGCAAAGTGGTGACTTTTTGAAGAGACAACTGAAATGGAAACAGATAGCAATAATTGAAGAGAAATAGAATAATTGGATGAATGCTTAGAAGCATAAATAGCTTAGGACCTAGGAACAGAAGTTGGTCACTCAAACCTTGGATCCTACTTGAGGTCGTCTATCTCGATGCCAGATTCCTGCTCTGTGCTCATTCTCCATTCCTTCATCAAGCTGCAAACATTAGGAAGAGCAAACACGTTCGCTTCTCCCAGGCACCTGCTCCCTCCTCACTCATCCTGCTCCCGTTGCTGCTGTCCCTGGCCTTCCCAGACTAGAATGGAGCTGAGTTTCCCCAAGTCTGAATTCTGTCCAGCATAGTGACTGTATTTGACCAGCTTGTCTTCACTGCCTGCTTCCTCCCTGTCTCAGTACGCTGAAACCAACTCTTCTGTCACCTCCAGGTTCGACTACTCCAGTGCTTTCCGAGGCTGTTCTCACCGCAACCAGCCACATCAACTCCAACCCAGTCCAGAACTCTGCTACCTGTACTCCACCTCAGCCCCACCCCCCTTCGCCCATCACCCTGGCCTTTCATTTGACACTGTCTCAGTATCTCTGACCCTCAGGTTGAAATGCCTTCATGTCTTCACCCTTTGTGAAAAGCACTTTATAAATGCAGGAATGTCTTTCTGGCCTTTCTTTATGTCTACATTTGAAATGATATTTGAGCTTGAAATCCAAGAAATAGCTGGCACTCCTGAAATCTGTGTTTGCTCTGACAATAGCTCTGCAATCAAACATAGACATAGATATAGAATCATTGACTCATACAGAAGAGGCCCTTTGGCCCATCAAATCTGCGCCAACCTATCCACACTGATCCCACTTCCCAGCACTTTGCAGTTAAGTTACTGCATGAGCCTTTATGCTGCCTATGGTGCAATTGGTGAGTTCAATGGTCCAACTCTGTCTATCTCTGACCCCTAGTGATGCCAACAAGCACCAATATGGACTGCGATTGTGTAGTGAACTCTCTATTGTACGATAATACTGAACAATGCTGGCCAGTCCTCCCAATCTCAGAATCATACCCCTACTCTGCCAACGTAAACCCCACACCAGCCTTCACACGGCCTCTGAGCAACCGATACTCAATTAATATCAAATTTGGGAATGGGTTTTTGGGTCTAAATGAGCCCAAGTCAGTGCAGACCCATTTTACATTGTGCTATTTCTCAACAAAGTCCAAAGTCACACGACACCAGGTTATAGTCAACAGATTTATTTGAAATCATGTGACTTTTGACTTTGTCCACCCCAGTCCAACACTGGCACCTCCACATCATATTTCTCAAAAGATGGTGGAACCTTGGAGCAGAAGCAAGGAACTGGGAAAGGTACTGAGGGGAAAACGCAAAAACCTTGCTGTCTTTCTGCTTAAAATAATCTAAATGTTAATCAAATGGTCATGAAATGTGCCTGGCCATGGACTGGGAGAATGTATTTACTTTGAAATAACAAATGCCAGGCAGGCTGTGTGATACATAAGCAGCATCATCAGGGAACCAGATACTGACGGATCTATACAGGGTCAGTGACACTCTAACTTTTATGTCTCTTTATGCCCCTGAAGTATTGGCGTATCTATTCTCGTGATTACAGACCGTTTGGATTACATCTATTGGAGCCAGAGTGGCCTGTCCATTTCCTGAACAAAATTCTAATCGGTGTATTTTTGTTCTTTTCAATCAGAGGCAATTCCTGTTGATTTTATCAGAAACATCTCAGATGAGTCCATCTATCCACGTTTGCTAAATGTAAAATACTGTGGATGCTGGAAATCTGAAATAAAATAACAAGTGCTGGGGAAATTCAGTAACTCTGGGCAGCTTCTGTGGAGAGAGACTCAGAGCTCATGTTCTGAGACCAGGATCCATGTTCCAATTTTGAAGTAACATTTCTGCTTCTCTTTACAGAAGCTGCCACACCTGCTGAGATTCTCCAGCGTTTCCTGATCTCATTTCTATCCCATGAAAGTCTGGATATTCATATCTCCGTCCATTTCTCTTTTCATCTGTCTGTCTGTCTGTCTTTCTTTCTTATTTCTCTCTCTCTGTCATGTTTCACTATTTTTCTACTTTCTAGTAAAAGGAGAGACTGTAATATTTAACTTTTTAACAATTTTTTCTTTATTCTTCTGCTTTGTACCAAGATACTGTGCTATCTTATTTGTACCTTTGCTGCACTTTTGAGTACGTGACAATAAAGCTCATTCTGATATATTTGCTCTCTCTTTCTCAGGATGAGTTGAAATGGACATCAAGCCATGATCATACGGCATAGAAACAGGCCCTTCAATCCAACTCACCGTGCTGACCAGTTATCCCAACCTAAACTGCTCCCTTTTATCTGTGTCTGGCCCATATCTCTCTAAACCTTTCCCATCTATGTACCTGTCCAAATGTCTTTTAAATATCACAGTTGTACCTGCATCTACCATTTCCTCTGGCAGGTCATTTCACACACAAACACCTTCTGTGTGAAGAAGTTGCTGTTCATTTAAAGTTTTCTTCTCTCACCTTAAAAGTTTGCCCTTTTGTTTTGAACTCCCCACCCCTGGGGGAAAAAAAAACCCTTTGCTATTCACCCTATCCATGCCCCTCATGATTTTATAAGCCTCTTTCAGGTCACTGTACACTCCAGGGTAAAAACTCCCAGCCTATCCAGCCTCTCCTTATAACTCAAACCATCTGTGATGATTAGTGGGATAGCTAACTCTTCCATTTTCAAATATATCACAAGAACAACACACAGAAACAGAAGGGAAAGAAACAGCACATCTTAGACAATGCGTTCAATGACAATTTTGTGAAAAAGTCTTTTCAGACCCAGTTCTGAACCAACATGTTTCACTGACTCTTCCTCCTGGAGACTCTCGCTTCAATTCCACGCTGGGACTCGGTCCAACTCTGTAATAATGCAGGTCATCCTTCGGGGGATACCTTCACAATTGGTTATTCAATCACTATAGGCTCATGCCATCAGCTGAGGCATAGCCATTTCAATAAAGTCACTCACTACTCCCAAGGTGCTTCACACTATGAATTAAATACGTAGATTGCTGCCAAAAACTGGGGAGTGTAGAGAGAGCTTTACTCTGCATCTAACCCCATGCTGTCTTTGCCCTGGGAGTGTTTGATGGGGACAGTGTAGAGGAGCTTTACTCTGTATCTAACCCCGTGCTGTCCCTGTCCTGGGAGTGCTTGATGGGGGATAGTGTAGTGGGAGCTTTGCTCTGTACCTAACCCAACATTGTCCTTGTCCTGGGAATGTTTAGTGGGGGGACAGCGTAGAGGAGCTTTACTCTGTATCTAACCCTGTGCTGTCCCTGTCCTGGGAGTGTTTGATGGGGGACAGTGCAGAGGGAGCTTTGCTTTGTATCTAACCCTGTTTTGGGAGGGTCTCATATCTCCCATGCACTGACATCTCTCGGTTGCTGAGTAGAGAACCTGTTCCAAGCTGGTGGAAATTGCTGTGTTCCTGATTGTTTCAATGTCCTTTTAACAACCGTCTGTAACGAATGAGATGGAGGGTCAATAGACACAGTGTCATCTCCCTCAACTTACTATTAACACTCTGACGATTAAATAACCTCCCAATTTCACAGTCCATTATCTTGATGCCCTTTGAGGATCTGTGCTATTAAATTGCTTTCAGTGCCTTGGATTACATGTCAGAACATTACTCAGGATGGAAGTTTCTTTTTTTACTGCCTGATATTTCACCTCGCCTCAGTGTGGAGGTTGCTCTCCTGTTTACTTCAATCTGCATCATTGTTCCTAGTCAGGTTAGAACAGGGCGAAAGAAATTATAATCATTTTACTGTTAATGGGGTGAGTTGTTCAAATTTGTTGGAGTTTCTATAAACATACAAACAGGGAACCAGAGGGGGCCATTCAGCCCTCGGAGCCTGCTGGCCCATTCAATAAGATGGTAGCTGATCTGATTTTAACCCGTGCTCTCCATTCCTCCAGATCCCCCCGATAATATCCGATCCACTGGATCAGCGACTACCTTTGCCTTCGAGATATTTAAGGTCAGAAGGCATACAACACCAGGTCATAGTCCAACAGGTTTCTTTGGAATCACAAGCTTTCGGAGCACTGCTGCTTCGAGTGACCCCTGACCTTGTCCACCTCAGTCCAACATCAGCACCTCCACATCATGGCTTCCTTAGAAGTATTTACAATATTCTTTTTGCAGCAGGAGCTCCAAAGGCTCACAACCCTCTGAGAGAAAAAAAGTTTCCTCACTTCTGTTAAAATGGCTCCTCTTTATTTTTAAACAGTGAGCCCTGGTTTTAGACTCTCCCACAAGCAGAATTCTCCTTTTTCACATGCACCTGGTCAATTTAGTCACCCCTGACTCTTCAAAGCCCCAGGCCTGGCCTGTCTACTCTTTCCTCATAAGGCCATCTGCTCGTTCCTTGGATTAGTCTAGGAGGTCTTCTCTGAAATGCTTCTAATGCATTAAAATCCTTCTGTAAGTACAATTCTCACTGATTCCTTGTATAATTGGAACATAACCTCCCTCCTCTTGCATTTAATTCCCCGCTGAATGAAACATACCATTCCATGAGTTTCCCTGAATATTTAATGTTCCAGTAGACTAACTTTCTACATAAAACATAGAACATAACAGTACAGTACAGGCCCTTCGGCCCTCGATGTTGCGCTGTCCTGTGGAACCAATCTGAAGCCCATCTGACCTACACTATTCCATTCTCATCCATATGCCTATCCAATGACCACTTAAATGCCCTTAAATTTGGCGAGTTTACTACTGTTGCAGGCAGGATGTTCCACACCCCTACTACTCTCTGAGTAAAGAAACTATTTCTGACATCTGTCCTATGTCTATCACCCCTCAATTTAAAGCTATGTCCCCTTGTGCTAGCCATCACCATCCGAGGAAAAAGACTCTCACTGTCCACCTTATCTAACTCTCTGATTATCTTATATGTCTCAATTAAGTCACCTCTCAACCTTCTTCTCTCTAACGAAAACAGCCTCAAGTCCCTCAGCCTTTCCTTGTAAGACCTTCCCTTCATACCAGGCAACATCCTGGTAAATCTCCCCTGTACTCTTTCCAAAGCTTCACACCCTTCTGTGATTCATGCGCCAGGACACCCAGATCCCGTTGCATCTCTGATCTCTCCAGCCCCTCACCATTTCGATAACGTGAAACTTCTTTATCCTTCCTGCTCAAATGGACACTTTCACACTTGACCACATTGTACCCCATTGGCCAGCAGTGCAATGTCACGATACAATGCAGTGTCCTCCTCGACAGGTGCTGATGCTTACTGAGAGATAACTCAATGCTGGGCCGCAGATTCCCGGCGTCACCTTTGCTTCGGTCCATGACGTGGGGATGTTTAAAATCGATATGGGGACATTTCTGGAGTCAATGCAGACAGAGAGCACAGGGGCAAGGGATGGGTGAACAGGATTTGCTGTGAGTGGGGGAAGTGCGTAGGGCTGTGTTTATTTTAGGGCAGTTGTACAAGCAGGAGCTCATGTGAATTGACAGTTCCCGAGATGGAACAAGTCCCAACGAGAGGCATTCCTCTGCATGGGGTCTGAGAAAGCAAGGACAGAGAAATGACAGGTGATCCAAGGTGTTGAGGATCATTTCAGAGCAGATCACTGCAGATGCTGGAATCTGTACTAAAAACTAATCATGCTGGGGATCACAGTGGGTCAGGCAGATGAAGTGAACATTTCCAGTCTAGATGACGCTGATGACAATAGACAATAGACAATAGACAATAGGTGCAGGAGTAGGCCATTCAGCCCTTCGAGCCTGCACCGCCATTCAATATAATCATGGCTGATCATTCCTAATCAGTATCCTGTTCCTGCCTTATCTCCATAACCCTTGATTCCACTATCCTTGAGAGCTCTATCCAACTCTTTCTTAAATGAATCCAGAGAGTGGGCCTCCACTGCCCTCTGGCAGATGAAGAATCAACACTTGAGTTAATCTAGTTAATACATGAGGGGTGTTTTTCTGTGAATAAAGAAGGCTGAGGTGAGGTGATCTGTTTGAGGTATACCAGGTCCTGAGGAGCATAGTTAAGTTTTGGAGAGACCTTTCCCCTGAGTAGATGGGCCAATAACCAGAGGGCGCAGTTTAACAGGAAGGAGTCGGAGGTTTAGAGAAGATTTGAGGAAAATATTTTGGATACGCAGAGAGTAATGGGTATGTGGACCTCATTGCCTGAAAGTGTGGTAGAAGCAGGAACCATCCCAACATTTAAGAGCTGTTTAGATAAGCACCTCAAATGCCATAACATGGATGACTACAGGCCAAGTACTGGAGCATGGGATTAGAATAGATGGATGTCTGATGGCCAGTAAGGATATGATGAGCCGAAGGACCTCTTCTGTAGTGTACAAACTCAATGACTCTATCAGTTCAATAATGCTTAAATTATATAAAAATATTATCTAAGGATACATAGACTGATCTATAAAAGCTTGATCAAATTACTCAATGTTCTTTCTGTATCAAACAAAATACATATGTTGAACTTGTATCCCGGAGATAACTGTCAACAGTGAACTCTCAAACTGCTTGAGGCTGGAGCTGATCATTGTTCCTGCCTTTTACATCCGTATAGAATTACCACCTTAATTGGAGTATCAAATGGCTTAAATATTGATTGTGGGAATGATGCACTCTGCTGTCTCATTAATGTTTCACAGGAAGTGGTCTGCTATCTGCTTGTTGTATCGTCTGTGAGAAGGTGTCACCAGCTCCTGCTGGAACATCTGAAATACCTCGGCTTGGTGGAGTCCCTCCCAGACCGTGCCACGTGGATTGGACTGGGCTACAGAGCACAGAAACAGGCTCTTTGATCCAACTCAGCCACCACTCAACTACTGTTTGACATCTTTCTGTTTGTGTCAAGACCAACGTGAGGGATGTAAGGTGAGGTGGGACATAGGTATCACTATGACCCAATGTCTTCTGTACACGTCGTTCCCCTTGCTTCCAGGTAGTGCGTTCACCTCAATTCATGGAGCCCCATCCATGCAGGGATGTTGGATGGTAGGAAGGTGAATTTATTGCTAACACAGGGAGGCTCATAACCACATAATATCAGGAATGTTTATCCAGAACCTCAGACTAGCGTACCCAGTACCAGGTTCACCCATGGCACCAAAGTGCCTCAATGACATTGCATCTCTGTCTCTCTCCTACCGTCCATTAGTGTATTCCCTGGTTCTGTAGCTGTGGGTAGCAGGGAGGATAGCTTCCTGCAGGATTGACCATTTGGCCCCCCGGGGCGCTGGTGTCTGAATGTCCCAGACTTGTTGAGGCTGCTCTTGCCAAAGACAAGACTGACTTTGCTCGGATTGGCCTTGCTCGGGTTGACCTTGCTCAGGTTGACCTTGCTCAGATTGACCTTGTTCAGGTTGACCTTGCTTGGGTTGATCTTGCTCAGATTGACCTTGTTCAGGTTGATCTTGCTCGGATTGACCTTGTTCAGGTTGACCTTGTTCAGGTTGACCTTGTTCAGGTTGACCTTGCTCAGATTGACCTTGTTCAGGTTGATCTTGCTCAGATTGACCTTGCTCAGGTTGACCTTGTTCAGGTTGACCTTGCTCGGGTTGACCTTGTTCAGGTTGACCTTGCTCAGGTTGACCTTGCTCAGATTGACCTTGCTCAGGTTGACCTTGCTCGGGTTGACCTTGTTCAGGTTGACCTTGCTCAGGTTGACCTTGCTCAGATTGACCTTGCTCAGGTTGACCTTGCTCGGGTTGACCTTGCTCAGGTTGACCTTGCTCAGATTGACCTTGTTCAGGTTGACCTTGTTCAGGTTGACCTTGCTCAGGTTGACCTTGTTCAGGTTGACCTTGTTCAGGTTGACCTTGCTCGGATTGACCTTGTTCAGGTTGACCTTGTTCAGGTTGACCTTGTTCAGGTTGACCTTGCTCGGATTGACCTTGTTCAGGTTGACCTTGCTTGGGTTGATCTTGCTCAGGTTGACCTTGTTCAGGTTGACCTTGCTTGGGTTGACCTTGTTCAGGTTGACCTTGCTCGGATTGATCTTGCTCGGATTGACCTTACTTGGATTGAATGGTGACCCTCTTTGTGGAGGGAGTCCTGTGTGTGGTCCCACCATACAGCTGGATGCCTCCTGGATAGCCATGCATTTGGTCCTGAGGGCCATTGTCCAGGCCGATGGAGTGCAGGCTTGTGTACCTCTCCAGAAGGCCCTCAGGGCATGGAGCCTGGGTCTGCATGACAATGGGAGCAGACAGCTGGGGCACAGGGGTCTGGGCAGCGAGGGCCATTCTGCCCCACATAGCGCTGCATGTTGCTCCTGTGTTTCCCTGTGCAGTCACTGACAGCCCGGGCTCCCCTCCCTCCTGCCTGGCGCTGAGCGGGTGCCTGATCTCTGACAATCCTCCCAATGCCAGCGCCCCGGGTTTCCTTGCCCTTGGCCAGCTGAGGAGGTGTCACACTGAGGTCCCATGTCATTGGTTCCCCCTGAGGTTTCGGGTGGATGGTGGGCTAGGGGTGGAGGGAGAGGGGAAGGTGGTGGTGAAGGGGTCAGCCTTGCTGATGCTTTCCCTTAGCTTTAAGTCCCCTCGTCCTCAGATGGTGGGGCTTAGAATCAGAGAATCCTACAGAGCAGAAAGGCCCTTCAGCCCATCAGGTCTGTACCACTTCTGGATATTTCTCCCGGTGGGATCGCAGTGATGGTGGGTGGAAGCTGGGGCACAGGGAGAGGGAGAGGGAGGGGATCCTGGCCAATGGTTCGACTGTGACTGTGTGCAGTGACTGAGAGTGATGGTGGGGTTCATGGGAGTGTGGCCTACACTGTGCTACTTGCTGGGACTGTGGGGGGAGGGGAATGACTGTCCCTGTGAGTGTCCAATACTGGGTAGGACCTGGGCAACAGTTACTGGGTGGTTAGCATTCCCCTGTGAGCTGGGTCTGCTGGGTCAGAAGAGTTGGCTTGTTCAAGTGAGGCTGGGTGTGAAGGTGGGGGGTGGTTTGCACAAGAAATGTAGGAAAATGATTGAAGCATCAGTGAGGACTTTGTGAGGCTTGTGCTCTGTGCAATGCTCCCTCCTGGTTGCTTCATTTCCACATTTCACCCAGCGTCTGTGTTGTCTGGCTGCGTCCGGATTACGAACTTTGGGAATTTGGGCTGGACACCGAGCAGCACCCACTCTCTTTCTCCAGAATTGCCTGGGAAAAAGCTGTGATTGGATGGTGTCAGCTCTCTGACAGTGATGGCTGTACCCAATGGGGAGTGAGTGTAGAGCTGAGGGACACCCCTCAGATCAGGATCAAAGCCCACATTCACGTGCTCGAACAAACTCAGCAAGTCAACTTGCCAAACACAATGAACAAGGGGAAAGTGAGGACTGCAAATGCTGGAGCTCAGAGTCGAGAGTGTGATGCTGGAAAAGCACAGCAGGTCGGGCAGCATCCGAGGAGCAGGAGAGTTAACGTTTCGGGCAGGATCCCTTCATCAGGAATCAAGCCCAAAAACATCGAATCTCCTGCTCCTCAGATGCTGCCTGATCTGCTGTGCTTTTCCAGCGCCACACTCTCAAAACATAATGAACAAACAGACTTATGCTAGAGATAGTGGACAGCCAGCCTTTCATTTGTATAGCGCCTTTCACTGCCATAAAGTGCTTTAAAGTTCCTGCTTTAATGTAGAAACAGGGGTGGGGGTTGTGGTGGGGGTGGGCGGGAGTGGGGGATGGGGGGATCAGCTGATCTGTGCACAGTAAGCTCTCATGAGCTGGTCATGATCTTGTGGTGTTGTTGCTGGATGAGCATTTGGTACAGTCATGTAATGACCTGGGCACCTGGGTTCAAATCTCACCACGATGAAGATTAAAAAAAAGGGTCTGGAATGAGAGGATAATTGCGAAAGATTATTGCAAAGATCCATCTGGGTAGCTTATGTCCTTTAGGGAAGGAAATCTGACATCCTCACTTGGTCTGGGCTACAAGATATAACACAGAAAATCACCACCAAAGATCCTCAGACAGCACCTTCCAAACCCATGATCACTCATCTAGAAGGACAAGGGCAGCAGGTACATGGGAACACCACCAAGTTCCCCTCCGAGCCCCTCACCATCCCACCTTGGAAATATATCGCTGTTCCTTTACGGTCGGAAATCCCGAAAGAATCTCGGGATTTATGTTGGGTCTCCCTGCACCGAGTGGACTGCAGTGGCTCAGGAAGACAGTTCAACCTCACTCCTCACCCACAGCAAATGCTGGATCCACTGATAAAGCCCACATCCAGTGAATGCATTTTAACAAGGCAGCGATAATGAGAACGACCTGATCATCTGGTTTTTGTGTTAGTGGCTAAGGGATAGCTATTGGCCAGGAAGAAAGCCCCAGCTCTTTGCAACTTTCCGAAAGGGCCACAGGTTTAAGGTCACATCAGAAAGATGCCACATTTGACGGTGCGGTCTCTCTAACTCATTGCAAGTGCTTGCTGTGGTGTGTGTTTTGTGGAATACTTTATTGTAAATGGCCACAAAAAAGCCAGGTTTATCAAGTCATTAATTTTATCTAAAGCTCTCTGAGTACTTTGACAACACTGAAGAATTTCTTAAAAGCGCGTTTCAATAGTTTCATGGTTGTTTTTATGTTTGAGATTGAAATGTGTTGTTTTTAAGGTGTTTTGTATGATCACTCAGCCTTTCCTTTAAACATTTATTTTATTCAAATGATTTGTCAACACGATCAAAAGGACATTAATTGTGATGAATGGCAAATTAAAGCTGTTGGGAGTCAGGATCGAGATCAGTCTTAATCTCACTATGAAGTGGAAATGACACAAAATCGATATTGCGGCATCTTTTAAGGAAAGTCTGTGACGGGAATAATTTAATATTCTCAAAAAGGTTTCATAAGTCACAATATAAGGGCTTTTATGATGTCAAGGAATAGATTAACCGAATTGGAAGACCCTGTGAAATCACTCTCATCTGTGTCGACTGTTATGTCCTCAGCAAGTAAGCTGAAAGGATCGAAAAAGTTAATGTAAGAATTGTCTCTGGTTTTCAGGGAGCTCACCCTCTTGTGGTTTTAGATCCAGTTTGGGTGAGGAACTGGATAAGACTCCCCTTGTCCAGGCTTACAGCAGGACCAGACTTGGAGTCTGGGTTCAGGGTTCACTGTTAGTGTCTGTTCTGGGGCTGTGAGGGATTTTGGGGTTCACTGTCAGTGTCTGTTCTGGGGCTGTGACTGGTTTTGGGGTTCACTGTCAGTGTCTGTTCTGGGGCTGTGTGGGGTTTTGGGGTTCACTGTCAGTGTCTGTTCTGGGGGCTGTGACTGGTTTTGGGGTTCACTGTCAGTGTCTGTTCTGGGAGCTGTGTCTGGTCTTGGGGTTCACTGACATTGGGGGGAGGTGGGGGTCACACTGTTTGGGTCCAGGCTGTTGAGTTCCAAACGGGCCTTTCTTCATGATGGTGCTGAGGAAATGAACAAAGGTTACAATTTCTGGGGGAGACAGTGCTAGCTCACTCACTCCCTCACTCACCGCAGACTGTCTTTGGGACTGTGGCAGTGTGTGACACTACAATCCTGGGAATCCCAGCTGAGATCCGGTCGTGAAGACCCTGCAGAGGGGGATACGTTGCCTGCACCTGTCCTGGATAGATCATTGATTTCAATGACAATGTTCTGTCTGATTTCTGTTTCAGACTTGCCACCTGTAACTGAATACAAACAAATCAGAAAGGCCCCAGCAGGAGAGATACAGACTGGAACTCAACACCATGAACTGAGTGAGTAAATGACATAAATACTGTCTTATACATCTAAGGGTTAGTGAGCAGCATAGAGTGAGTGAACACTATTACCCTGCACTGTGGTTAATGCACATAATCACCCTGCACTGCAGTATTACCCCCGTTACCCTGCCCTGCAGTATTACCCCGTTACCCTGTACTGCAGTATTACCCCCGTTACCCTGCACTGCAGTATTACCCCCATCACCACGCCCTGCAGTATTACCCCCGTTACCCTGCCCTGCAGTATTACCCCGTTACCCTGTACTGCAGTATTACCCCCATTACCCTGCCCTGCAGTATTACCCCCATTACCCTGTACTGCAGTATTACCCTGTTACCCTGCCCTGCAGTATTACTCCCATTAACCTGCCCTGCAGTTTTACACCCAATACCCTGTACTGCAGTATTACCCCCATTACCCTGCACTGCAGTATTACCCTGTTACCCTGCCCTGCAGTATTACCCCCGTTACTCTGCCCTGCAGTATTACCCCCATTACTCTGCCCTGCAGTATTACCCCTGTTACTCTGCCCTGCAGTATTACCCCGTTACCCTGCACTGCAGTATTACCCTGTTCCCCTGCCCTGCAGTATTACCCCGTAACCCTGCACTGCAGTATTACCCCGTTACCCTGCACTGCAGTATTACCCTGTTACCCTGCCCTGCAGTATTACCCTGTTCCCCTGCCCTGCAGTATTACCCCCGTTACTCTGCACTGCAGTATTACCCCGTTACCCTGCACTGCAGTATTACCGTGTTACCCTGCAGTGCAGTCATGCCCTGTTATGTGCACTGTGACAAAGCAATGTTAGCCACTGTTGCCTTTATTGACACCCGTTGTGTATGTGTATAGGTTATACTGTGAAGGGCCAGGCAGTCGAATCACTTGCTGACACTCACTGTGAAGACTCAGTACTGAGGGAGCTTGTAGAAAGGCAGGCCTGTGTTGTACAGTCTCTTCAGGGGACGGGCGTAGTTAGAGAGGCAGTTAGTGTCACTGAGGGGCATACAGGTGCCACAGAGTGGGATGGATAGCAGCTTCAGAGAGGTGGGCACACCCACAGGTAGTCAGGTAGATGGGTGACTGTCAGTAGAGGTGGCAGGTACTGTAGGAGTCTCCTGTGACTATCCCTCTCTCAAACAAATATACCGTTTGGAGACAGTTTTTGGGGGAGGTGGGGTACAGCTTCTCAGAGGGAAACAGCAATGGCGTTTGGGCACCACAACTGAATCTTCTGTTGGGTGGAGTTTGTCAAGGTTCAAGCGAATGGGGTGATTGGGGACTGTCCAGTCAGGGGCACAGACTGGTGTTTCTGCGGCTGTGAGCAAGACTCCAGGATGGTGTGTTGCCTCCCTAGTGCCAGAGTCAAGCAGGTCTCGGAACGTTAGTAACAAATTCACAAAGGGGTGCAGGAGCCGCCAGAGGTCATTAAGGTCAAAAGAGCCACGAGGGAAAGAATAGGCCTCTCAGGACAAACAGCCCTCCACCTCCACCCTCTGTCTCCTACTGTCAAGTCAGTTTTGTATCTAATTGGCTCAATCCTCCTGGATCCCATGTGATCTTACTTTACTAACCTGCATACCCTGTGCAACCTTCTCAAAGGCTTTACTGAAGTCCACGTAGATAATGTCAACCTCTCTGCCCTCATCAACCTTCTTCATCATGTCTTCAAAAAACTAATTCAAGTTTGTGAGATGCGATTTCCCACACACAAAGCCATGCTGACAATCCCTAATCACTCCTTGCCTTTCCTAATGCATGTAAATCCTGCTCCACAGAATCCTCTCCAACAACATACTCACCACTGATGTCAGGCTCTCTGCTCTATAGATCCCTGGCTTTTCCTTACAGTCTTTCTTAAATAAAGGCACAACGTTAGCCATCCTCCAGTCCTCTCCTCTCCCGTATATCTCCGCAAGGGGCCCTGCAATTTCCTCCTTATCTTCGCACAATGCCTGGGGTACAGGTTCTGGAGATTTATTCACCTTTATCCGTTTTAAGACCTCCAGCACCTCCGCTAATGTAATGTGATATCAGAGAGAGAGTTAACGTTTTGAGTCCTGTGTGACTCCTGAACACAGAACGCATCTGTCAAGGATCTGATGAAGTCAGTCCAGACCCGAAACGTTAACTCTGTTTCTCTGTCCCCAGACTCACTCATATCCTTCAGGGAAGGAAACTGCCATCCTTACCTGGTCTGGTCTACACGTAACTCCAGACCCATGGCAATGGGGTCGATTCTTAACTGCCCCCCGCGTAATTAGGGATGGGCAATAAATGTTGGCCCAGCCAGTGACACCCTCTGCCGTGAATGAATAAAGAGAGAGATGCTGCCAGACCTGCTGAGTTTCTCCAGCAATTCCTGCTTTTTTTTAAAGAGGCTTGTGTGACTTTGGAACTCTCTGCCTCAGACGGAGGTGTGTGCGGGGGGGAGGGCGTTATTGAATTTTTGAAGGTGAGAGTGAGTAGGGCCAGGGGCACCGAGGGGGTAGCTGGGCTGGGAGGGTGGAACCTGCAACAAAACCAAATCAGATGTGATCTTATTGAACAATGGAGCAGGTTTGAGGGGTCAACTGGCTCATTGCTGCTCCTAGTTTCCGTGTTTGTACTACTTCAGTAGTCAGGCACTAATCAAAGGATAACTGGAGGCTGTTTCTGTCATGGAGTGTTTTAAATCATCAGCTGCATAGCTCACCTTTCTGTCACAGAGCTGACCTTTCCACTGCCTACTCTCTGCAATGGATTTGATGGAAATTGAAGAGTTTTTCCTGAACTCTGCAGTGCTTTTCAAACTGCTGCAGTCCTCGGCTCAGCAAGCCCATGCAACACGCTGAGAGAGTAACTCAGGTACATCTTTGTGCACAAGCTGAATAGGATGAGTTGGAATTTCCAGCACAGAAACCAACCATTTGGCCCATCTGCTCCACGTTGGTGATCCTGCTCTTCACAAGCTTCCTCCCAATCCCTCTTCATCTCACCCTTCCAGTTTCTCCTTCATTTCCCTTGCCTCCTCATGTTGAGCTCCAGCTAACCCCTTCAATAGATCGACATTGCTGACCTAGAACCCTCCCAGTGAGTGTGGGTTCCACACTCTCCTGCTCTCGGGGTAAGAGATTTCTCTGGCATTCCTGACTGGATTTATTGGATTGAATGGACAATATCCAGTTTTAATCACTTCTGCATTTTACAGACTAACAGGCCATTCAGCCCCTTGAGCCTGTTCAATAAGGTACGTCTGATCTGACTGCAACGTCGAATCCACATTCCGATAACCCTTCACCCTCTTTCTTAATGAGAATCTATTCACCTCTCCTTTAAAAATTATCACAGTGTCTGTTCTCACCACCTTGTTTGGATTTATAAACAGTGACCATCTAGCTCCAGATCCTTCAGCATCCTCCCCCTGCTATCAAAATCTCTCTGATCTTCTCTGATTCAATCAAGGGCCCTCATACTTTCCAAACTCCAGCAGACACAAGCCTAGCCAACTCCAACATTTCCCTTAGACAGCCTACCCAATCCGAGATACTTGCATTAGATTCCCTACAGTGTGGAAACAGGCCCTTTGGCCCAACAAGTCCATACCGACCCTCCAAAGAGTAACCCACCCAGACCCATTTCTCTCTGACTAATGCACCTAATGCTATGGGCAGTTTAGAATGGCCAGTTCACCTGACCTGCACATCTTTGGACTGTGTGAGGAAACCCACGCAGACACGGGGAGAATGTGCCAACTCCACACAGACAGTCACCCTGAGGCTGGAATCGAACCTGGGTTCCTGGTGCTGTGAGGCAGCAGTGCTAGCCACCACACCGCCCTGTACTATTCTAATAAATCTTTTCTGAACTGCCTCCAATTTGTTTATGCTCTTTCTTAAATAAACTGACCATTGTGCTTTGATTGTGGTCCCTATCGGTGCCCTCTATAATCTCCCTGTTTTTGTATTCAATTCTCCTTTCACTAAATCACATTCTGTGAGCTTCCCTGATTGCTTGCTGTTCCTGCAGACTAACCTTGTGTGATCCATGCACCAGGACGCCCAGACTCCTCTCCACAATCTCTCACTATTTAGGTAAGATGCTCGATTTTCATTTTGCCTCTCAGAATGGACAACTTAAAAAATAAATTCATTCGTGGGATGAGAATGCTGCTGGCCAGGCCTGCATTTACTTTCCATCCCCAGGGAAGATAACAGCCAACCACATTGCAGTGGGTCAGGAGTCACATGGAGTCCAGACTAGGTAGGGATGGCTGTTTCCATCCCTAAAGGACATTACAGGTCATTCAGCTATAACGCAACAGTTGTGTTCCTCTGTAACTTCGTGCTATGGAAATCCACTGTCAGAAGTCATGCTGTAGGAAGTTACGCTGTAGGAGGTCTCTATATCCATTCAGCAGAAAGTTTGTGTCATTTAAACTGTGTCCACAATTCATCAATCTGTTATAGCCAATTGACATTGAAGAAATGCGCGTTATTAACAGAACAAGCCGTACTGAACCAGATGGGGTTTTCCCAACAGTTTCATGATAATTAGACTCTTAATTCCAGATTTTTATTGAATATAAATTCCACCATCTGTAGGAATCGAACCCAGGACCCTGGAACATTGTCTGGGCTCTGGATTAGCAGTCCAGCAGTAATAAGCCATTGTCTCCCCATATGTTCACATATTTCCACAATATACTCCATTTGCGAGATCCTTGCCCACTCCATAACCTTCCAGTATATTTTTGTAGCTATTTTATGTTCTCTTTACAACTTTCTTTCCTTGTGCAATCAGCGACCAGCCCTTCTATCCTGATATCCAGGTCATTGATATCAATTGCAAACATTTGAGGTGCCAGCACTGCTCCCAGTGGCACATCAGTGTTATAACTGGGCAACCTGGAAACAAATACATAGGCCTAGTCTCTACTTCCAAACTTCTAGCCATGCCAATATGTGACCCTTTACACCAGGGTCAATAAATTGGTTAATTATAATTTCCTTTCACAAAACCATGTGGACTCTGCCTGATTCTCTTACATGTATCTGGGTATCCTATCAAAACTATTTAAGTAAAGGCTTTGAACATTTTTCCCAAGGCATTAACCAACCGACCTGCAGCTTCCTGCTTTCTATCGCCTTCCTTTTTTTAACTAACAGACTTACATTTGCAGTTTTCAATCTAAAAGGGGACTTTGGAACATTAAAACCAATGCACCAACTATCACTTTTTTAGACCCACAATATCCAACTTCTTCACATTGTTGATATTAGGTTAGATTCCCTACAGTGTGGAAACAGGCCATTTGGCCCAATACGTCCACACCGACCCTCCCAAGAGTAATCCACCCAGACCCAGTCCCCTACCCTGTATTTATCCCTGACTAATACATCTAACACTATGGGCAATTTTACATGATGAATCCACCCTAACCTGCACAACTTTGGATTGTGTGAGGAAACTGGAGCACCCAGAGGAAACCCACGCAGACACGGGGAGAATGTGCAAACTCCACACAGACAGTTGCCCGAGGCTGGAATTGAACCCGGGTCCCTGGTGCTGTGAGGTACCAGTGTTAACCACTGAGCCACCATGCCACCCTATTAATCACCTAGCAACTAGTGGATTAAGAACACCAACAAAAACCTTCAATACACGTAACCAGGAAGGTAAATTGGTTTGTAATGTTTACATATCTGCGTGAACATGTGGAAATATCTCCAATGGAACTCTCCATCACATTCTTTGCATCATCAGGATGTCAGTGAGAGTGTTAATGCTAATTTCAGTAAAAAATCTGGAATGAAGAGTCTGGTGATGACTATCAAACCATTGTCTAGGTCACTAATGTCCTTTAGGGATAGGAACTGCCATCCTTACCTCGACTGGACTGCATGTAACTCCAGATGCTTAGCAACGTGGTTGGCAGTATTTCCCAGCACTGCAGGAATGCCCCTGTTACTCAGCATTGCAGTTATGCCCCATTACTCCACAGTGCAGTCATGTCCCTGTTACTCTACATTGCAGTAAAGCTCCTGTTACTCTGCATTGCAGTAATGTCCCTGTTACTCCACATTGCAGTAATGCCCCTGTTACGCTGCATTGCAGTAATGTTCCTGTTACTCTGCTTTGCGGTAATGCCCCTGTTACTCTGCATTGCAGTAATGCCACTGTTTCTCCACATTGCAGTAATGCCCCTGTTACTCCACATTGCAGTAATGTCCCTGTTACTCCACATTGCAGTAATGTCCCTGTTACTCCACACTGCAGGAATACCCCTGTTACTCTGCATTGTGCATTACACAATGCCCTGTTAACCAACATTGCAGTAATGCCCCTGTTAATCCACATTGCAATAATGTCCTATTATTCCATATGACAGTAATGCCTCTGTTACTCCATATTGCAGTAATGCCCCTGTTCTCCATATTGCAGTAATGCCCCTGTTACTACACATACAGTAATGTCCCTGTTACTCCACATTGCAGTATTACTCCTCTTACTCCACATTCAAGTAATGCTCTGTTACTCCACATTACAGTAAAGCCCCAGTTACTCCACATTGCAGTAATGCTCCTGTTACTCCACATTTCAGTAATACCCCTGTTACTCCACATTGCAGTAATGTCCCTGTTACTCCACATTGCAGTAATGCCCCTGTTACGCCACATTGAAGTAATGCCGCTGTTACTCTGCATTGCAGTAAAGTTCCTGTTATTCCACATTACAGTAAAACCCCTGTTACTCCACATTGCTGTAATGCTCCTGTTACTCTGCATTACAGTAATGCCCCTGTTACTCCACATTGCAGTAATACCGCTGTTACTCCACATTGCAGTAATGCCCCTGTTACTCCACATTGAAGTAATGCCGCTGTTACTCTGCATTGCAGTGATGTTCTTGTTACTCCACATAGCAGTAATTTCCCTGTTTCTCTGCATTACAGTTATGTCCCTGTTACTCTGCATTGCAGTAAAGCTCCTGTTACTCTGCATTGCAGTAATGCCCCTGTTATTCCACATTGCAGTAATACCGCTGTTACTCCACACTGCAGAAATGTCCCTGTATACTCTGCATTGCAGTAATGACCCTGTTACTCCACATTGAAGAAATGCCTCTGTTACTCGGCATTGCAGTAATGCCCCTGTTACTCCATACTGCAGTAAAGCTCCTATTACTCCACTTTGCAGTAATGTCTCTGTTACTCCACAGTGCAGTAATGTCCCTGTTACTCCACATTGCAGTAATGTTCCTGTTACTCTGCATTGCAGTAATGCCCCTGTTACTCTGCATTGCAGTAATGACCCTGTTACTCCACATTGAAGAAACGCCTCTGTTATTCTGCATTGCAGTAATGTCCCTGTTACTCCACAGTGCAGTAATGCCCCTGTTACTCCACATTGCAGTAATGTCCCGGTTACTCCACATTGCAGTAAAGCTCCTGTTACTCTGCATTGCAGTAATGCCCCTATTACTCCGCAGTGCAGTAATGTCCCTGTTATTCCACAGTGCAGTAATGTCACTGTTACTCCACATTGCAGTAATGCTCCTGTTACTCAGCAGTGCAGTAATGCTCCTGTTACTCCACATTGCAGTAATGCCCCTGTTACTCCACATTGCAGTAATGCCCCGGTTATTCTGCATTGCGGTAATGTCCCTGTTACTCCGCAGTGCAGTAATGTCCCTGTTACTCCACATTGCAGTAAAGCTCTTGTTACTCCTCAGTGCAGTAATGCTCCTGTTACTCCACATTGCAGTAATGCTCCTGTTACTCCGCAGTGCAGTAATGCTCCTGTTACTCTGCAGTGCAGTAAAGCTCCTGTTACTCCACATTGCAGTAATGCTCCTGTTACTCCATGGTGCAGTAATGTCCCTGTTCCTCCACATTGCAGTAAAGCTCCTGTTACTCCACATTGCAGTAAAGCTCCTGTTACTCCACATTGCAGTAATGCTCCTGTTACTCCATGGTGCAGTAATGTCCCTGTTCCTCCACATTGCAGTAAAGCTCCTGTTACTCCACATTGCAGTAAAGCTCCTGTTACTCTGCAGTGCAGTAAAGCTCCTGTTACTCCACATTGCCGTAATGCTCCTGTTACTCCACATTGCAGTAATGCTCCTGTTACTCCGCATTGCAGTAATGACCCTGTTACTCCACATTGCAGTAATGCCCCTGTTACTCCACATTGCAGTAATGTTTCTGTTACTCTGCTTTGCAGTAATGCCCCTGTTACTCCGCATTGCAGTAATGCTCCTGTTACTCCGCAGTGCAGTAATGCCCCTGTTACTTCGCATTGCAGTAAAGCTCCTGTTACTCCACATTGCAGTAATGCCCCTGTTACTCCGCAGTGCAGTAATGTCCCTGTTACTCTGCATTGCAGTAATGCCCCTGTTACTCTGCATTGCAGTAATGACCCTGTTACTCCACATTGAAGAAACGCCTCTGTTATTCTGCATTGCAGTAATGTTCCTGTTACTCCGCAGTGCAGTAATGCCCCTGTTACTCCACATTGCAGTAATGTCCCAGTTACTCCACATTGCAGTAAAGCTCCTGTTACTCTGCATTGCAGTAATGCCCCTGTTACTCCGCAGTGCAGTAATGTCCCTGTTATTCCACAGTGCAGTAATGTCACTGTTACTCCACATTGCAGTAATGCCCCGGTTATTCTGCATTGTGGTAATGTCCCTGTTACTCCGCAGTGCAGTAATGTCCCTGTTACTCCACATTGCAGTAAAGCTCCTGTTACTCCGCAGTGCAGTAATGTCCCTGTTACTCCATATTACAGTAAAGCTCCTGTTACTCCACATTGCAGTAAAGCTCCTGTTACTCTGCAGTGCAGTAAAGCTCCTGTTACTCCACATTGCAGTAATGCTCCTGTTACTCCACATTGCAGTAATGCTCCTGTTACTCCGCATTGCAGTAATGACCCTGTTACTCCACTTTGCAGTAATGTTTCTGTTACTCTGCCTTGCAGTAATGCCCCTGTTACTCCATATTACAGTAAAGCTCCTGTTACTCCACATTGCAGTAAAGCTCCTGTTACTCTGCAGTGCAGTAAAGCTCCTGTTACTCCACATTGCAGTAATGCTCCTGTTACTCCACATTGCAGTAATGCTCCTGTTACTCCGCATTGCAGTAATGACCCTGTTACTCCACATTGCAGTAATGCTCCTGTTACTCCACATTGCAGTAATGCTCCTGTTACTCCACATTGCAGTAATGCCCCTGTTACTCCGCTTTGCAGTAATGTTTCTGTTACTCTGCCTTGCAGTAATGCCCCTGTTACTCCGCATTGCAGTAACGTTCCTGTTACTCCACATTGCAGTAATGCTCCTGTTACTCCGCAGTGCAGTAATGCCCCTGTTACTTCGCATTGCAGTAAAGCTCCTGTTACTCCACATTGCATTAACCTCCTGTTACTCCGCAGTGCAGTAAAGCTCCTGTTACTCCACATTACAGTAATGCTCCTGTCACTCCACATTGCAGAAATGCCCCTGTTACTCCGCAGTGCAGTAATGTCCCTGTTACTCCACATTGCAGTAATGCTCCTGTTACTCCACAGTGCAGTCATGTCCCTGTTACTCTACATTGCAGTAAAGCTCCTGTTACTCTGCATTGCAGTAATGTCCCTGTTACTCCACATTGCAATAATGCCCCTGTTACACTGCATTGCAGTAATGTTCCTGTTACTCTGCTTTGCAGTAATGCCCCTGTTACTCCGCATTGCAGTAATGACCCTGTTACTCCACATTGCAGTAATGACCCTGTTACTCCACATTGCAGTAATGCCCCTGTTACTCCGCATTGCAGTAATGACCCTGTTACTCCACATTGCAGTAATGACCCTGTTACTCCACATTGCAGTAATGCCCCTGTTACTACACATTGCAATAATGCCCCATTACTCTACATTGCACTAATGCCTCTGTTTACTTGACCGTAGTAATGCCATAGAAAGCCATTCATTTGTATCAACTACCAGAGAAGAACAATACATGAGATTGCATGGTCTACCCGCTGTACATGGACTGTAGTGGTTCAAGAAGGCAGCTCACCCCCACCTTCTCAAGGGGCAACTAGGGACGGGGCAATAAATACCAGCCCAGCAGTGACACCCACATGCCAGGATTTACTAAAAAGAGTTTCAGTCGCATCCAGGAGAAAGGTCACTTCCTTACTAATGATGACCCTCCCTCAATACCATCCACAGACCAGTTTTGGACCCTGTCTCGTATCTGCACACACCTTCTGTCAATTTTCCCTTTTTAAATCCCTAAATCGAACAGCCAATATTAACATATAATCCTGGAATAATGCCTGTCCACTCAGAGGTACCACAGAGATGCAGTTGGGAGTAAATTTTTTTTTTAGAATACTTACAGTGTGGAAACACTGCGGGCAATTTAGCATGACCAATTCACCCAACCTGCACATCTTTGGACTGTGGGAAGAAACTGGAGCACCCAGAGGAGACCCACGCAGACACGGGGAGAGTGTGCAAACTCCACACAGAGAATCGCCTGAGGCTGGAATTGAACCCGGGTCTCTGGCGCTGTGAGGCAGCAGTGCTAACCACTGTGCCACGTGCCGGCCAGTGTGATGAGTTACACTGACAAAGTCAGTTCTAAATTAAGAATTGAATGACAATTAATCCGAAATGTTGTGATTTTGGAACAGGAAGTGGACAATATCTGTGTATTCTGGTTCCTTTACTCTCTTGCTAACCAAACCCGGCGTCACCTGAACATGAGACTCAGCCGACACTCCCTCTGAGCAACGTCAGGGGAGGTGGTCTACCCTTCAATTAATTTGATTATCCTTGATGCTGTGACAGGATTGCTGGGAAATGAAATCTTACTCAATAGGTTTATTCTGATATGGCCCAGAGTGCATGGGAAACAATTAAAAAATGAACTAACCAATTTAAATTACAGAGTGGTTACCGTGAACTGTTGCAAATGGTTATTAAAATGTTGCGGTTTTGTCTAATTAATTAAAATCTAATAAATCGAACTAATTAATGATGAGTCCTGAAATAATAACAAGTGTCACAGCGTTACAGAGCGATACTAATATTCCTTTCACCATATCGCCCTCACGTTCCATTACACATGCTCCAGATTTTGCCTTATATCAGGCACTAACCCAGTTCCAAAGAACATTACATTTTAGCTCAGACTTCAGAATTCTGTTTGTAATTGAAGTCAGCTTGTCATAGAGTCACAGATATATACAGCACAGAAACAGACCCTTCGGTCCAACCCGTCCATGCCAACCAGATATCCCAACCTAATCTAGTCCCATTTCCCAGCACTTGGCCCATATCCCTCTAAACCTTTCCCATTCACAAACCCACCCAGATGCCTTTAAAGCCTTTCTTTGTCTAGAAATTCTGTCTAGAGACAAAAGCTGGAAAAGCACAGCAGGTCTGGCAGTGAAGGGAAAGCAGAGTTAATATTTCAGGTTGAGTCAAAACTCTGCTTTCTCTCCACTGCCAAGATATGCTGAGTTTTTCCAGCAATTTATATTTTTGTTTCTGATTTACAGCATCTGGAGTATCTAAAGGATCCCGGACCATGTTATCTTCAAACCATTGCTCGACGTACTTGCTGTTTATCTGATTGGTATTTGTGGGAGCCTTCCCCTCCAGTTTGTCTCCATGGGGAGCCTGGGGAGAATCTGTTGGGAACCTGTGGGGATGTCCATGCAGAGCCTCAGGTAACCCGTGGCTGGGGAATCCAGAGATAATCTGTGGGGTCACTGGGAGAATCGGGGGAGAGTCCCAATGGACAATGAGGAGTTGGGAGTAGGGAGGAGTTGTGGGGGTGGGTGAGGGCGAGGAGGAGGGAGGTTGTTGGTCAGTCTACGCAGAATCTGGCAGCATATGGGGACAGTCCAGGGAGAGTTGGAATGGTGCCTGGGGGAGAGTCCAGGGAGTGTGGGGATGGTGCCTGGGGGAGAGTCCGGGGCGGGAGTGGGAGTTGAGCTGAGGGAATATTGGGAGCTGTAAAATGATGTGGTTTAGTTTTCAGGCTCAGAGAGGGGAGCGGGAACTCATCCATTGAGGTTGAATATCATTTCGAGTTAATACAGTGCTCAGACCATAGGAAAGCAGCAGCAGTCCATTCGGCCCCTCAAACCTCATCTGTCACAGCTGATTCATACCATTCCTTGTTGGGATTCTTTATTCCATAATCCCTTTATCGAAACAAAATCAATCTGTCTCAAAATTTCCTTTGATCTCCTGCCTGAAATATTTCCTGGGTGGGGAGTTCTGGATGTGGAATATACGATGAAATGGTGAATACTATCAGCGTGGTACGTGCTGTTGTCATATCGACTGGAACCAGCTGAGATATCTGGGTAGTTCCCTGTCACCAATTAATCTAAATTACTGGGACCCGGTGATGCAAGATGTAGTCCTACATGGAGTCTTCTGCAAAAATAGTGTTTAGTCTTTGTAAACATGATAAGTTCATTATACCATTTAGCAGCTAGTCACATTATACTTGAGATTAATGACAGTCTCTGTGAGACCTCGGGCTATATGTAAGATTAAATACGCATCATTGTGTACATGGGCTTGGCACTTAACTATAACTGAACTCGAACATCAGTTATCTCCTCTCAGAACCAGGCTTTTATATCCTGAGAGTTGGAGTTATCTGGTGATGTCAATTAACCAGCTACTAACTGGATTATATAACAATTCCAACCCTCCCACTATGTGCAGAACAGGTTCCTGATATCACCCCTGAATGGTCTGGTTCTCTGACTAAAGGGAATAGTGTCTCTCCATTCACTCTACCCCCTTACACTCTGCACTCAAACATCCACTGAGCTCCACACTGAGCACATTGCCAGTTTTGCCAGCTGACTGAATCAATTACTGCTCCATCCTAATCCAAACCCTAACCCTAACCCTAAACCAAACCCTAACCCTAATCCTGCCCTCACCCATAATTCTAACCCTAAACCTAAACGTAAGCCTAACCGTATCCCTAACCCCAAACCTAACTCAAACCTTAACCCTAACCCTAACCCTACCAGTTGTGTATGGTAGAAATGACCAATAAAAAGCTACTCAACTTTCTACCCAAACTGTAATGCTAACCTTAACGTTAACTACAACTCTAACAAGAAACTTAATCCCAACCCTAATCCTAACCCCGACCCTAAACCTAACACTAAACCTAATCTTAACCCCAACCCTAATCTTAACCCTAACCCTAACCCCAATCCTAAACCTAAGCCTAACCCTAACCCTAACCCCAACCTTAAGCTTAACCTTAACCCCAACACCAACGCTAATCTTAACACTAAACCTAACCCTAACCCTAACCTTATCCCTAACCCTAAACTTAACCCTGACCCCAATGTTGACCCTAATCCTAAACCTGAACCTGGCCCTGACCCTAATGCTAACCCTAACCCTAACTCTGACCCTCACCCTGACTCTAACCCTAATTCTAACCTTAACCCCAATCCTACGCCTGACCCTAATGCTAACCCTAACCCTAACACTGACTCTGACCCTCACCTTAACACTGATCATGACCCTGACCCTGACCCTGAACCTAACCCTGATCCTGACCCTGATCCATCACTTGTTTAAGCTCAGGCCAGTGACAGCAATGGCCGAACTGGAAATGGTGGGCGGTATAAGGGAAGGGAGAGACAGGATTGGAGATGGCTGTTCTTGGTCATTTCCATTCTCCTCCCAGTCTGGAAACCTCTTACTGTGATGAAGCAGTGAAGCAAGATCACGGGGGGAGAGATTGGGGGGAGAGATCAGGGGGTAGAGATCAGGGGGAGAGATCTTGGGGAGAGATCGGGGGGAGAGATCGGGGAGAAAGATTGGGGAGAGAGATCAAGGGGTAAAGATCAAGGGGGAGAGATCTTGGGGACAGATCGGGGGGAGAGATCAGGGAGAGAGCGTGGTGGAAAGGTGGGGGGAGAGATTGGGGGAGAGATCAGAGGGGAGAGATCGTGGGGGAGAGATCAGGGAGAGAGATCGGGGGGAGAGATCGGGGGGGAGAGATCGGGGGGAGAGATCGGGGATAGAGATCGGGGAGAGAGATCGGGGGGAGAGATCGGGGGAGAGATCGGGGGAGAGATCAGAGGGGAGAGATCAGGGGGAGAGATCGGGGAGAGAACAGGGGGGAGAGATCGGGGAGAGAGATCGGGGAGAGATCAGAGGGGAGAGATCAGGGGGAGAGATCGGGGAGAGAACAGGGGGGAGAGATCGGGGAGAGAGATCGGGGAGAGAGAGCAGGGGTGTGAGATCGGGGAGAGATCGGGGGGAGAGATCGGGGAGAGAGAGTGGGGGGAGAGATCGGGGGGGAGAGAGCAGGGGGAGAGATCTGGGGGAGAGATCGGGGAGAGAGAACGGGGGAGAGATCGGGGGGGGGAGAAAGCAGGGGGAGAGATCAGGTGGGAGAGAGATCATGGGGGAGATTTCAGGGGGGAGACATTGAGGGAGAGATCAGGGTAGACAGACCAGGTAGGAGAGATTGGGGGAGTGATCGGGGGGAGGGGGGGGGGGGGGGGGGGAGAGATCGTGGGGGTGGGGGGGGGGGAAGTGATCAGGAACAAAGAAAGAAAGAAAGTTTACAGCCTAGGAACAGGCCCTTCGGCCCTCCTAGCCTGAGCCGATCTAAATCCACTGTCTAAACCTTCGCCCAATTCCTAAGCATCTGTATCCCTCTGCTCCCCACCTACTCATGCATCTGTCCAGACACATCTTAAATGAATCTACCGTGCCTGCCTCTACCACCTCTGCTGGCAACGCATTCCAAATGCCCACCACCCTCTGTGTGAAGTACTTACCGCGTATATCCCCCTTAAACTTTCCACCTCTCACCTTGAAAGTGTGACCTCTCATTATTGAATCCTTCACCCTGGGAATAAGCTTGTCTCTATCCACCCAGTGAGACACTGAGAGAAGGATGCGAGACGTTTCGATACAGAGATCAGGTAAGTTCGAGGATTGATGCTCTCCCTCGGCAGGTTTAATTGAGTCAGGGCTGTCACAGATGGTTGTCAAAGAATTCGGTTCCCGAGGGATGAGGGTGCCATTGCTGCAGTTTCGGGAGAGAGGAACATTTCGGGAAATAGAAAGGGACAATGTCCTGAAGGAAGGACACGTTTCCCTTGTGCCTGTTGGCTCAGGAGAAAGCGAGGATTGCAGATCCTGGAGATCAGAGTTGAGAATACATTGCTGGAAAAGCACAGCAGGTCAGGCAGCATCCGAGGAGCAGGAGAATCGACGCTTCGAGAATAAGCTCTTCATCAGGAATTCCTGCTCGAAAGGTTGACTCTCCTGCTCCTCGGATGCTGCCTGACCAGCTGTGCTTTTCCAGCAGCTCACGTTTTGACTCTGTCTGTTTGCTCAGTCAGCTCAGTGACGAGACCATGCAATTAATTCCAGCACTGCACATGGTAATTCATGCAGGCCCTGCCTTTTCCCCATGCCCACACTTGTGAAATGTTTACCCTCATGTGACACACAACCAATTATCACTCTCTAATGGAGGGAGAGAGAGAGAGAGAGAGATGTCTATAGTCCTTTGTGGACTGTGGCTCCTTATCATTGGTTAAGTCCAAAAAAGGGGGAGGGTTTCAGGTTTGGTTTTGAGTTTTTGAAGCAACATCCGTGGGTAAGGAAGAGGATCATGGTCTGGGTGGGATACTCTTTGGAAGGATGGTATGGACTTGTTGGGCCAAATGGCCCGTTTCCACACTGTAGGGATTTAATGATTCCATTCTAAGTTACTGACCTAGCAGCTCAGTGATCTGGGATCTTGTTCTGGCAGTTTCAAATCATACCAAAGCAGCGAGAGGAATTTAAGTTCAATAAATTGGAACAAGAAGCTAATCTAATAATAGACCCCAGGCATTTAAGGTGCGAGGGAGAAAGTTCAAAAGGAGATTTGAGGGAGACGTTTTTTCCACAGAGAGTGGTAGGAGCCTGGAACTCACTGTCAGGGATAGTGGTGGAGGCAGATGCAATTGGGGTGTTTAAGGGGCTTTTAGATAAACACATGGGTATGCGAGGAATGGAGGGATATGGACCGGAGCAGGCAGAAGGGATTAGTTTAATTTGGTGTCAGGTTCAGCACAGCATGGTGGGCTAAAGGGCCAGTCCCATGTTCCATGTTTTATGTTCTGTATTCTATGTTTTGTGTTTTGTGTTCTGAGTTCCATATTCTGTGTTCTATGTTCCATGTTCTGTGTTCTGTGTTCTACATTCTATGTTCTATGTTTCATGTTCTATATTCCGTGTTCTATGCTCTATGTTCTATGTTCTGTGTTCTATGTACTATGTTCTGTGTTCTATGTTCTGTGTTCTACATTCTATGTTCTATTTTATATGTTTCATGTTCTATATTCCATGTTCTATGCTCCATGTTCTATGTTCTGTGTTTGGTGTTCTGTGTTCTATGTTCCGTGTTCTATGTTCTGTGTTCTACATTCTATGTTCTGTGTTTCATGTTCTATGTTCCATGTTCTGTGTTCTGTGTTCTGTGTTCTACGTTCTACGTTCTATGTTCAGTTTTCTATGTTCTATGTTCCATGTTCTATGTTCTGTGTTCTACGTTCCGTGTTCCATGTTCTATGTTTGGTGTTCTGTGTTTGGTGTTCTGTGTTGTGTGTTCTATGTTTGATCTTCTGTGTTCGATGTTCTGTGTTCTATGTTCTATGTTCCATGTTCTGTGAAAGGGTACCGTCAGTGGGAGCAGCTCCTGAGCTGTCATGTGATTGCCAGCTTCCAGAGTGACCTCAGAAATGGCTGAGCAAGTCACCCAGTTGATATGGCCTCCCCACCCCCTCCACTAATCCCTCCGTAGTAAAACAGCCCCTAGCCAGTGATACCTATACCTGGGGATGAATCCTATACCTGGATTGTGCCGTCTGTGATCGCACCATGTTGCAGATTGATTTTCAGGTCAGGGACATTCTGAACTTCGCAATGTGTCAGGTGACTCCAATGTTCTAAGCCAATCATTTGTCCATATTATAACCTTCATTAAAGCACCTTGTGGAGATGAAGCATTTTATCTCCAATCTGACAGGTGTCATCATTCATCCTGAGTCAGGCCCAGCTCTCAGGGACATGATAATGTCCTCTCTCATGGACACAGTAAGGTCCTCTCTGAGGGACACGGTAATGTCCTGTCTCAGGGACACGGTAATGTTCTCTCTCAGGGACACAGTAATGTCCTCTCTCAGGGACACGGTAATGTTCTCTCTCAGGGACACGGTAATGTCCTCTCTCAGGGACACGGTAATGTCCTCTCTCAGGGACATGGTAATGTACTCTCTCAGGGACACGGTAATGTTCTCTCTCAGGGACACGGTAATGTTCTCTCTCAGGGACACGGTAATGTCCTCTCTCAGGGAGACAGTAATGTACTCTCTCAGGGACACGGTAATGTACTCTCTCAGGGACACAGTGAGGTCCTCTCTGAGGGACACGGTAATGTCCTCTCTCAGAGACACAGTAAAGTCCTCTCTGAGGGACACGGTAATGTCCTGTCTCAGGGACACGTTAATGTTCTCTCTCAGAGACACGGTAATGTCCTCTCTCAGGGACACGGTAATGTACTCTCTCAGGGACACGGTAATGTACTCTCTCAGAGACACTGTAATGGCCTCTCTCAGGGTCATGGTAATGTCCTCTCTCAGGGACACGGTAATGTCCTCTCTTAGGGACACAGTAATGTCTTCTCTCAGAGACACAGTAAGGTCCTCTCTCAGGGACACGATAATGTCCTCTCTCAGAGACACGGTGCTGTTCTCTCTCAGGGACACAGTAATGTCCTCTCTCAGGGACACGGTAATGTCCTCTCTTAGGGACACAGTAATGTCTTCTCTCAGAGACACAGTAAGGTAATCTCTCAGGGACACGATAATGTGGGCGGCACGGTGGCACAGTGGTTAGCACTGCTGCCTCACAGCACCAGAGACCCGGGTTCAATTCCCGCCTCAGGCGACTGACTGTGTGGAGTTTGCACATTCTCCCCGTGTCTGCGTGGGCTTCCTCCGGGTGCTCCGGTTTCCTCCCACAGTTCAAAGATATGCAGGTCAGGTGAATTGGCCATGCTAAATTGCCCGTAGTGTTAGGTAAGGGGTAAATGTAGGGGTATGGGTGGGTTGCGCTTCGGCGGGTACGGTGTGGACTTGTTGGGCCGAAGGGCCTGTTTCCACACTGTAAGTAATCTAATCTAATGTCCCCTCTCAGGGACACAGGAAGGTCCTCTCTCAGGGACACGGTGTTGTTCTCTCTCAGGGACACGGTGATGTCCTTCCTCATGGACACAGTAATGTCCTTTCTCATGGACTCAGTAATGTCCTCTCTCAGGGACACAGTAATGCCCTCTCTCAGGGACACAGTAATGTCTTCTCTCAGAGACACAGTAAGGTAATCTCTCAGGGACACGATAATGTACTCTCTCAGGGACACGGTGATGTACTCTCTCAGGGACACGGTGTTGTTCGTCCTCTCTCAGAGACACAGTAATGTCTTCTCTCAGAGACACAGTAATGTTCTCTCTCAGAGACACAGTAAGGTCCTCTCTCAGGGACACAGTAAGGTTCTCTCTCAGGGACACGGTAATGTCCTCTCTCAGGGACACGGTGTTGTTCGTCCTCTCTCAGAGACACAGTGATGTCCTCTCTCAGGGACACAGTAAGGTCCTCTCTCAGGGACACGGTAATGTACTCTCTCAGGGACACGGTTATGTCCTCTCTCAGGGTCACGGTAATGTACTCTCTCAGGGACACGGTAATGTCCTCTCTCAGGGACACGGTTATGTCCTCTCTCAGGGACACAATAATCTGCTCTCTCAGGGACACAGTAAGGTCCTCTCTCAGGGACACGGTAATGTTCTGTCTCAGGGACATGGTAATGTTCTCTCTCAGGGACACTGTAAGGTCCTCTCTCAGGGACACGGTAATGTCCTCTCTCAGGGAGACAGTAATGTACTCTCTCAGGGTCACGGTAATGTCCTCTCTCAGGGACACAGTAATGTCCTCTCTCAGGGACACGGTAATGTCCTCTCTCAGGGAGACAGTAATGTACTCTCTCAGGGACACGGTAATGTCCTCTCTCAGGGACACAGTAAGGTCCTCTCTCAGGGACACGGTAATGTACTCTCTCAGGGACACGGTAATGTCCTCTCTCAGGGACACGGTAATGTCCTCTCTCCGGGGCACTGTAATGGCCTCTCTCAGGGACACGGTAATGTACTCTCTCAGGGACACGGTAATATCCTCTCTCAGGGGCACGGTAATGTACTCTCTCAGGGACACGGTAATATCCTCTCTCAGGGGCACGGTAATGTACTCTCTCAGGGACACGGTAATATCCTCTCTCAGGGACACGGTAATGTCCTCTCTCAGGGACACGGTAATGTACTCTCTCCTGTCTCCAGTGCCTCTTTAATTGAGAGTTCTCCCAAAATCAGAGTTTCATTAAATTTCCATTTGCCGGCTTGTTCAATTTTTAACTGAGAGCACCGAAAAGTTGATTGAAAGACCAGCCAATGCTGCTGACTGTGATGTAATTGATGAGATTCATGCAGATACAGACCTGGATTTCTGAAAGCCAGCCCCACCTCCATGCACTGCTACAATTATCACAAACAGCTGAGCTCATCCGGCTGACATCCCAATGGTAGTTTACGAAGGCAAAGATGAAATAACTGCACAGATGCTCTTATCCCATCACCGAATCTCCCTTTACTTACACGTGTATAGTACTTGACACTCCCTCAGAGCCAGCTCTCAGAGTGAACAGAACCTCTGACCGTCCTGTTTATATCTGTCAGCCGGGGCTCCCTGACTGGACCAGGTTAAAAGCCCCAATCAGGGAACTCCGATTCTATAACAGCCATTCAGCTGACCCTCTTACAATCTCTGTGAGAGGTATTCATTCAAAAGAGATGGGCAAAGATGTGCAGGTTCAGTAGATTATCCATGCTAAATTACCCGCAGTGTTACGGGATGTGTAGATTAAGTGCATTAACCATGTGAAATACAGGGATGGGCCGAGTGAGATGGTTTTCAGAGGGTTGGTGTGGACTTGTTGGGCTGAATGGCCTGCTTCTGCACTGTAGGGATTCTAAGAGATGGGCTCAAGTGAAAGGTCACATTCATTCTGGATGTTAGGGAATTCAGCACCCCCAGTGGCTAAAAGATGAAGTGTAGTGGATATTGCAAGGCCTTGAATTTATACAAGAGCCAGACATCAGGGCTGCAATGTGACAGTTGGCCCTGGTTACACTGGGTAATGAGAGGTATCTAAAACAGAAATTGCTGGAAAATCTCCGCAGGTCCAGCAGCATCTATGGAGAGAAATCAGAGTTAATGTTTCATGATGGTATTGAATGGACTCAAACGTTCCATTCCCAGCAACATCCTGGTTAATCCCTTCGGAACCCTCTCCAGTTTAATAAAATCCATCCTGTGACAGGGTGAGCGGACCTGGACACAGTATTCCAGAAGAGGCCTCACCAATGTCCTGTACCTCAACATGACGTCCCAACTCCAACACACAAAGGACTGAACAATGAAGGCAAGCATGCCAAATGTTTTTAAACCACCCTGCCTACATTTGACAAGATTTGGAGACGCCGGTGTTGGACTGGGGTGTATAAATTTAAAAGTCACACAACGCCAGGTTATAGTGCAACAGGTTTTTTCAGAAGTACTAGCTTTTGGAGCGATGCTCACAACCACCTGATGAAGGAGCAGTGCTCCGAAAGCTAGTGCTTCCAAATAAAGCTGTTGGACTATAACCTGGCGTTGTGTGATTTTTAACTTTGTATATTTGACAAAAACCTCAAAGAATTATTTACCTGCGCCACTGCACCCCTCTGTTCTGCAAGACCCCCCAGGGCCCTCACATTAATTGTATTGGCCCTAGCCTTGGTTGTTTTACTGAAATGTAATATCTTGCATTTAACCAGATTGAAGTTCGTCAGCCCATTGATTCAGTCCTGCTCTGATCCAATTACAGTGCCTTGGCAAACGCCACCTGCAGATTACTTTGGATCGAAGAGATCCCGTGGACTGATTCCCAATCTGATGCCAGAAGATTGAGGAAACCCCATATCCTTTAACTCCCAGTGTGTCATGCTCAAAGTGAGTTGGTTAGGAGGTGAATGGATATTTCAGGAAATGCTCGCTTTCCTTGTGAAATGAGCGTGTGATTCGAAATGATTTTTTTTGACTCATTTAACTGGGCCGTCCCTCACTGGCTCTTGTCCAACACATTGAGAATGTACGGCCAGTGTCAGAGTTAAATACGCCAAATGCCTCCATCCACCATTATCAATTGTACAAAGCTGCACATCGGTTGGAGAGACAGATAGAAGCGATGAGGAATTTGCAACAGCAACAGTGTGCGATGGATGGCAGTGATAGGAAGGGGTGGGGGGGGGGTAGTCTCAGATACAGTCACGTAGATGGGTTAACTCCAGGAAGGGTGAGAGAGGTCGGCACCTAGGGCTGGAGTCTTTTGTGGATATACCCATTTCAAACAGGTATGCTGTTTGGGAAAATGTAGGGGGTGTTGGATTCTCAGGGGAACGTAGCATGAACAGCCAAGTTTCTGGTATTGAGACTGGCTCTAATGCAACGAGGGGTAGGTCGGCTTCCAAGAGATCAGTTGTGTTCGGGGATTCTGTAGTCAGAGGTACAGACAGACGTTTCTGTGGCCAGCAGAGAAAAAGGAGAATGGTGTGTTGTTTCCCTGATGCCATGATCAAGGATGTCTGAGAGGGTGCAGAATGTTCTCACAGGGGAGAGGGGCCAGCAGGAGGTCATTGTCCACATTGGAATCAATGATATAGGAAGGGAAAAGGTTGAGATTCTGAAGGGAGTTTACAGGGAGTTAGGCAGGAATTTAAAAAGGAGGTCCTCAAGGGTAGTAATATCTAGATTACTCCCAGTGCTATGAGCTAGTGAGAGCAGGAATAGGAGGATAGAGCAGATGAATGCATGGCTGAGGAGCTGGTGCATGGGAGAAGGATTCACATTTTTGGATCATTAGAAGCTCTTTTGAGGTAGAAGAAGGACGGATTGCACATAATTGGAAGGGGGATTTGCTAGAGCTGCTCGGACGGATTTAAACTAGTAAGGTGGGGGGGTGGGGGAACCCAGGGAGATAGTGAGGAAATAAATCAATCTGAGACTTGTACAGCTGAGAACAGAAGTGAGTCAAACAGTCAGGGCAGGCAGGGACAGGGTAGGACTAATAAATTAAACTGCATTTATTTCAATGCAAGGCAGATGAACTCAGGGCATGGTTAGGAACATGGGACTGGGATATCATAGCAATTACAGAAACATGGCTCAGGGATGGACAGGACTGGCAGCTTAATGTTCTAGGATACAGATCCTACAGGAAGGATAGAAAGGGAGGCAAGAGAGGAGGGGGAGTGGCATTTTTAATAAGCGATATCATTACAGCTGTGCTGAGGGAAGATACTCCCAGAAATACATCCAGGGAAGTTATTTGAGTGGAACTGAGAAATAAGAAAGGGATGATAACCTTATTGGGATTGTATTATAGACCCCCCAATAGTCAGAGGGAAATTGAGAAACAAACTTGTAAGATCTCAGCTATCTGTAAGAATAATAGGGTAGTTATGGTCAGGGATTTTAACTTTCCAAACATCGACTGGGACTGCCATAGTGTTAAGAGTTTAGATGGAGAGGAATTTGTTAAGTGTGTACAAGACAATTTTCTGATTCAGTATGTGGGTGTACCGACAAGAGAAGGTGCAAAACTTGACCTACTCTTGGGAAATAAGGCAGGGCAGGTGGCTGAGGTGACAGTGGGGGAGCACTTTGGGACCAGCAACCATAATTCTACTCGTTTTAAAATAGTGATGGAAAAGGATAGACCAGATCTAAAAGTTGAAGTCCTAAATTGGAGAAAGGCCAATTTTTACGGTATTAGGCAAGAACTAACACCGTGGGCGGCACGGTGGCACAGTGGTTAGCACTGCTGCCTCACAGCGTCAGAGACCCGGGTTCAATTCCCGCCTCAGGCGACTGACTGTGTGGAGTTTGCACATTCTCCCCGTGTCTGCGTGGGTTTCCTCCGGGTGCTCCGGCTTCCTCCCACAGTCCAAAAATGTGCAGGTCAGGTGAATTGGCCATGCTAAATTGTCCGTAGTGTTAGGTAAGGGGTAAATGTAGGGGTATGGGTGGTTTGCGCTTCGGCGGGTCGGTGTGGACTTGTTGGGCCGAAGGGCCTGTTTCCACACTGTAAAGTAATCTAATCTAATCTAAACTTTCGAAAGCTGATTGGAGGCAGCTGTTTGCAGGTAAAGGGACGGCTGGAAAATGGGAAGCCTTAGAAATGAGATAACAAGAATCCAGAGAAAGTATATTCCTGTCAGAGTGAAAGGGAAGGCTGGTAGGTATAGGGAATGCTGGATGACTAAAGAAATTGAGGGTTTGGTTAAGAAAAAGAAGGAAGCATATATAAGGTATAGACAGGATAGATCGAGTGAATCCTTAGAAGAGTATAAAGGAAGTAGGAGTATACTTAAGAGGGAAATCAGGAGGGCAAAAAGGGGACAAGAGATAGCTTTGGCAAATAGAATTAAGGAGAATCCAAAGGGTTTTTACAAATACATTAAGGACAAAAGGGTAACGAGGGAGAGAACAGGGCCCCTCAAAGATCAGCAAGGCGGCCTTTGTGTGGAGGCACAGAAAATGGGGGAAATATTAAATGAGTATTTTGCATCAATATTTACTGTGGAAAAGGATATGGAAGATATAGACTGTAGGGAAATAGATGGTGACATCTTGCAAAATGTCCATGTTACAGAGGAGGACGTGCTGGATGTCTTGAAACGGGTAAAGGTGGATAAGTCCCCAGGACCTGATCAGGTGTACCCGAGAACTCTGTGGGAAGCTAGAGAAGTGATTGCTGGGCCTCTTGCTGAGATATTTGTATCATTGATAGTCACAGGTGAGGTGCCGGAAGACTGGAGGTTGGCAAACGTGGTGTTTAAGAAGGGCGGTAAAGACAAGCCAGGGAACTATAGACCAGTGAGCCTGACCTCTGTGGTGGGCAAGTTGTTGGAGGGAATTCTGAGGGACAGGATGTACATGTATTTGGAAAGGCAGGGACTGATTAGGGACAGTCAACATGGCTTTGTGCATGGGAAATCATGTCTCACAAACATGATTGAGCTTTTTGAGGAAATAACAAAGAGGATTGATGAGGGAAGAGCAGTAGATGTGATCTATATGGACTTCAGTAAGGCGTTTGACAAGGATCCCCATGGAACACTGATTAGCAAGGTTAGATCTCACGGAATACAGGGAGAACTCGCCATTTGGATACAGAACTGGCTCAAAGGTAGAAGACAGAGGGTGGTGGTGGAGGGTTGTTTTTCAGACTGGAGACCTGTGACCAGTGGAGTGCCACAAGGATCAGTGCTGGGTCCTCTACTTTTTGTCATTTACATAAATGATTTGGATGCGAGCATAAGAGATACAGTTAGTAAGTTTGCAGATGACACCAAAATTGGAGGTGTAGTGGACAGCGAAGAAGGTTACCTCAGATTACAATGGGATCTTGACCAGATGGGCCAATGGGCTGAGAAGTGGCAGATGGAGTCTAATTTAGATAAATGTGAGGTGCTGCATTTTGGGAAAGTAAATCTTAGCAGGACTTATACACTTAATGGTAAGGTCCTAGGGAGTGTTGCTGAACAAAGAGACCTTGGAGTGCAGGTTCATAGCTCCTTGAAAATGGAGTCACAGGTAGGTAGGATCATGAAGAAGGTGTTTGGTATGCTTTCCTTTATTGGTCAGAGTATTGAGTACAGGAGTTGGGAGGTCATGTTGCAGCTACATAGGACATTGGTTAGGCCACTGTTGGAATATTGCATGCAATTCTGGTCTCCTTCCTATCGGAAAGATGTTGTGAAACTTGAAAGGGTTCAGAAAAGATTTACGAGGATGTTGTCAGGGTTGGAGGGTTTGACGATAAGGAGAGGTTGAACAGGCTGGGGCTGTTTTCCCTGGAACGTCAGAGGCTGAGGGGTGGCCTTATGGAGGTTTATGGAGGATAGGATAAATAGGCAAAATCTTTTCCCTGGGGCCAGGGTGTCCAGAACTAGAGGGCATAGGTTTAGGGTGAGAGGGGAAAGATATAAAAGGGACCTAAGGGGCAACTTTTTCACACAGAAGGTGGTACGTGTATGGAATGAGCTGCCAGAGGATGTGGTGGAGGCTGGTACAATTACAGCATTTAAGAGGCATTTGGATGGGTATATGAATAGGAAGGGTTTGGAGGGATATGGGCCGGATGCTGGCAGGTGGGACTAGATTGGGTTGGGATATCTGGTCGGCATGGATGGGTTGGACTGAAGGGTCTGTTTCCATGCTGTACATCTCTATGACTCTATGACCCTATGACTATCTGCCTTCCAGCACTTTCCTGGTTCATACCAGTGCAGGAACGCATGGCTAAAGGCAGTGCCTATGCTTAAACACCTTGGACTGTATCAATCATATCAGCCATTTACCCTTCCTGTATCAAATCTCATTTCTTCTTCCACTTGCAGCACTGGCTTTGCAGGCTAAGGAAGGTCAGTCATTTGTTTGGTGGCCTATGATGTTGCTGGGGGAAAGCCCTAAAACAGTCACAAGACAGTGAGTTGCTTTGAAAAGCAGTGATCGCTTCTCTGGAGAACGCAAGGCCGGGTAGATCCAAGGGATCCTCCACCAGCCCAGGTAGATCCAAGGGATCCTCCAATAGCCCGGGTAGATCCAAGGGATCCTCCACCAGCCCGGGCAGATCCAAGGGATCCTCCAATAGCCCGGGTAGATCCAAGGAATCCTCCACCAGCCCGGGTAGATCCAAGGGATCCTCCACCAGCCTGGGTAGATCCAAGGGATCCTCCATCAGCCCGGGTAGATCTAAGGGATCTTCCATCAGCCCGGGTAGATCCAAGGGATCCTCCACCATGCCGGGTAGATCCAAGGGATCCTCCATCAGCCTGGGTAGATCCAAAGGATCCTCCACCAGCCTGGGTAGATCCAAGAGATCCTCCATCAGGCCGAGTAGATCCAAGGGATCTTCCACCAGCCTGGGTAGATCCAAGGAATCCTCCATCAGGCCGGGTAGATCCAAGGGATCCTCCATCAGCCTGGGTAGATCCAAGGGATCCTCCACCAGCCTGGGTAGATACAAGAGATGCTCTATCAGGCCGAGTAGATCCAAGGGATCTTCCACCAGCCTGGGTAGATCCAAGGAATCCTCCATCAGGCCGGGTAGATCCAAGGGATCCTCCATCAGCCTGGGTAGATCCAAGGGATCCTCCATCAGGCTGAGTAGATCCAAGGGATCTTCCACCAGCCTGGATAGATCCAAGGAATCCTCCATCAGGCCGGGTAGATCCAAGGAATCCTCCATCAGCCTGGGTAGATCCAAGGGATCCTCCATCAGCCTGGGTAGATCCAAGGAATCCTCCATCAGGCCGGGTAGATCCAAGGGATCCTCCATTAGTTTGAGCAGATCTGAGGAATCTTCCATCAGCCTGGATAGATCCAAGGAACGCTGGTCCATACCAACATCACATGGGCTGCAGCAGGACCACATTCCCACAGGATCTAATGGTGAGACATTGAATATCAGCACAGCAGGAATTGTGGTGATCAATCAAAAAATGTGTAGAGGGAGCTTTACTCTGTGTCTAACCCTATGGTGTTCCTGCCCTGGGAGTTTTTGATAGGGGGACAGTGTAGAGGGAGCTTTACTCTGTGTCTAACCCTGTGCTATCCCTGCCCTGGGACTGTTTGACGGGGAGGGGGCAGGACAGTGTAGAGAGAGCTTTACTCTATATGTAACCCTGTGCTGTCCCTGTCCTGTGAGTGTTTGATGGGGACAGTGTAAAGGGAGCTTTACTCTGTATTTAGCCCCGTGTTGTCCCTGTCCTGGGAGTGTTTGATGGGGGAACAGTGTAGAGGAAGCTTTACTCTGTATGTAACCCCGTGTTGTCCCTGTCCTGGGAGTGTTTGATGGGGAACAGTGCAGAGGGAGCTTTACTCTGTATCTAACCCCATGCTGTCCCTGTCCTGGGAGTGTTCGATGGGTGATAGTGTAGAGGGAGCTTTACTCTGTATGTAAACTTGTGCTGTTTCTGCCCTGAGAGTGTTTGATGGGGGACAGTGTAGATGGAGCTTTACTCTGTATCTAACCCTGTGCTATCCCTGCCCTGGATTGTTTGACGGGGTGAGGATAGGACAGTGTAGAGGGAGCTGTACTCTGTATTCTACCCTGTGCTGTTCCTAATCTGGGTGTGTTTGATGAGGGACAATGTAGAGGGAGCTTTACTCTGTATCTAACCCCATGCTGTCCCTGCCCTGTGAGTGTTTGATAAAGGTGCAGTCGGGTAGTGACCAGGCGATGGAGAATTCTCCGCTGCACTATGGTTCGTTACAAAGCAATCATTTTGAGAAACCTGGGAGTTGACACCCATCATTGGATGTTGCTGATGAGGAGTGTTTCTGTCCTGACATGCAGAGACCCAAATTAAAATTTCAAACAATATTTGGAGCAGCAGGTCCAGTGAAGGCCAATTAAGAATGGAAGTGTTTGGAACAGCAAGCTGTCTTTCCATTGAGTACACTCACAGCTTCAGCACTTTACAAAGCCATTGTTTCTATGACCTTGTCTGCTGTCTAAGGAGAACAATGGGCTTGTCGTGAAAACCATTAGTACTTATCATGTTTCCTTCTTACATTGTCACTGTCTAAATCAAAGCACCTCTGCTGTATAAAGGATTGTGCAGGACTGCTTTAGCACTCAATTATTCCACAGTGTTAAGCATCGGTGTGATAATAATCTGCAGTATAATTAAACTCGCTGACTTCCTTCACCCATTTCAGTGACTCCTTTCAGATCCACCCCCTGTAACCATTTGGCGTCTTGTCTATCTGCTGGGCTAATGATGCAAACAGGCAGGAGGGGACAGCCCCATCTCCTACCGTCCTGCTGCGATTGAATAGAGCACTCGCAATAGGATCGCTGCTTTAAGATTGAATGGAACTGCAGGGGAAAATAAAACTGTACGTTTTTATTTAGGGGATCTGAGTTCTACTCTTGGAATAAAAATACCAAAATCACTGGCTGGGCTTCCTCCCCCCCCCCCACCCACTCTTTCACTTTTCCTTGCTGTCTCTTTCTCATGTTCCTTGACGTTTCTGTAGGATCCTGGAATACTGTGTCCTGTTCTGGTCAGGTAGGAGAAAGTGGGGACTGCAGATGCTGGAGATCAGAGTCGAGAGTGTGGCGTTGGAAAAGCACAGCAGGTCAGGCAGTATCCGAGGAGCAGGAGAGTCGACGTTTCAAACATAAGCCCTTCATCAGGAAGGTGCCCGAAACGTTGATTCTCCTGCTCCTCAGATGCTGCCTGACCTGCTGTGCTTTTCCAGCACCACAGTCTTGATCGCTGTTCTGGACACCCTGCTACAAGAAGGATATTCTTAAAGCTGGAGAAGGCTTAGACGACATTTACCAGGATTTACCAAGAATGTAGGGTTTGAGTTAAAAGGAGGGTTGGAGGTTGAGGGGTGACCTCATAGAGGTTTATACAATCCTGAGGGGTACAACTAAGGTGAATGGCAGGGTGTCTTTTCCATAGGATTTGCCTACATCCCAAAGAGTTTGATGATCAGCTGTGATCACACAGAATGGCAGAGCAGGCTCAAAGGCCAAATGGTCTCCCCTTGCTCCTGGTTTCTGTGCCTTGTTGTTTTGTTATAGTTGGATTATTGAATCAATCTTCCATTTACAGTTTAACACCGTCTCCTTTTTAACAAGTCTGTGCGTGATGGCATACTGACGGTCGCAGTGAGAGGGTTGGAGTGTCAGAGTGAGGATGTCTCGCTGCAGATATACAGGGCCTTGGTGAGGCCACACCTTGAACATTGTGTGCAGTTTTGATCTCTTCATCTGAGGAAGGACATTCTTGCTACTGAAGGAGTCCAGCGAAGGTTCACCAGACTGCTTCCTGGGATGGCAGGACGACCACGTGAGGAAAGACTGGATCAACTGAGCTTGTACTCACTGGAATTTAGAAGAATGAGGGGGAATCTCAGAAACATATAAAATCCTGCTGGGATTGGACAGGCTAGATGTGGGAAGAATGTTCCCAATGTTGGTGAAGTCCAGAACTAGGGGTCACAGTTTAAGAATAAGGGGGAAGCCCTTCAGGACTGAGATTAGGAAGAAGAGAGTTGGGAACCTGTGGGATTCCCTCCCACAGGAAGCTATTGGGGCTGGTTCATCAGGTAGATTGAACAGGGAGGTGGGTATTGCCCTTGGGGCTAAAGGGATCAAGGGCTATAAGAGGGGGGGCAGGAATGGAATACTGAGATTGCCTGCCATGATCAGCCATGATTGTATTGAATGGTCGGGCAGGCTGGAAGGGCTGAATGGCCTATTCCTGCTCCTATGTTAGATAAAGATAAAAATATTGTTATCCAACCTGCACACAAAGTCAAAGGATAAAACGTCATTTTAAATCAAAGAGACTACATTGAAAAAATGAAAGCACCGCTTACAAACACTAACACTTACCAACAAGTGGTGATAGACCCGACCCCACAACTAGAGAACCGAGTCACAGCCCTACTCAAAAACCATCAGAAATCTGGAGAAATATATAAGACCAACTTCCAAAAAATGAAACCAGATGGATCCAACACACCATGCTTCTATGGATTACCAAATATTCACAAACCAGGAGCCCCCCTCAGACCCATAACCTCGCTACCTGGAACACCAACTTACAGGTTGGCCAAGGGGCTATACCAAAGACTAAGATACTTACACACTCACGCCACTCCATCTACTCCACCCAAGAATTCCTGAAGACCAAAAACACCAAGATGGAAGAGGATGAAATAATGGCCCTCTTTGACATAATAGCCCTGTTCACATTAGTCAATATCAACCTGGCCAAGGAAATACTGACTACACTATTAGAAGACCCAAAGACACATACACCAAACACCACTAACTTCATCAGCAAGGACAGTATCATCAGACCTATGCCTTACCACCCACTACACCTTCAACAACAAAATCTACAGCCAAACCAACGTAACACCCATGGGATCTCTGACATAAGGGTTCTTATCAGAGGCAGTAATGCAGAGACTCGAACAAACAGCTCTGCCAACCACCCAACCCAGACTTTGGGTCCGCTACGTGAATGATACCTTTGTCATCACTAAACGAAACAACTTAGAGGAAACCTTCAAGACCATCAATAATACCCTTACTGGCATAAAATTCACTAAAGAGGAGGAAAACAACAACAAGCTGCCATTCCTAGATGTCACAGTGGATTGAACAGCCAATGGGGAACTTCAAACCAACATCTACAGGAAAACAACACACATGGACCAAACACTGAACTACAGAAACAATCATCCCAACATCCACAAATGAAGCTGCATTAGAACATTATTTCACTAGCCACCACACACTGCAGCACAGAGGAACTACACAGAGCAGAGGAAAATCACCTATACAGTGTATTCAAAAAGAGCGAGTACCCAATGAACACAGTCCGCCGATTTCTCAGCAATAAACCCAAACAAGCAGACAAAACCCGTCCAGAAACCCTAGCCACTCTCTCCTACATCAAAGACATCTCCGAAATGACTGCCAGACTACTCAGACCCCTTGGCATCATGGTAGCCCACAAACCCACCAACACAATAAAACAGCAGCTAATGAACTTGAATGACCCTATACAGACAACAAGCAAAACTAATGTCATTTACAAAATATCGTGCAATAACTGTAACAAACACTACAAACAGGCAGAAAACTAGCCACCAGGATACATGAACATTAACTAGCCACAAAACGACATGACCCTCTCTTACTAATATCCTTACATACAGATAAGGAAGGACACCACTTTAACTGGGACAACACATCCATCCTAGGACAAGACAGAGACATGCGCAAGAATTCCTAGAAGCATGGCATTCCAATGGGAACTCTATCAACAAACACATTGACTTGGATCTCATTTCCCACCCCGTGAGAAAAAGAACAGGAAATAGAATCACCACAAGAAATCACATCGCCAACCCAAGGAAAATAAAAAGGGGGCCATACCACCAGTGTTTCACCGGGGACTCATTGAAGATGTTACCTAGCATTGTGACGAAACATCTGAAAATGAACCTTCCAGTTCAGCCAGCAAACTTATATCTGGAACCTCAATCTGAGCTGAAAACATCTTCTCAAAACTTGCTGCACCTATGTTTCTGTATTTTTATGACCTCGCATTCCTGCAGATTGCAGACTTCAGAGTGTGAGAGTGGAACCTTCAGTGTCCATAAAACCAACAGGTATTATCATAATTAGTTATAGGTTGTTTAATGTGTGAAAATGTCCTAAGGCACCAAACACGAATGATTATGAAACCTTATTTGAGAGCAAGTAAAACATTAGGGGAACTGAAGATCGTTGACGTGATTGAGAGGTCTATGGAGAATGTTAGAGAGCTTTGACTCAATAGAGACCTTTAGTCCAACCAGTCCATGCTGACCATTATCCCAAAGTAAACTAGACCCACCTGCCTGCACTTGGCCCATATCCCTCCAAACATTTCCTATTCATGTGCTTATCTCAATGTATTTTAAATATTCTAATTGTACCTGCAGCCACCACTTCCTCTGGAAGTTCATTCCACACACGAACCACCCTTCATGTAAACAATTTGCCCCTCGTCTCTTTTATAAATCTTTCTCCTCTAGCGCAACACTGAAACTTGAGCCCTGATAGGGGAGCTGATAGCCTGGTGTTATTCTCACAAGATTATTAATCCAGAGATCCAGCTAACATCCTGGGGACCTGCGTTCGAATCTTGCTACAGCAGATGGCGGAATGTTAATTCTGTTAAAAAAACCCTCTGGAATTAAGAGTCTAATGATGCCCATTGTGGATTATTGGAAAAACCCACCTGGTTCACTAATGCTCTTTAGGGAAGTAATTGCCATCTTTACCTAGTCTGGCCTAAACATGACTCCAGACTGACAACAATGCGGCTGGCTGTTAAACAGCCCTCTGGGCAATTAGGAATGGGCAATGATTCCTGGCCTGGTCAGTGGTGCCCTCACCCTGTGAATGAATAAGGAAAAGAGAGGGGCCAGAACTGGAGGAGTGTGGAGATCTTGCAAGTCACTGAGGTTATAGAGACAGGGAGGGAGGGGTAAGGTCCTTGAGGAAATTTGAGAATAACATCCACTGAGCCTCTGCAGACTCCATCATGAGACTAAAGCTGCTGACACACCAGTGCCCACAATGCTATATACACAGTGCTCACTCCTTTGCTAACAATGCCTTCTCCTGTTTTGTGGAGCTCTGTTCAGTCACAGATTGAATCTGCCAGTGCTTCAGTTTTGCCAATACTATAATCGCTGAAAGATTAATCTACAAATTCCAGCAGATGTCTTGGTAACTCCGGAAAGCTGGAGACATTTAGAGCTGGATGAGGTCGGTGGCTGGTCATTGATAGATTTAACATATTCTATGTGTTTGTAACTGATACCCAGCTGCAGGGCCTGGTCAATCAGGAGGGAGCTAGGACTGCCAGGCAGCCTGTTCCAGAAACTACATGGTTTATTGGATAAGGCACGGTCAGAAATGAGTGGGTGACTCCAGTACAAATGTTTATAATTTTGGAAACTGCAGGTTGCCCTCTTCTTTGTGCAGAGTGCAGGCAGTTATCAGCTCAGGAGGCTTCTGTCCTGATACAGGCCCTGTCCGGGGTGCCCTGGCTTTGAGGTCAGATCAATCTGTATGACAGTAAGCTTCACCCGGCTGGCACGGTGCCAGTGTGGGACACTGCGTTCCGCATGTTGATGAGGGAGAGGCAATTAGAGGCAGCAGCTGCTTGCCGCCTGCCTTCCTGTGCCGTGCCAAAGCACCGTGCCCTCACCCTCATGCCCATCTGCTTGGCGGTACCAGCAACCCGGCCAAAGCTGCTGCCTCACACTCACAGCCATTTGTTAAAGTGCTCCCCCTGCTCAGCTGAGCTGGGTTTGCCCTTTTCACTGACGACTGTGCATGTCTGAAATGGTACAAAGCACTCACCGTGGGTCTAACATTGGCCAAAACCTCCGCCCTTCAGCTCACCATCCACCGTGCCACCCCACTCCCCACCCCCAACCCAGCCCCCTGCTTCCTCTCAGCTTTAACACCAGGCATCAATTATGTTGGTGTTGGGGGGACTTCCAAAACAGGAATATCCCAGTCAGACCAAACTGAGTGCCTGCCATGTTGCCTGATGCTTTACAGAAGGGACAGCGAGAACACTGGGTAATTATCATCATAGAATCATTTTAGTGTGGAAGCAGGCCATTCAGCCCCATCACGTCCACACCAACCCTCCAAAGAGCATCCAGACCCATACCACCCACCCTATCCCTGTATTCCTGCATTTCCTATCGCTAACCCACCTAGCCTGCCCATCCCTGGACACTATGGGGCAATTTCCCACCCTAACCTGCACATCTTTGGATTGTGGGAGGAACCAGAGCACCCGGAGGAAACCCACGCAGACACGGGGAGAATGTGGAATTGAACCCAAGTCCCTGACAGTGGGAGGCCGCAGTGCTAACCACTGGGGAGGGGGTTAATTGATGAGGCCTACACTCCCCTTTAAATATCCACACCGCAGGACTGCCACTGACCAATGAGAATCAGGGTTTGGGACATCCCAGAATATGTACCCTTGTTCCCATGAAACACGCCAGTATCCTGAGATTTTGGTGTGGGCTGATTTGCAATGAGTCAGTGATGCAATGTTCATCTCCTTATTGTTAAAAATCACACTACACCAGGTTATAGTCCAACAGGTTTAATTGGAAGCACACTAGCTTTCGGAGCACTAGCTGTTGGGCTATAACCTGGTGTTGTGTGACTTTTAACTTTGTACACCCCAGTTCAACACCGGCATCTCCATATCATGTCTCCTTATTGTGCTCTTGTGAACCAGCACCATCAGCTTCCAAAAGCACCAAACACAAATGTATTCTTTTGAAAGTGGAACTGTCACAAGGATTTATTAATAGCTCTAATTTCACACATTTTAATCACACTCCACTCTCAGTGCCATTCAGTGATTTACACGGTCGGCACGTCTCAGTCTGATTCAGACCCAGAAACAGCTGTTTGCCTGGACAGTCCTTCACATCTGTCCATGTTTCTGCTGCTTGTCCCATTTTAAACCTTAACCATAGTGTTCAAGCACCTCCCCCAATCTCCTCCAACCTCACCGGAGATGGCACGGGTAATGCTGTTGATGTAATAATCCTGAAGTCTAGCCTAAAACTGGGCCATACAGGTTATAAATCCACCAGAGCAGCTGATGGTACTGCGTTCATATCATAACGTCTGGAATTCATTGTGATGGTGGCCATGGCAACCGTCACTGATTGTTGTAAAAACCCATCTGCATCACTGATGCACTTCATGGAATCTTTACCTGCTCTGGTCTACATGTGACTCTTAACTGCCCCCTGGGTAGTTAGGGATGACTGATAACTGTCAGTGTTGCCCACAACCCATGAACAAATAAAAAAAAAACGCAAAGGCCAGCCCAGTATCTTATATTGAGCTGGAGGGAAACTTAAACCAGATGCAGAAAGATAATAATGGATGGAGAAAGAGTGTGAGAGAGAGAGAGAGAGAGAGAGACAGACAGAGAGAGAGAGAGAGAGTGAGTGAGAGAGAGAGCGAGCGAGAAAGAGAGAGACAGAGAGAGACAGAGAGAGACAGAGAGAGCAACAAAGATGTAGAGAAAGAAAGAGAGCCCTGGAAGGAGGGATTTAGCTGGGGTGATGAGAATTGTTAATAATGTTCTCTGCTGAGAATGTGGAAGGAGCTGGTATGGAAGAGTACAGAGATCTCAGAGGGTTGTGGGGCTGGAGGTGATGACAGGAATGGGGAGAGGGGCATGGAAACATTCGAACATAAGAAAGGGAATTTTGCATAAAGATATTGTTGGGATGAGACCCAGAACCTGGGAAATGAGGACAGAGCTAACAGGACCAGGAGAGTGAACATGACTCAGGCGTGCATTAGCATACACGCTGGCTCTAAGGCCCACACAGAGATCGAGAGAAAGGGCTGAGCAGAGTATAGCCACCTGAGCAAAATGCAAGCTCACTGAGCAACATTCCCACTTTAACATTTCAATATTGAATTCCAGGAACTGACCACATTATATTTGGTCACCATCATTCATACAACCCCTACAGGGTGGAAGCAGGCCATTCAGTCTACATTAACCCTGTAAAGGTCATCTGACCCAGACCCACCACCCCACATTCCCAATGGCCAATCCATCCCAGCCTACACATCTTCGGACTGTGGGAGGAAACCCATGGAGACACAGGGAGAATGTGCAAACTCCACACAGACAGTCACCCAAGGCTGGAATCGAACCTGGGTCCCTGGCGCTGTGAGGCAGCAGTGCTAACCACTGAGCCACCGTGCCACCCCAGTTGCTTGAGGAACCTAGATGTAAGCAGATTGGGATGTCCTTGCTGTGGTGATGTTATCAGTAATCCTTCAGCACTGGTGCTGCAGTTACTAGCTACATAGAAATATAGAAGGTAGGAGTAGGCCATTCAGCCCCTCAGATTGAATCAAAATTGATAGGAATGACCATTCTGCCATTCAGGTCATGGCTGACCATTGAGCTCAATCCCCTAATCTCACTCATTCCCCCTATATCTCATATCTACAAGTGCTGCATCCATCTCCTTTTTAAAACCCAATATTTTGGCCTCACCTCTATAAAAATACTAGGATGAGCACTTGAAATGTCATTACATTCAAGCCTGTAGGTCTGGAGTGGGGCGATGGGACTAGTGTAGTATGATGATGATGTAGCTTTAAGAGGTTATGTTGTCCTGGTTTCTTTTAGGAGAGAGATGAGGTGCTGAGCTGTCTACTTAAAACCACTTGAGTAAACAACTCAGCAGGCCTGGGGTTTATTTTAATGCAGCCTGAATTGGTGTAGTCAGCTGTCACTGATCAGGTTTTTCTGGGGTTTGGTTTCTCAGTAACATCGAAAGATATCAAGGTCTCAACAGAGTTGGAAGCTTCAGTGGATGTCTCCTCACTGCTAATCTCCCTGAATCTTGTGTTATTGTTTCTTTCCTCCTGGACTGGAGAACTGAATGTGAAAATTCATGTCTGAACTTGCCTTTTTTGCCAAGGGGTGTGTTTATGGGATGTTACTGTTTTGGAGCAATTAATTAGTAATAGGCACTGTATCTATTATTCGGTTAAGTTTTCCCATAGAGCTACTTAGAAAGATGAAACAGCTTAGGACAACATTCAAATACACAACAAAACAAAGTTTTCAATGTGCTTCCCAATTTACATACCTTTGAGTGCAGAAGTTGAGATGTCGTGTTGAGGTTGTACAGAATGTTCTGCAATACTGTGTCCAGTTCTGGTCGCCGAGTTATAGGAAGGAGATTATGAAGATGCAGAAGGGATTTACCAGGATGTTGCTGGGAATGGAGGGATGAGTAATAAAGATAGGTTGGATGGGTTGGGACCTTTTCCACTGGAGCGTAGAAGATTGAGATGTTACCTCATAGAAGTTTATAAAATCATGAGAGGTATGGATAGGGTTAATGGTAGGTGTCTTTTCCATAGGATGGGGGAATTCAAAACATAGGGTATATTTTGAAAGTTTAGAGGAGACTGATTTAAAAAAGACATGAGGAAAAAAAAAGATTACACAGAGTGTAGGTTTTGTGTGGAATGAACTTCCAGGGGAAGTGGTGGGTGTGGGGACAGTTACAAGGTTTAAAATACATTTGGATAAGTTCATGAATAGGAAAGGTTTGGAGGGATATGGGTCAGGAGCAGGCAGGTGGGATTAGCTTAGTTTGGGATCATGGTCAGCATGGACTGGTTGGGCCGAAGGGTCAGTTTCCATGGTGTATGACTCTATGAGTCTATGAATTCAAGTCCAGGAAAAGTAAAACCCATTTCAGACCCTCCAAGCTTCCGTTTAACTGATTCCTGACAATTTCTTTGGCACTGGGCTGTGGAGGCCATTCACTGATTCTTTTCCAAATCTGCTAACAAGAACTCTTCCACAACTTGGAGAGCTTAATCTTTCTCAGTTCTAATAACCTGCAGATTTCTAACCAAACTTTCTGCATTTGGATGTTTTACATGCTAAAGTTTTCTCCTGAGAGGATCAGACTTGCCCTGAACTGTTCTATACTTCTCTGAGGAGAGAAAATTAAACTTGCTTCTGACCCGAATCAAAAACAGAAATTGCTGGAAAAGCTCAGCAGGTCTGGCATATCTGTGGAGAGAAATCTGAATGATTGAGTGACCTGAGTTAGGTCTCTTCCAAATGGCCCCCCAAAACATTCATTCTCTGAATTTTCTAAGCTAAAATTATTAGATTATTCTGAATTGAAAAGGAACTAATGGCCTTCCTTGTTTACTCTACCTGTCATAAACTATTCCTGAAGAAGGGCTTATGCCCGAAACGTCGATTCTCCTGTTCCCTGGATGCTGCCTGACCTGCTGCGCTTTTCCAGCAACACATTTCCAGCTCTGATCTCCAGCATCTGCAGACCTCACTTTCTCCTGTCATAAACTATGCGGTATAAATAGATTATTGCATGAACACACCAGAGGTTCACAGCCACCTTTTGTGCAGCTACATAGTGGATTAGGTCACTGTTTCTGAAGGACTCTCTGACCTTGTGTTTTGTTTTAAAAACCCATCACAAAAGTAAGCAACAACTATTTCAAAATCCTATATATACATTAGTAAATAACACACATTTTCAACCATCTGTACCTTGTGGATGGTATCCAGAATGTAATTATAAAACTGCTGCTTTCAATCCACGATTCACTTGCCAATTTCAAAGATAGCAAAGATCTTTGCCTTGGCAAATTGTGGAAAAACTTCTTTAATGGTTGGCACGGGATAATGGAGTCTCCTCAAAACTTTATTCAAATCCTTTGGATCTATGTGCATGCTCAGTTTTCCAGATTTTAACACTGCTCCATCTTGCCAAGTCAGTCTGTAGGAGTTGTCACTTTCTTGATTACTCCCATCATTTTCAGCTCTTCCATCTTACCTTTCAGGCTGAGGTTGAGGCAGCTGGAACCCACCACAGCAGACACAAGCAATTCAAAGCTGTCTGTATGGGGAGGGGGAGGGGGAGAGGGAGGAGGAGAGGGAGGGGGAGGGGGAAGGGGAGGGGGGGAAGGGGAGGGGGACGGGGAGGGAGGAGGAGAGGGAGGGGGAGGGGGAAGGGGAGGCAGAGGGGGAGGGGGAGAGGGAGGAGGAGAGGGAGGGGGAAGGGGAGGGGGAGGGGGAAGGGGAGGGGGAAGGGGAGGGGGACGGGAAGGGGCAAGGAAAAGGGGGAGGGGGAAGGGGAGGGGGAGTGGAGAAGGGGAGGGGGAGGGGGAGAAGTGAAGGGGGAAGGGATGGCCTAGTGGTATTATCATTGGAATGTTACTCCAGAGACCCAGTGATGTTCAATTCAAACACCGCCACAGCAGATGGTGAAATTAGAATTTAAGTTTAAAAAATCTTGAATGAAGAGTTTCCTGATGACCATGAGTCCATTGTTGAATGTTGGAAAATGCCATCGGGGTCACTAAAGCCCTTCAGGGAAGGAAAGTGCCATCCTTAACTGGTCTGGCCTACGTGTGACTCCAGACCACAGCAATGGGATTGACTCTTAACTGCCCCCTGGGTAATTAGAGGTGGGGTAATAAATGCTGGCCTAGCCAGTGACACCCTCACCTAGAAATGACTAAAAAAAAATCTGCGAGCATCTGGTCAGTGGTCATTTGTTGAGTGGTTTGCAAAAATAATGTGTAAATTGTTTCTGCAACATTACACAGAACAACAGTGCAGAGTTCTATACTGGTTCTATCCAAGAGCCAATCTTCTGCCCTTTCCCCATATTCCTGCTCACCATTACTATCCAAATTATCATCCATTGCTTGTTTGAATGCTCCAATTGAACAGTTGTTTAGCATTACCAGGGCAACCTTTAGATTGGGATGGCATGATAGCTCAGTTGGGAGCACTGCTATCTACCAGCCTCAGGGACCTGGGTTCCATTCCAGCCTTGGGCGACTGCCTGTGTGGGTTTCTCCCACAATCCAAAGGTGTTTAAAGTCTAAGACCTGAAACTCCAATTCTTCCATCGCACAAGGCTCTCTGCTTCATTTGCCCTTCCAACATGAGGATTGCTCCTTCGTTAAAAACTTTGAGCTTCCATCAGAGGACCTCATGTTTGGGTAGCATCGCGAAGTCACTGAAGGTAGGGATGTTGCATGAGGCACTAGCATTTTGCTGACCCCTCACATTCACTCAATACTCTTCTCCTGCAGTCTCTGTTCAAACAGTGACAAACTATTCATCCTCTCAAGGATGGACACATTTTTGGTGTGGAGTGATTGGTCGGAATCATCAGCTGACGAATCCCCAGCAGGCTCAGCCTTCAGGAGGGATGCCCAATACTCTAGGAAGAAGGTTAATGGGCATCTCCACTTTGCCAGTCTAAATGCCACCATCTTCCCTGTGACCACTCCCTCACCCTCACTCCATCTCTGCCAGTGTCTCCCAGCAAGTCTCATCCTCCACATCTCTCACCATCGTCTGCAAATTCTCCCTCACTCCTCGCTCCCCATCCCAGCACCACTCTCCAGCTCTGAGCTCTTTAGAAATTGGAATTCAAAATGCCCAAAGGTTGGTTGGTGTTGGAGACGGAAATATCAAATTAAAATTCAACATGAATGAAGGGACTTTTATGAACTTGGAAAGGTTTTCAACCCAATTCCCCTTCCCCCACCTTTTCACAATACTTTTGCAGAGGAGATCAGTCACCTTTCAGAGTGAGGCTGAGGAGATTGGCTGTTGATTTTGGCTTTCAATCTGGAGAAACCATATGTTACTTTTAAATGGGGAAGCAGGCTGAAGCCCGGGGCAGAATCATAGAATCATAGAATTGCTAGAGTTTGGAAACAGGCCCTTCAGCCCAACAAGTCCACACCAATCCTCCGAAGAATATCCCACCGAAACCCATTCCCATTACTCTAAGTAATCTCTCAGTAATGCATCCAACCTACACACCCCTGAATACTATGGGCAATTTAGGATGGTCAATTCACCTGACCTGCCCATCTTTGGATTATGGAAGGGAACCAGAGCACCTGGAGGAAACTCACACAGACACAGGGAGAATGTGTGAACTCCACTGCCTGAGGCTGGAATCAAACCGGGATGTGGTGCTGTGAGGCAGCAGTGCTAACCACTGAGCCACCGTATGACAAAACTGATTTAAAAAAAAAATAAATGTTACTTTTTTAAATTTGACACTCCTGTATTGCAGTGGTGGTATCCCTACCTTTTAACTCGGAGTCCTGAGGTTGAGTCCTTTCTGTTCCAGTGGTGCATCATAACAACTCTGAAGAGGCTGATTACAAAAATCTGTATGTTCTCTTGACTCAGCATTTGGTGGCATTCCCACATCTGGCTCAGAGAGATGTTGGTTTAAGTCCTGCTCCCAAAGCTTGGGAACTGGATATTTTTGTGATGTAATAGAGATATTTGATGTAACTTAATAGGGCACTTGTGGCACAGTCTTAGCATCACAGCCAGGAGGCCTGGGCTCAAGTCCCACCTTCTCCAGAAATGTGTTGTCTGTTATCTAACATCTGAGCAGATTGATTAGGAAATGTGTGAAGGTCCATTTACATCCAATCTTACTGGCCATATCACCGCACCAGAAAGCAAAAGACTGTGTCTAGTGTTCAGAAGTTATGAGTCAAATCCCACCACAGAAATGTGCAAGGGGCATGTGTGGCACAGTAGCAACTAGATTAGATTACTTACAGTATGGAAACAGGCCCTCCAGCCCAACAAGTCCACACCAGCCCGCAACCCACCCATACATTCACTCTTTCACCTAACACTATGGGCAATTTAGTATGGCCAATTCACCTGGCCTGAGGGAGGAAACCGGAGCACCCAGAGGAAACCCACGCAGACACGGGGAGAATGTGCAAACTCCACACAGACAGTCACCTGAGGCGGGAATTGAACCCGGGTCTCTGGCGCTGTGAGGCAGCAGTGCTAACCACTGTGCCACCGTGCCGCCCAAATGTTCCTATCTCTGAGCCAGGTGAACCAGGCTTAAATCCTACCTGCTTGAGAGATTTATACTAACACCTCTGCACAGATTGGTTAGAAAATTAACACATGGTCATGACATGACCCCGCTGCACTGCCAATGTGCACTAATATGAGAAACTAATTGATTTAAAACTATTTGAATGCTTCCTGGTGGTTCTTGTGGCACAGTGATATTGTCTGCTCCTTTGGTCCAGGTGGTCCACATTCAAGTCCCACCTACTCTAGAGATGTGCCATTACATATCCGAATTTCCTTTGGGAGGGCTGGTGCAACGCAGTTGTGTCCCTGAATCTTGAGTTGTTTGGGTTAAATGCCATTTGCTTTGAGTTTATTTGGGGGGTCGTTTTGCTGCAGGGTTTCTCTCTCCGTATTAACCTCTGAATCCACACCCACGGCATCCCACCCATACATTTCTACCCCATCTCACCATGCCCACGTTCTCTGAACAACTCGCCACTCAGCGGGTACCTAAAGGACTGGTGTCCCCCATCCCTATGCTATCTGTATACCCAAACAAGTTGGCACTGAATAACTTGGTTACAAACTGCAGGCCCTTCTCTCAGCTTGTCATGCTGCAGGTGGTCTCAGTAGGATGGGGATGATATTGTTATACCATCAGGTTACATGTCATGGGAAGGTGATGGATCCATGACTGGTCTCTTACAGGTGCAAGGCATGCTGGCTGTGAGACACACACACACATAAACACACACACACACAGAGACAGACACACATACACATACACACACACACACAGAGACAGACACACATACACATAAACACACACACACACAGAGACAGACACACAGACAGTCAGATAGACAGACAGACACACACACAGACAGACAGACAGACACAGACACAGACACAGACACACAGACAGACAGACAGACACACACACGCACACACATCATCTTCCAAAACCCAATCTCCACTTTGGTTGAAAACAATCAGCGTGATGCAGTGAGTGGAACCAGGTGGATCATATTGACTGTGAGATCCTTGATTGAAATTGCTAACCTGGGCCAATCAGGGATCCTGGGCTGGCCAATATTAACATGAGATTCAAAAAAGAAAAAAAATAATAACCAGGAGATTCACACAGCATCACACTTTGATGTGAACGGCAGTGCTTGTCACTGGCCACCCGGGTGTTTTCCTATCTTCCTGGTGGTGGAAATTGAATAAAGATTCGTGCACCTTGTGTCTTTCACTGTGTCTCACACCTGCACACACACACCATGGGTGCTGGGGACAGAATAAGCACTACCGCACTTAGGTGGTAGTGTGGGGGTTTAAAAAAAAAATATATATATATAAATAGGGATTCACACAGCAAAAAAAAAAAAAAATAAAAAGAAAAAAGAAAAAAAAGAAAAAAAAAAGAAAAAAAAATTAACATGAGATTCAAAAAAGAAAAAAAATAATAACCAGGAGATTCACACAGCATCACACTTTGATGTGAACGGCAGTGCTTGTCACTGGCCACCCGGGTGTTTTCCTATCTTCCTGGTGGTGGAAATTGAATAACGATTGGTGCACTTTGTGTCTTCCACTGTGTCTCACAAAAGCAAGAAAAAAAAAATTAAAAAAAAGAGTCTCTTCAGAGATGCTGTTCACTCTGAGAGCTGGCTCTTTAAAAAAAAAAAAAAAAAATTAACATGAGATTCAAAAAAGAAAAAAAATAATAACCAGGAGATTCACACAGCATCACACTTTGATGTGAACGGCAGTGCTTGTCACTGGTCACTTGGATGTTTGCCTATCTTAAGAGTTGGAGCAGTGCGAGAGTGTGTTTGTACGTGCAAGGACTTTCCTCCTGGAAGGGGACTGTCCCTGGACTAGCTGCCCCACATCGGGAGAGAGAGGAAAAAGAAAGAAAAGAAAAAAAAAATTAACATGAGATTCAGAATCTCCTGAGTTCTGGAACTGACTCCAAGCTGGTTGGTCACATGGGAATAAAGGGTGACTGGATATCGGCCTCTGTGGAAATATTTCACTCTGAGCCTCTGCTAAGTCGAAATACAGTTGAGTTGGCGGAAATCTGTGACCACACTGACTGTGAAGGAGAATAGAAACATCTTGGCTGTTCGAGCAACTAAGTTCAAACCAATGTGTCCTTGTTGAAGGACGAACATTAATATCTATTTAATTAAACTCTAAATGATGAATCTATAAAAATAGAGATTCCACTGAGAAATTGTACAAGAATATTATTCCTACATCTGTATTGAGTAGACATATGTAATTAGCAGGAGACCTTTGTTCTAACTCCTGTCAACAGCTGACAATTTATGCCTCCTGTTCTACCAACATATTATCCCTGCCCACTTTTACCAGGCTCTGGCCTACTGTGCAACCTCACATTGTTCCAAAGCTTTTGCATAATCATTTTTAACCTGAACAGATGTAATTCTTTAAACCACCTGAGCACCTTCCTGAACAGTCTCACAGCACTGTATCTGTCTTGTACAGATGCTGCAAGATGTTGATCATCTGACCGGGGAGGGGGGGGAGGGGAGGTGAGCAGAAATGATGAATTGTTGAGAAATGCACTTATCCCATGGATTAAACTGTGGGCATAGTGGTTAGCACTGCTGCCTCACAGTGCCAGAGACCTGGGCTCAATTCCCGCCTCAGGCAACTGTCTGTGTGGAATTTGCACAGTCTCCCAGTGTCTATGTGGGTTTCCTCTGGGTGCTCCGGTTTCCTCCCACAGTCCAAAGATGTGCCGGTTAGGTGAATTGGCCATGCTAAATTGCCCATAGTGTTATGTGAAGGGGTAAATGTAGGGGAATGGGTCTGGGTGGGTTGCTCTTCAGAGGGCCAGTGTGGACTTGCTGGGCCGAAGGGCCTGTTTTCTCACTGTAAGTATTCTAATCTAATCTTAAACCATCCCTGAGACTGACACCATAAAACACATCGAACAGAAACAGCAAGAAAGGAGGGTATGTAGACTTGCTGAGTAAGGGAGTGAGGAGGACTTTTAAAAATTAATTCACAAGATGAGGGTGTCAGTGGCCAGGCCAGCATTTATTACCCCATCCCTAATTGCCCTGAGGGCAGTTAAGAGTCAACCCCATTGCTGTGGGACTGGAGTCACGTGTAGACCAGGCCAGGTAAGGATGGCAGTTTCCTTCCCGGAAGGATATTAGTGACCCAGATGGGTTTTTATAACATTCAACAATGGATTCATGGTCATCACTAGACACTTAAGTCCAGATTTTTATTGAATTCAAATTCTACCATCTGCTGAGGCAGGTTTTGAACCTGGGTCTCCAGAACATTCTCTGAGTCTCTGGATGAACAGTCAAAAACTGTGGGGCTGATGCCTGAAATGTCAACTCTTCTGCTCCTTGGATGCTGTCTGACCTGCTGTGTTTTTCCAGCAACACACTCTTGACTCTGATCTCGAGTCCTCACCTTTTCCTAGTCTCTGGATGAACAGTGCAGTGTGATAGTACCACTGGGCCATCACGTCCCCCAGCTGATTCAGAAACGTTGAGGTTGTTTAAGATGTGGAGGTGCCAGCTTTGGGCTGGGGTGGACAAAGTCAGAAGTCACATGACACCAGGTTATAGTCCAACAGGTTTATTTAAAATCACACGCTTTCAGAGCACTGCCCCTTCATCACCTGGTGTCTTGTGCTCTTTGAGGTTGGCTATGCCAACACTCTCACCTCTGACAGAGAGTCCACCTCCCACCCCAGATACCTGATTTCCATGGCTTGGAGAGGGTGGACGCTAGGAAATTGTTTCCATTAGGCGAGGAAACTAGGACCCGTGGACACAGCCTTAGAATTAGAGGGGGTAAATTCAGAACAGAAATGCGGAGACATTTCTTCAGCCAGAGAGTGGTGGGTCTGTGGAATTCATTGCCACAGAGTGCAGTGGAGGCTGGGACGCTAAATGTCTTCAAGGCAGAAATTGATAAATTCTTGATGTCACAAGGAATTAAGGGCTACGGGGAGAATGCGGGTAAGTGGAGTTGAAATGCCCATCAGCCATGATTGAATGGCGGAGTGGACTCGATGGGCCGAATGGCCTTACTTCCGCTCCTATGTCTTATGGTCTTATGGTCTTAAGAAAGATTTAAGCTAAGTGCCTATCAGGGTACCCTTGTTGTCAATTGATGAAATGAAATGGATGTGCCGGTGTCGGACTGGGAGGGACAAAATCAGAAGTTACATGACACCAGATTATAGTCAACTGGTTTATTTAAAATCACAAGCTTTTGGAGTGCTGCCCCTTTAAAGGACAGACCAGCCCTGTATAAGTTTCATTTCAGATTAGCTTTGAGTCCAGGAGAACAGCGAACAGAGATTGTGAGGTCTCCAAGCTATAAGAGACTCTGTAGAAGTTTTAAAATTCTCAGGTCTGGAAAGAAATTGGAAATAAGCAGTGGAGTAAGAAATGAAGGCATTCAGATGTGAGTGCCACTTCCCTGGGGTTAAGTAACTGTAAAGGCAGGGCAGGGCAGTGGTGCCCATGTCCCATAAATGAATTATTCAGGTTAATCACTTACCTTCTCTTTTCTAGAGAAAAGAGCGCATTCCGTTCAGCCAATCCTGAGTGTTAGAAACGGTTGGTTCTGGTGCAAATGAAAACTGAAAAAAACTACGGACACTGTAAATCAGAGATATAAACAGAAGTTGCTGGAAAAGCTCAGCAGGTCTGGCTGCATCTTTGGAGAGAAATCAGGGTTAACGTTCAGGACGAGTGACCCTTCCTCAGAATTCCTTTTCCGGCAATTTCTATGTTTGTCTCTGGTTCTTCTACAATCCTTGTAGCTCATGTTTCACCTTCTCCATTGCCTCTGTGTTCAGTTGGTAACAGAGTCCCAAGGATCACTGTATTCCAAGTGTGGTCTATACAAGGTTCTGGACACCACTGGATACATCAGTACCAGATCTGGTAGAGCTGCTGTGGTGGAATTTGTCGGGGTCTGGGGGGAGCTGGGGGTGGTCAGCAGTGCTTATGGAGGTGCACTTAGGCATTATTGTAGATGATAGCATGAGATCACAGGGAGATATTGATGGACTAAGGGATTGGGCAAACCCGAGGCGCATGGAATTCAGTGCAAGGAAGGGTGAGATTATCTATTTTGGACTGAAAAGGATAGATCATTGTATTTTCTGGATGGTATGAAATTAAACACAGGGCTATCAGAAAGATGTGCAACTTGAAAGGATTCAGAAAAGATTTGCAAGTATGTTGCCAAGGTCGGAGGATTTGAGCTATAGGGATAGGCTGAACAGGCTGGGGCTGTTTTCCCTGGAGCGTCGGAGACTGAGGGGTGACCTTATAGAGATTTACAAAATTATGAGGGGCATAGATAGGATAAATAGGCAAAGTCTTTTCCCTGGGGTGGGGGAGTCCAGAACTAGAGGGCATAGGTTTAGGGTGAGAGGGGAAAGATATAAAAGAGACCTAAGGGGCAACTTTTTCACATAGAGGGTGGTGCGTGTATGGAATGAGCTGCCAGAGGAAGTGGTGGAAGCTGGTACAATTGCGACATTTAAAAGGAATCTGGATGGGTATATGAATAGGAAGGGTTTGGAGGGATATGGGCCAGGTGCTGGAAGGTGGGACTAGATTGTGTTGGGAAATCTGGTTGGCATGGACGGGTTGGACCGAAGGGTCTGTTTCCATGCTGTACATCTCTATGATTCTATCAATGACTCTCTGAGGTGCACAAGTAGACTTGGGTATTCAGATGCATATATCTTTAAAATGTCACAAACGAGTGTGAAAAATAATCAAGGCAGCTAATGGAACACTGGCCTCTATGTCTTGGTTTTATAGGGATAGTATAGGGTTGCAGAAGTGATGCTGCAGTTATACAGAGCCCTGGCTTGACCCCAGTGTGAGCAGCTCTGGGCCCTACGCCTTAGGAAGGATAGATTGGCCCTGGGAGGGAGGTCGCTATAGATTTACAAGAATGATCCCTGGACCTCTGGAGTGAAGATATGAGGAGAGATTATACAAATGGGGCCCATTTTCATTAGCATTTACATAGTTAAGGAGTGATCTGATCAAAGTGTGGATATTAACAGGAAAAGACAGAGTAGGTAAAGATAAATTATTTCCACTAGTTGGTGATTCTAAAACTAGGGACATCGTCTGAGAATGAGGGCCAGCCCATTCAGGAGAGATGTAAGGAAACACTTCGACACACAAAGGGTGGGAGAGGTTTGGAAATCTCTGCCACAAACAGCAGTGGATGCTGGATCAGTTGTTAATATTAAATCCGAGAAAGATAGGTTTTAGTTAAGCAAAGGTGTCAGGGATATGGGCCAAAGCAGAGATATGGAGTTAATGCTGAGTCAGCGCTGCCCCCTGCTGGGTGTCAATGCTGAGTCAACTCTGCCCCATGCTGCTGCGTATCCGTGCTGAGTCAGTCCTGCCCCTGCTGGGTATCCATGCTGAGTCAGCCCTGCCCCCTGCTGCTGGGTATCCGTGCTGAGTCAGCCCTGCCCCCTGCTGGGTATCTGTGCTGAGTCAGCTCTGCCCCTGCTTGGCATCCGTGCTGAGTCAGCCCTGCCCCCTGCTGGGTATCCGTGCTGAGTCAGCCCTGCCCCCTGCTGCTGGGTATCCGTGCTGAGTCAGCCCTGCCCCCTGCTGCTTGGTATCCGTGCTGAGTCAGCCCTGCCCCCGCTTGGTATCTGTGCTGAGTCAGCCCTGCCCCCTGCTGCTGGGTATCCATGCTGAGTCAGCCCTGCCCCCTGCTGGGTATCCGTGCTGAGTCAGCCCTGCACCTGCTGGGTATCTGTGATGAGTCAGCCCTGCCCCCTGTTGCTGGGTATCCGTGCTGAGTCAGCCCTGCCCCCTGCTGTTGGGTATCTGTACTGAGTCAGCCCTGCCCCCTGCTGCTGGGTATCCGTGCTGAGTCAGCCTTGCCCCCTGCTGGGTATCCGTGCTGAGTCAGCCATGCCCCCTGCTGCTGGGTATCCGTGCTGAGTCAGCCCTGCCCCCTGCTGGGTATCTGTGCTGAGTCAGTCCTGCCCCCTGCTGGGTATCCGTGCTGAGTCAGTCCTGCCCCCTGCTGGGTATCCGTGCTGAGTCAGCCCTGCCCCCTGCTGGGTATCCGTGCTGAGTCAGCCCTGCCCCCTGCTGGGTATCTGTGCTGAGTCAGTCCTGCCCCCTGCTGGGTATCCGTGCTGAGTCAGCCCTGCCCCCTGCTGCTTGGTATCCGTGCTGAGTCAGCCCTGCCCCCTGCTGGGTATCCGTGCTGAGTCAGTCCTGCCCCCTGCTGGGTATCTGTGCTGAGTCAGTCCTGCCCCCTGCTGGGTATCCGTGCTGAGTCAGCCCTGCCCCCTGCTGGGTATCCGTGCTGAGTCAGTCCTGCCCCCTGCTGGGTATCCGTGCTGAGTCAGTCCTGCCCCCTGCTGGGTATCCGTGCTGAGTCAGCCCTGCCCCCTGCTGGGTATCCGTGCTGAGTCAGTCCTGCCCCCTGCTGGGTATCCGTGCTGAGTCAGCCCTGCCCCCTGCTGGGTATCCATGCTGAGTCAGCCCTGCCCCTGCTGGGTATCCGTGCTGAGTCAGTCCTGCCCCCTGCTGGGTATCCGTGCTGAGTCAGCCCTGCCCCTGCTGGGTATCCATGCTGAGTCAGCCCTGCCCCCTGCTGGGTATCCATGCTGAGTCAGCCCTGCCCCCTGCTGGGTATCCGTGCTGAGTCAGCCCTGCCCCCTGCTGGGTATCTGTGCTGAGTCAGTCCTGCCCCCTGCTGGGTATCCGTGCTGAGTCAGTCCTGCCCCCTGCTGGGTATCCGTGCTGAGTCAGTCCTGCCCCCTGCTGGGTATCCGTGCTGAGTCAGCCCTGCCCCTGCTGGGTATCCGTGCTGAGTCAGCCCTGCCCCCTGCTGGGTATCCGTGCTGAGTCAGTCCTGCCCCCTGTTGCTGGGTATCCGTGCTGAGTCAGCCCTGCCCCCTGTTGCTGGGTATCCGTGCTGAGTCAGCCCTGCCCCCTGTTGCTGGGTATCCGTGCTGAGTCAGCTCTGCCCCCTGCTGGGTATCCGTGCTGAGTCAGTCCTGCCCCCTGCTGGGTATCCGTGCTGAGTCAGTCCTGCCCCCTGCTGGGTATCCGTGCTGAGTCAGCCCTGCCCCCTGCTGGGTATCCGTGCTGAGTCAGCCCTGCCCCCTGTTGCTGGGTATCCGTGCTGAGTCAGTCCTGCCCCCTGCTGGGTATCCGTGCTGAGTCAGCTCTGCCCAGTTTATTTGTACCAGGATGGCCAAGTGTCAGCTTTATGACCTGTCATTCAGAAGGGGGAGCTTAATCGCAGTAAACTGTTCCTATTGAGCTGTTAATTTGTGTTTATAAATCACTGCATGGCACGGGTTAATCTCAGTTAAATATAAATATTTTACATGGCTGCTTCATCCCATCTGCCACTGAAACTATCAGCTCAGCCTTTGTAACTTCCCGAGTTGAGTTTTCCAAGGTTCTCCTGGCTATAGTCCCACCTGATGCCTTCCATAATCTTCACATTACCCACAGTCTGTGATTAGTAACACTGCTCACTGCTCCTCAAAGCTTGTCTCTCATTTAAAGGAGGGAAAATACTCCCCACTTGCCCTGGATGGGGGCAGCTCCAACAACACTCAAGAAGCTCAACACCATCCAGGACAAAGCAGCCCCCGCTTGGTTGGCACCACATCCACAAACACCCACCCCCTCCACCACCGACGCTCAGTAGCAGCAGTGTGTACCATCTACAAGATCTAGTGCAGAGACTCACCAAAGATCCTCAGACAGCACCTTCCAAACCCACGACCACTACCGTCTAGAAGGACAAGGGCAGCAGATACATGGGAACACCACCCCCTGCAAGTTCCCCTTCAAACCCCTCACTGACTTGGAAATATATCGCCGTTCCTTTACTGTCACTGGCTCAAAATCCTGGAATTCCTTCCTTCATTATTGAAGACCCTACCCTATTGAAGAGATTTTTACCCTCGGTAAAAATCTCTTCCAACATCTTCTGTCAGGTGGAAGATACAGAAGTTGAACACACGCATCAAGAGGGTCAGGAACAGTTTATTCCCTGCTATCAGACTGCTGAATGGACCTCTCTAACTTCAAATAAAGTTAATCTTGCTTTGTGTACCTCCCGTGTTGCCGTAACCCTGTGTGCCTGACTCTGTCTAAAAACCATATGATCGGTGTGTCCTTGTATTGTATGATTTACCTGGACTGCTCACAAAACAAAACTTTTCACTGTACTTAGGTGCATGTGATTATAATAATTCAAATCAAGTCAAATAAGGGCATTGCGGGTTAACCGGATTTAGCAGAGTGGACCCGATGGGCTGAATGGCCTTCCTTCCACTCCTTATGGTCGATGTTTTATGCTCTAACCACAGGGACTGCAGCGGTTCAAGGAGGCAGCTCATCCCACCTTCTCAAGGGGCAACGAGGGACAGGGCGCTAAAGCCATTGAAGGAAGGGCACGTCTGCATAAACACTGTCTTTACTCCTTCACATTCAGGAGGTGACAGAATCCTCGAGATCGAAAGCACAGAAACGGCCCTGAACCCATTGTGTCCATGCTGGTTACAAATAACCATCTAAACATTTTAATCCTCACTGAGATGTTGAACAAGGATGAAAGATTTGTTTCGGAAGATAGTCAGATGTTAAACTCCTTCTATTGAGGGGAACAGAATCTTAAAAATCAGCTCAATCAGAGCAGAGCAAAGGAGAAGCTCTTGTTCACAGCTCAGACAGAGAGACTCTGGATGTTTCTTTCCCACAAATACCATGAGTGTTGGCAGGGGGCGAAGGGGAGGGTGAGGGTGAGGGTGGGGAAGGGATTGGGGGAGGTGGGAATGTGAGTAAAAGATGTCACAGCTGGGATTGATTGTGTTTTTGTGGGTAGGTTTCCCAAGAGAAAGATAAGTGGTGTTCAGATCAACTCCGATCTAACTGAACAGGCTTGGGCGCCTGAAAGGGATCCTTTAGTTTCTGTCATCCTGCGACAGAAAAGTAGAGGAACATAAAAGATACCAGCACTTCAGTGAAATCCTCCAGAGAAATGCAATTTCAAAACTCTTGAGCAGCATTTGTTTGAAGATTTATGTTGCACAGATAATGCCCGTGTTTATGTGTAAAAGATGGGGAGATTCTGATCCACTTACTGAGATATGAGGCGAGAGACAGCAAGATACTCTCTGCAATATCTGAGCAGACAGAGAGCGATGAGGATCAGAAAATTGGAGGATGATTTGTGAGACGCTTCATGAAGTTGGAGAATATCGCAGTTTCCAAGGTAGACAGTGGCAAACCTTTCCAAAAACAAAAATGAGGGGAATGTGTAAATGGTCCAAGTTGGAAAACAGATGTAATTTACCTGAAGGTTCAGTAAATCCTGAGTAACCTATAATTACATTTGGGGAATAATTGGAATTCCCCAATCCAAGAGCTATCAATGGATAGCAGCTTCATCTTGGGAATGGTCAACGTTCGGACACATTTGTCCGCATTGGGTTGACTCCAATATTATCACTTTTTGCAATCTTTTACTTATTGTTAATGTGAACATAGAACAAAGAACATAGGACAGTACAGCACAGCCCAGGCCCTTCAGCCCTCAATGTTGTGCTGGCCTTTTATTCTACTCTAAGATCAGGCTTAGCCTACATACCCTTCATTGTACTATCATCCATGTGCCTTTCCAAGAGTCGCTTAAATGTCCCTAATGTCTCTGAGTCTCCTGCCACCTCTGGCAGTGCATTCTACACACCCCCACTCTCTGTGTAAAGAACCTACCTCTGACATCTCCCCTAAACCTTCTTCCAATCACTTTAGAATTATACCCCCTCATGATAGACATTTCTGCCCTGGGAAAAAGTCTCTGGCTATCCACTCTATCGGTGCCTCTCATCATCTTGTACACCTCTATCAAGGCACCTCTCAACCTTCTTCACTCCAATGAGAAAAGCCCTAGTGCCCTCAATCTCTCTTCATCAGACACACCCTCCAGTCCATGCAGTATCCTGGTAAACCTCCTCTGTACCCTCTCTAGAGCTTCTACATCCTTCCTATAATGAGGTGACCAGAACTGAACACAATATTCCAAGTGTGGTCTACCCAGGGCTTTATAGAGCTGCAGCATAACCTCGTAGCTCTTAAACTCAATCCCCCTGCTAATGAATGCCAATACACCGTACATCTTTTTAACAACCCTATCAACCTGGGTGGCAACTTTGAGGGATCTATGGACATTGACCCCAAGATCCCTCTGTTCCTCCGCACTGCCAAGAATCCTGCCTTTAACCCTGTAATCTGCATTCAAATTCAACCTTCCAAAATGAATCACTTCACACTTTTCCAGGTTGAACTCCATCTGCCACTTCTCAGCCCAGTTCTGCACCCTGTCAATGTCCCACTGCAACCTACAACAGCCCTCCACACTATCCACAACTCCACCAACCTTTGTGTCATCGGCAAACTCACTTACCCACCCTTCCACATCCTCATCCAAGTCATTTATAAAAATCACAAAGAGCAGAAATCCCAGAACCAATTCCTGTGGAACACCACTGGTTTCCAAGCTCCAGGCTAAACACTTTCCATCTACCACCACCCTCTGTATTCTCTGGGCCAGCCAATTCTGTATCCATTCAGCCAGATATCCCTGTATCCCGTGCCTCCTTACTTTCTGAATGAGCCTACCATGGGGAACCTTACCAAACAACTTGCTAAAATGCATATACACCACATCCACTGCTCTACCTTCATCAACATGTTTTGTCACATCCTCAAAGAACTCAATAAGGTTTGTGAGACATGACCTGCCCCTCACAAAGCCATGCTTATAAGGGAGGTCAGTTAGCTCACTTGTCAGGTTTACAATGCACAGTGACTCCAATGGCGTGGGTTTGATTCCCATCACTGGCTAAGGTTACGCTGAAGGACTCTCCTTCCCAACCTCTCCCCTCGCCTGAGGCACAGTGACCCCCAGGTTAAATCACCAGGAGTCATCTTTTTCTCTCTCTCTAATGACAGAATGGGTCTATGCCAACAGTTGGGAGATAGTGAAATGGTTAAAAGTTGCCCGTCCCCAGAATTATTCAACTGACTGTGTTGTTTGTGGTGCAGTGGTGGTGATCCGTGTGCGTTTACATATATTTGTGGCCACACTGTGAACCGAGACAACCAGGCAATCAGGGTGAGAGTAACGCAGACAGTCTGGAGATACAATGTCTGACCATAGCACTGAGCAAAATACAGTGAGCAGCCAGGGATCAGAATGATGATTCCCCAGCATAGTGTGCTCGGAGTTGGTGGTCTCGTTACTGAGACGTGATGGACAAGGATCTCTGTGTATGTCAGTAAACATCGCTTCACTGACAGATGTTGGTCAATCTGAAACAGAAAGTCCCAGAGAAACCCAACAGGTCAGGCAGCACCAGGAGCTCAGCTAATACTTTGAGTTCTGAAGGATTTGAACTGGACTTGAAATGTTTCCTCAGTTTTTCTCTTCAAACATGCTGCCTGACCTGCTGAGAATCTCTGCTGTTTCCTGTTATATTTCAGATTACCAGCATCCCCAGTATTAGGCTGTCATTAGATTTTGGTGAATCGTATGGATTCATTGTGACAGTTTTCTCAGTTATTTCTTGCCGATACCGTGGGTAAGTATTTATCAAGTCAAGCTGAGTACGTGAATTAGGAACAGGAATAGGCCATTCACCCCTTCAAACTGGCTCTGCCATTCAATAAGATCCGTCTGTGTTCCGAATTTCACATTCACATCAACCCCATGGAACCTTTGATTAGTCTGCTAAAACTTAACCTGAACTCTAATCCCAACCCAAACTTGAACCCTAGCCTAACCCTAACCATAACAACAACAAAAACTGTCAGCCTAACCCTAACCCTAACTCTAATCCTAACCCTAACCCTAAACCTAACCCTAACCCTAATCCTAACCCTAATCCTAACCCAAATCCTAACCCTAACCTTAACCCTAACCCTAACCCTAACCTTAACCCTAACCCTAACCCTAATCCTAACCCAAATCCTAACCCTAACCCTAATCCTAACCCTACCCCTAACCCTAACCCTAATCCTAACCCAAATCCTAACCCTAATCCTAACCCTAACCCTAACCCTAACCCTAACCCTATCTCTAACCCTAATGCTGTCTGTCTGTCTCCAGTCCTTATAATATTCATGAGTACCAAGAATCGTGCCCTGTGAGAAAAGTAATTCCGCCTCATCTCTGTGTTAAATGAGCAATCTCTTATTTTCAAACAAGGTCCTCAAATTCATGTCTCTCCCACAGGGGATTCAGCACAAGGACATACACTGAGTGGGATTTGCAATTGGAATCAATCACTATAAGCTGTCAACACAGTTATATACATCCCAACAGCTTAATGAGTGAGAAAGAAAAGATAGATTTGTTTAAGCATTTGACTGGAAAAAGAAATGGTGGCTCCACATTGGAGTTAGGGATAAATTAACAGATTAATGTTCCTATTCAGCTGGGTCACTCAGGTATACAACTTTCAAAAACCACTCAGGTCAGTCTCAAACTCTGAGGTGACCCTAACTGAGTGGTCAAATGTTAAACTACAAAGTTATTTGTGGTCAACTTTGATCTGAAATAATGAATAAAAACTGAAAGAACTGCTGATGTTGGAATTTAGACGAAAAAAGAAATCAGAAATTGCTGGAAAAGCTCAGCAAGTCTGGCAGCATCAGTGGAGAGAAATCAGAGTTAACGTTCTGGATCCAGTGATCCTGGTTCTGAGGAAGGGTCATTGGACCTGAAGCATTATCTCTGATTTCTGTCCACAGAAGCTGCCAGACTTGCTGTTTCTAACATACTAAACCTCTGAGCTTGTACTGGTTGTGGGAGGTAATCTCTAGTGACTCCATAAAGAAAAGAATGTCTGTTAAATCTTAACATTGTGATGTTCTTGGCAGGTTGTAACTTGAATTTATATAGCACCTTTAAAACAAAAGCTGTCAGTGGGATAGGAGCATTTCAAATTTAACAATGAGCCATGTAAGGAGACACTCAGGCAGATAGACAATAGCCGAGTGGAAGAGATAGCTTTTAACTTGGGGCAATGCAGTGGCTTAGTGGTTAGCATTGCTGCTGCACAGCACCAGGGACCCAGGTTCAATTCCAGCTTCAGGCGATTGTCTGTGTGGAGTTTGCACATTTTCCCCGTGTCTCCGTGGGTTTCCTCCCACAGTCCAAAGATGTGCAGTTGAGGTGAATTGGACATGCCAAATTGCCCATTGTGTTCAGGGGTGTATAGGTTAGGTGCATTAGTTGGGGGATTGAGTTTGGGTGGGATACACTTCGGAGGGTCGGTGTGGACTTGTTGGGCCGAAGGACCTGTTCCCACACTGTAGAGATTCTAAGATACTCTCTTCTTCTAACTGAAAGGTGGAAGAGGGATGGGTACTGCAGGCTGGAGGCTCTGCAGAGCGATGGAGATTGTTATGAGGCCAGTGTCAGAGGAACATGGAAATTGTGGAGAGATTATAGAACGAGAGGAGTCTGTTGGGATGGCCTGAATGGCTGAGATTTCGCTGGTGTCCAGTTTACAGAGAGTAGAAATTACACGGACAACCTGTCAGCTAGCTCTGAGAGTATCAGGGACTGTGGATTTTTCTGGATGTTACCAGAATGTGTACCTCCATCTGAAGATCTTTGCACAATAATGTTCTCAATGCAGCATCTTTCATTCCTTGGCACATTTCTTTTTAAAATAGCTTTCTCCAGATTGTGCTTGCCCTGCAGTGTTTGTATCTTCTTTATCACCTTCTCTGTCTGCTCACCAATCAAATGGAGACTCCTGGGTTTCTCTGTTCGGTAACAATGTCGATATTCAATAATTCTCACCGTCACAGACAGCGTTACTATGGGGTGAGCCACATAAGCTCTCTGTGGTATAAGGTAATGGTACTGAAAGGGCTCAGTGGTTAGCACTGCTGCCTCCCAGTGCCAGGGATCCAGGTTCGATTCCTGTCTCGGGTGACTGTCTGTGTGGAGTTTGCATATCCTCCCACAGTCCAAAATTGTGCAGGTTAGGGTGGATTGGCCATGGGAAATTGCCCATGGTGTCTGGGATGTGTAGGTTGGTGGGTTAGCCATGGGCAATGCAGGTTCACAGGGATAGAGTAGGGGGGTTTGGGTCTGGGGGGATGCTCTTCAGAGGGACGGTGTGGACTAGAGGGGCCGAATGGCCTGTTTCCACGCTGTAGGAATTCTATGAAAGAGTTAATGTTGGAGACTACACTGAATTCCACCCATTCTGATGTTGCCACACAGACTTGGGTGTACCACTTGACTTGACGATGTCATTGCTAATTCCTGACAGACTGAGGAATTGTGTCTCCCCAGCCAACACAGTTTATATCTGTTGTTATTATGTAATAAACCACATCCTGGTGTTAGACAAGTTCCTTGTCTTGTTAAGACAGACTAGTAGTTCATCTGATAATCAAACACACCCCTCGGCACAGTATAGAAAAACATGATTATTGGCAGCAATCGATCCTGACCTTCAGTTGTTGTAGTCCTCACACGTGTGATGGTGTCTGTCCCTTAGCAGTCAAAAGAATGATAAACACTGGAACAAACCATAAATAATCCTCTAATGGACACTCTGAAGCCTCTCCATCTTCAGAGTGGTTAACTCTACCTGGGTGGGTGTAGCAGGATCTGCTAATTGTTGACTTTCTCCCTTCAACTGTTCACAGCCATTGGTGGCCCAACCATGGCTCTCATTCTCCATTGGCCAATCAGAAAGTGAAGGCTCTTCATTTTCTTCATTTGTGGATAGCTCTCCAAGAGCTCTTGGTTTTGCATCTCCACTATGTTTATTGCTCGTAAACAGAAGTGCTGGAAGGAAATATTTCGTTCTAATGCCCCCTGTGAGTCTTACCTGAAGCTGTATGGATATTAAAAACCTTGTGCTTTCCTGGGTCTGAACAGGGAGAGCCGTAGTGAAAGCTGGGAAAAGATCTGCTACATAACTGAGCTCAGTGACACCCACAGCTAATAACGGCCTGTGATTATAAAATCTTGGAAATATTTACAGCTCAGACAACCACTCCATCTGACAGGTTGTTGGTTCACAGTTGGAGCTACTTGAAAAGAACAGTTAGAATTTATGCTGATAAGTTGCAGCATTAATTACCTGGAGGTGTATTTAACTGTACACGATAACAGGTGAACCAAATCCGCTTGATCAATCTTCAACAATGTTTACCGACCTGCAGTGTAACTGCAGGAGAGCCACAAAGTTGCTTGTTCATTCTCATCTCCAATCAGTGCTGGTTGGGATTTTTCGAGATTATTTTGACTGTCAACAGAAAAATCCTCAGCTTCCTTCTTTTGATCGAGTGTTGAACTAAAGTCTGCCATTATTACTGGAGTCACAATCAGTCACTAATGGTCCAGCAAGGTCTCTATGGGGCAAACTGGTTAGTAACAGTTCAGGAGGGCCTGTATGGGCCAGATTAATGTAGGAACAGGAGCAGCCATTCAGTCTGTCAAAGCCTGTTCTGCTATTTAATGCTATCTTCTACTCTGGGCTTCTACACAGTCTGGTAACCATCAGTGAACATAGAACATAGAACATAGAAATGTACAGCACAGAACAGGCCCTTCGGCCCATGATGTTGTGCCGAGGATTATTCCTAATTTAAAATACAATAACCTAACTTACACTCCCCTCAACTCACTGCTATCCATGTACATGTCTAGCAGTCGCTCAAATGTCTCTAATGACTCTGCTACCACCATCACTGCTGGTAACGCATTCCATGCATTCACAACTCTCTGCGTAAAGAACCTACCTCCGACAGCTCCTCTACACCTTCCTCCTAATACCTTAAAACCATGACTCCTCGTTCCAGTCAATCCTGCCCTGGGGAAAAGCCTCAGTGTACACTTTCAGATCCACAGACAACACTAATCGCCAATGACACATTCTATCAGGCCCGAGACAGATCACAGCGGCTATATGCACTCGCTGCTGAGGAAGGATTTCTGTTTGACGTTGTTACTTTTGAGTGCCAAAAGCAGAGTAAAGGAAACGGAGAAACGTTTCGATCAATTCCAGAAGAGGAATTTTGCGGGGAGAAAGCCAGAATGGGATCTTAGTTTAACAGCCGGGAGTATCTGTGACTCTCAGGGAATGTGTCTTGTTGAAACTCTGCCAAAGATTTTGGTGCATTGCTCATGCTGTGAGTTTGTAATTCACCCAGCGTTTCTGACAGCTCCCTCAGTATTTCCAGACAACAGCCACTGGGTTACAGATTCCTGCACTGATTGGCGAGAGCCAGGAGAAACACACACAAAAACAACGCTAAAACCTGACCTCGCAGCTTCTCAAAGGATTGAATACTAAGTTCCTTGCCAAGGCTGAAGGTTATTCTAGGAAGGACATGCATACCTAGCCAACACTTCATTTATCTTTGACCATCTTGTGCTCATCAGCAAAGCCGATTTTGAATAGTTGTAATTCTCTCTCGACTATTATCCCAACCCAAGAGACATCTGCATTAAACAACATCTGTTGGCAGATTTCAATTCTCCTAATAAGTTATACTAAAACTAAAACAGAGAATTTCAATTTATTTTATGGTTCATGAAAAAAGGTTGAGTTCCACCTCTCTCTCTCTCTGTGCACCTAATGAACAGAATGCATTGTGTACAGGAGTTGGAAGGTCATGTTGTGGCTGTACAGGACATTGGTTAGGCCACTGTTGGAATATTGCATTCAATTCTGGTCTCCTTCCTATAGGAAGGATGTTGTGAAACTTGAAAGGGTTCAGAAAAGATTTACAAAGATGTTGCTAGGGTTGGAGATTTTGAGCTACAGGGAGAGGCTGAACAGGCTGGGGCTGTTTTCCCTGGAGCGTCAGAGGCTGAGGGGAGACCTTATAGAGGTTTATAAAATCATGACGGGCAGGGATAGGATAAATAGACAAAGTCTTTTCCCCAGGGTAGGGGTGAGTCCAGAACTAGAGGGCATTGGTTTAGGGTGAGAGGGAAAAGATTTAGAAGAGACCTAAGGGGCAATTTTTTCACACGGGGGTGGTACGGATATGGAGGAAGTGGTGGAGGCTGGTACAATCACAACATTTAAAAGTCATCTTGATAGGTATAGGAATAAGAAACTTTAGAGGGATATGTGCCAAGTGCTGGCAAATGGGAGTAGATTAATTTAGGATATCTGGTCGGTATGGGACAGTTGGACCAAAGGGTCTATTCCTGGGATGCACATCTCTGTCACACTGAAATGAACAAAATGAGGAAAAGACATTTGCAGAAAATCAGGTTGGGCTGTGTGATCTGATTCTGACTGTGATCTGATTCTGAGTGTGATCTGATTCTGAGTGTGATCTAATTCTGACTGTAATCTGATTCTGACTGTGATCGGATTCTGACAGTGATCTGATTCTGTGCGATCTGATTCTGACTGTGATCTGATTCTGACAGTGATCTAATTCTGACCGTGATCTGATTTGACTGTGATCTAATTCCGACTGTGATCTGATTCTGTGAGATCTGATTCTGACAGTGATCTGATTCTGACTGTGCGATTTGATTCCGACTGTGATCTGATTCCGACTGTGATCTGATTCCGACTGTGATCTGATTCTGCGCAATTGAATTCTGATTGTAATCTGATTCCGACTTTATGATCTGATTCTGACTGTGATCTGATTCTGATTGTGATTTGATTCTGTGCAATCTAATTCTGACTGTGATCTGATTCTGTGCAATCTGATTCTGAGTGCGATCTTAATCTGACTGTGATCTAATTCTGACTGCGATCTGATTCTGAGTGTGATCTGATTCTGCGTGATCAAATTCTGACTATGATCTGAATCCGACTGTGATCTGATTCTGTGCGATCTAATTCTGACTGTGTGATCTGATTCTGACTGTGATCTGATTCTGACTGTGCGATCTAATTCTGACTGTGATCCGATTCTGACTGTGATCTGATTCTGACTGTGATCTGATTCTGAGTGTGATCTGATTCTGAGTGCGATCTGATTCTAAGTGCGATCTGATTCTGACTGTGATCTTATTCTGACTGTGCAATCTGATTCTGAGTGTAATCTAATTCTGACTGTGATCTCATTCTGAGTGTGATCTGATACTGAGTGTGATCTGATTCTGTGCGATCTGATTCTGACTGTGATCTGATTCTGACTGTGATCTGATTTTGACTGTGATCTGATTTTGATTGTGATCTGATTCTGACTATGATCTGATTCTGTGTGATCTGATTCTGACTGTGATCTGATTCTGAGTTTGATCGGATTCTGACTGTGACCTGATTCCGACTGTGATCTGATTCTGTATGATCTGATTCAGACTGTGATCTAATTCTGTGCGATCTGATTCTGACTGTGTGATCTGATTCTGATGGTGATCTGATTCTGACTATGATCTGATTCCAACTATGATTTGATTCCAACTGTGATCTGATTCTGACTGTGATCTGATTCTGACTGTGATATGATTCTGAGTGTGCTCTAATTCTGAGTGTGATCTGATTTTGACTGTGATCTAGTTCTGATTATGATCTGATTCTGACTGTGTGATCTGATTCTGACTGTGATCTGATTCTGTGTGATCTAATTCTGACTGTGATCTGATTCCAACTGTATAATCTGATTCTGACTGTGATCTGATTCTGACTTTGATCAGATTCTGTGCGATCTAATTCTGACTGTGATCTGATTCAGACTGTGATCTAATTCTGACTGTGCTCTGATTCTGACTATGATCTGATTCTGACTGTGATCTGATTCCTACTATGATCTGATTCTGACTGTGATCTGATTCTGACAGTGATCTAATTCTGACTGTGATCTGATTCTGACTGTGATCTGATTCTGACTATGATCTGATTCTGACTGTGATCTGATTCCTACTATGATCTGATTCTGACTGTGATCTGATTCTGACTGTGATCTGATTCTGACTATGATCTGATTCTGACTGTGATCTGATTCCTACTGTGATCTGATTCTGACTGTGATCTGATTCTGACTGTGATCTGATTCTGACTGTTATCTGATTCTGTGTGATCTGATTCTGCGTGATCTGATTCTGACTGTGATCTGATTCTGACTGTGATCTGATTCCTACTGTGATCTGATTCTGACTGTGATCTTATTCTGACTGTGATCTGATTCTGACTGTGATCTGATTCCTACTGTGATCTGATTCTGACTGTGATCTGATTCTGACTGTGATCTGATTCCGACTGTGATCTGATTCCTACTGTGATCTGATTCTGACTGTGATCTGATTCCTACTGTGATCTGATTCTGACTGTGATCTGATTCTGACTGATCTGAGTCTGACTGTGATCTGATTCCGACTGTGAACCGATTCTGACTGTGATCTGATCTGTGTGATCTGATTCTGACTGTGATCTGTTTCAGACGGTGATCTAATTCTGTGCGATCTGATTCTGACTGTGATCTGATTCTGACTGTGATCTGATTCCGACTGTGATCCAATTCTGACTGTGATCTAATTCTGACTGTGATCTGATTCTGATGGTGATCTGATTCCGACTATGATCTGATTCCAACTATGATTTGATTCCGACTGTGATCTGATTCTGACTGTGATCTGATTCTGACTGTGATCTGATTCTGACTGTGATCTAATTCTGACTGTGATCTGATTCTGATGGTGATCTGATTCCGACTATGATCTGATTACAACTATGATTTGATTCCGACTGTGATCTGATTCCGACTGTGATCTGGTTCTGACTGTGATCTTATTCTGACTGTGATATGATTCTGAGTGTGCTCTAATTCTGAGTGTGATCTGATTTTGACTGTGATCTAGTTCTGATAATGATCTGATTCTGACTGTGATCTGATTCTGTGTGATCTAATTCTGACTTTGATCTGATTCCAACTGTATAATCTGATTCTGACTGTAATCTGATTCAGACTGTGATCTGATTCTGTGCGATCTAATTCTGACTGTGATCTGATTCTGACTGTGATCTGTTCTGACTGTGTGATCTGATTCTGACTGTGTGATCTGATTCTGTGCAATCTAATTCTGACTGTGATTTGATTCCGACTTTATGATCTGATTCTGACTGTGATCTGATTCTGATCTGATTCTGTGCGATCTAATTCTGACTGTGATCTGATTCCAACTGTGATCTAATTCTGACTGTGATCTGATTCCGACTGTGAACTGATTCTGACTGTGATCTGATTCTGACTATGATCTGATTCCGATTTTATGATCTGATTCCAACTATGATTTGATTCCGACTGTGATCTGATTCCGACTGTGATCTGATTCTGACTGTGATCTGATTCTGACTGTGATCTGATTCCTACTGTGATCTGATTCTGACTGTGATCTGATTCTGACTGTGATCTGATTCTGACTATGATCTGATTCCGACTGTGATCTGATTCCTACTGTGATCTGATTCTGACTGTGATCTGATTCTGACTGTGATCTGATTCTGACTGTGATCTGATTCCTACTGTGATCTGATTCTGACTGATCTGAGTCTGACTGTGATCTGATTCCGACTGTGAACCGATTCTGACTGTGATCTGATCTGTGCGATCTGATTCTGACTGTGATCTGATTCTGACTGAACTGATTCTGACTGTGTGATCTGATTCTGTGTGATCGGATTCTGCATGATCTGATTCTGACTGTGATTTGATTCTGACTGTGATCTGATTCTGACTGTGCGATCTGATTCTGACTGATCTGAGTCTGACTGAACTGGTTTTGACTGTGATCTGATTCTGACTGTGCGATCTGATTCTGATTGTGATCCGGTTCTGATTGTGATCTGATTCTGATTGTGATCTGATTCTGATTGTGATCTGATTCTGTATGATCTGATACTGACTGATTTTGGAGGCTGAGTGGGATACTGATGGAAAAGGTATAAGGGAGAAGGTGATTGCGAAAATGGAGGAGAACTGGCAAAATGAGATAGAAGAGAGCAGAAATAGTGAAGCAGGAAGGAACAGTGGGAGTGTGGAGAGAGTGTTAAAGGAAAGAAGGAAATGCAGGGGGCTCAAAGAATTGAGAGAACTGGCCAGAAGGCACCTGCATAGCCCACATTTCAGAGCTCCCTCCTTAACTGTTCCCTTCACCCTCCGTAAACACTGCTGCTCTTGCGTTTCTGTCACCTTGAAGTTCCAGCACAGGAGCAAGCCATTCAACCCCACTAGCTGCTGCTAGCATTTATATCCACGCAGTCATCCTTTGTACTTTGATAATTACTTTGTAATTTGACGCCTCTGTGAACCCCCCTGGTGTAAAGCAGGAAATATGGGGCTTGAATTTAAAATGTGTCTGCAATAGATTGTCACAGCTTCCAGTCCTGAATACTCTAATTATGACATGGTTTGTGTAACTAACCTTCAGATTGTCTGATGATGATGAGAGTGATGTATCAGGCACAATCACTGTGGGTGGCACGGTGGCACAGTGGTTAGCACTGCTGCCTCACAGCGCCTGAGACCCGGGTTCATTTCCCGCCTCAGGCGACTGACTGTGTGGAGTTTGCACGTTCTCCCCGTGTCTGCGTGGGTTTCCTCTGGGTGCTCTGGTTTCCTCCCACAGTCCAAAAGATGTGCAGGGTCAGGTGAGTTGGCCATGCTAAATTGCCCGTAGTGTTAGGTAAGGGGTAAATGTAGGGGTATGGGTGGGTTTCGCTTCGGCGGGGCGGTGTGGACTTGTTGGGCCGAAGGGCCTGTTTCCACACTGTAATGTAATCTAATCTAATCTATAACCAGTTATGCTGTGAATATTTAAAGCATGTGACAATGACTGAAAGTGGTTATATTTTATACAGGCATTTTGGTTATTTGTATTTAAATCTCAAAGATTTATGGTGACGAACCAATCCTTGCTTGAGAGCTCATTGAGAATATTTTCATTGGATTTCTGTTAGTGTTCTTGTTGTACAAACCTTGAGCTGATCTGTTTCGGCCATTCCACACACTTCAGATGGGCCTGTCGTGTCTCACAAGGAGCATAGTTGATTTTCTTGTGAAAATTGACATTTTTAGTCATCGCTAAGAAAGACAGAGACCAAGAATTGCCACAGCCACAAACGAGAGCCTAACAGTCCTGGCTCAAAGGGTAACCCCCTCCCTCCCATAGTTAGGGGGTTCCGAGTTCAAACCTTACTCCAGGACTTCACAGAGTCTGGGAATCGCAGGAAGAGGTCATTTGGCCTATCACCCATGTACCAGTTTTAGTGCCCATCTCTTGCCCATTTCCCCATGCCTCTGATCATCATTTCTATCCAAATAGTCAACCAATTCCACAACTGACTCTGCCTCCACCCCATTTCCAGGCAGTGCACTGAACACCCTAACCTGAACCAAAATACCTGGCCAGTATGAAACCGTCTACGCTGGCATCTGGCCATGCAAACTGTGAGCTGCTGGCTCCTCCTGATAAGGTGTTTTACCAACAAGCCACCTGTCCCGAGGATGGAAACTGTTCCACAGGTGGGTGTGATGGTCAATCTCTCTGGCATTTACTCACCATCATGAAGAACCTGATTATCCTGTCATCATGACATTGTTGTTTGTGGGAGCTTGCTATGCACAAATCGGTGGCTGTCTTTCCTACAACAGCGACAGCACTTCAATGGCTGTGAAGTGATATTGAAAGGTGCTTCTTAAATGCAAATCTTTCTTTCCGTCTTTCTCCAATGTACAATGTGCATGAACCCAGTGGTGACTCCACCTCCATGGTCCAGTGATGTCACTAATGGATTAGAAACCCAGTGACCTTGGGAAAATCCAGAGCATCTGTGCTCCCAACCCAACACGGAATTTGGTGACCTTTAAATTCAATCCAGTGATTGCACAGTGACCATCATTGTAAATAACCAGAACAGAAATTGCTGGAGAAATTCAGCAGGTCTGTGGAGAGAGAAACAGAGCTAACATTTGAGTCCAGTGACCCTTCTTCTACCAGATCTGTTGAGTTTCTCTAGCAATTTCTGTTTTTATTTCAGATTTCCAGTTTTATATTCTTGTTGTGAAGAGCCATGTGGTCCAATAATGTCCTTCGGGGAAGGAAACATGTGACTCCACACCCTGACAATGTGGTTTACTCTTAACTGCCCTCTGAAATGACTGTAGTAAATCTCTCAGTTGTGTCTCCAAGGGATGGATAATAACCACTGGTCCAGCCAGAGGTACAAACATCCCAAGTGTGAATCACATCAAAACTTCTTTCAGGCTGTCTTGGTAACACTGCCTTTCCGTTCCATCTCATTCCATTATCCATGTTCTATCAGCTGTAGACTTCAGCAGCTTCTCTTTCAATAAATTCCATCTCGTCTGACCTTCAACTAAATCAGTCTGAACATTGGGACACAGACAGCCTCACGCAGGGCACCTCACACGTTCAATGCATTATCTGGGCCGACAGGGCACCTGTTGTTAAATTTCACTTGAAAATGTAACTTTAAGTAAGTTCTGGGATTTACTTACGAAAGAACTGAAACCAACATGGTCATTGGAAAAGATGAGAGACTTAGCAAACAATACAGGTCTTTTTCAATATATAATTTCAGTTACATCACACTGTAAACTTTTGCTATAAATTCTGTGTCTTACGATCTTATACTCCACAACCACCTGATGAAGGAGCAGCGCTCTGAAAGCTAGTGCTTCCAAATAAACCTGTTGGACTATAGCCTGGTGCTGTGTGATTATTAACTTTGTACACACCAGACCAGCACCGCTCCTCCAAATCATGACTACCTGATCCCAGTTCCTCAGTTACCAAAAATTTCATTAGATTCAATGGATCTTTACCCCCCCGTCAGAATGAACTCAAACTCCATGTCTTTCGATTTAAATGCCCTCCTGGTCTTACTCACATATTTTGACTATCCTCTGTTGCGCACCACTGCCAAAGTCCCTCTGCTCAGTCTCCACTCCAGACGTAAAACATTTTCGGTTAAACACTGTGGTTCATTTACTCCAAGATATCGATGTACAGTTTTTAGCCCCAACATCTTCATTTTGATGAGCAATTCTTGCTTCTTGTGGTCATTGTTGTGATGAACAAACGTCCTGATCAAAAACAAAAACAGAAACTGCTGGAAAAGCTCAGCAGGCCTTGCACGATCTGTGGAGAGAAATCAGTGTTAACATTTCCAGTTGAGTGACTCTTCCTCAGAAACTTTCTGGTCAGGTCGCTGCACACCCTGCCCTCCCTTGTAAGTTTCGATCTCCTGGAAGGGCAGTATCTTAATCTTCTCTTTGCAATATCTTCTGTCACTGACGCTTGCAATCCCTGTCATTAAAGACAAATAGTACTCTTCCAATGACCGAGTGATATTGTGACAGTGCAGTCTATCAAAGCCTTCCTGATATCGTTCCAGGGCAACATCCTGCTCAGGAGACAGTGTGGTGATTCAGCTGCCCAACAGTGTCAGTTTAACAAATCCTTCATTTCTCTGGCTGCTTGGTGAGACCTATAGCCCCCTTATCCATCATGTTCTCTCCCTCCTCTCCTTTCACTGACTTTAGTTTATGAATTTGTTTAACACTTGAAGAAGACATTATATTAGAGTTTCCCTCCAAGGGGAGCTGAGAAAGATACTATAGTTATCAATATTTCAACCCAAACTATTCAACTTTGACACGTCTCCACATTTGAATATGCGATAACAGGGCTTCCAGCTCCACACAGCAACACTCGATGGTGACAAACACGAAGATCATTTATAGAAAGTGATTTAATGAGTTTCACTCTCCAGGTTCTTTGGCTGATCTTTTAATTGAAGGTGACTGAACTGCAGTGACAGCAGTTAATTCCTGTCACTTGGGGGGCTAACTGCTCATTTCTCTCCTTCCTCTTTGCATGAGAAGACGTTTTATGAAATGCAATGAAAGCAAAACAGAGACCTGTGCACCCTGGAGAGGTGTTGGAAGTTGAGAGACGAGAGACAAAAAATGAACACGAGATTGGCTGCAGTGATGGAGACGTTGCAAGGTGGGCCAGATGGAAGGAGATAAAGCGGGGGAAAGGCAAAAATAAATCAATGGCGAGCTACTCGGAGGAACTGTGGCTGGTAGAGCTGTGCCTTTCAGGTTCAGTGCAGTCAATGCAAACACTATCCTCGGCTTCATTAATGGAACATAGAGTACAAGAGCAGGGCATGATGTTGAACTTGTACTGGGTGGCACTGCTGCCTCACAGCACCAGGGGACTGGGTTCGATTCTAGCCTGTCTGTGTGGAGTTTGCACATGCTCCCTGGGTCTGTGTGGATTTCCTCCTACAATTCAAAGATGGGCAGCTCAGGTGAATTGCCCATAGTGTTAGATGCATTAGTCAGGGGTAAATATAGGGTAGGGGTGTGGCCTGGGTGGGTTAGTCTTCAGAGGGTCGGTGGGGACTTGTTGGGCCGAAGGGCCTGTTCCCATACTGTAGGGAATCTAATCATGTACAAGCCACTTGTAAGACCTCAGCTGGAGGATTGTGGGCCCCACTTTTTCGGAAAGGTGTGAATGCATTAGAGAGAGAGAGAGAGAGAGAGAATGCAGAAGTGATTTACAAGAATGGTTCCGGGAATAAGAAACTTCAGTGACCAGGGTAGATTGAAGCAGTTTTGAAGGAGGGTCCCTGGGCCTGAAATGTTAACTCTGCTTTCTCTCCACGGATGCTGCTGGGAGTTTTCCCAGCAATTTCTGTCATTGCTTGTGAAGCAATTGGGACAGTTGTCTTTGGAGAGAAGGACTCTGAGAGAAGATTAGATAGAGCTTTCCAAACCCACGAGCTGGAGAGAGTGAATAGGGTGAAGCTATTACTGCTTGGAAAAGAAATGAGAACGAGAGGGAATAGACTGAAGCAACGTGCAAATGAAGCGAGGGCGATGTGAGAAAAATACGCTTCCCCACAGCAAGTGGTTACAGCCTGGAAACCTGGGGGAGGCAGGTTCAAATGAGGCATTCAAGTCGGTCATTGAATGGTTATTTGGATAGAAATGGGTGCAGGGATATGGGGAAAAGGCAGGAGATTGGCACCAGGGGATAGAACAGTATGATAGGCTGAATGGCATCCTTGTGCACTGTAAGAACTCTGTGAAATACTCCATTGGTGGATAGTTTGTGAGAAACAGACCTGATGAGCTGAACAGTGCTGCATGATTCCAATATCATTGATGTCAGACCCTTTTGCAATCATTGCCTTGCATTCTATAATATTCTTCCCTTGTTGCAGCTTCCCACTTGTTGTTTGTTAGTGACATTCTGTAACTAATATATGAGACCCAACAACATTCCATCAGCAATAGGACCAGAGGAAGTGATAGCCTCGCAGGATTATCACTGGGCGATTAATCCAGATTCCTGGGAATGCTATGGCGCCCCAGGTTCGATTCTTGTAGTGGTAGATGACAGAATTAAATTCAGAAATCTGGATTGGAGGGTCTAATCTCCAATTATTGGGTGGAAACCCACCTGGTTCCCATGCCTTTTTGGGAAGGAAATCTGAGCTGAAAATGTGTTGCTGGAAAAGCACAGCAGGTCAGGCAGCATCCAAGGAGCAGGAGAATCGATGTTTCGGGCATGAGCCCTTCCTCAGGAATCAGCATCTGCAGTCCTCACTTTTTCCTGGGAAGGAAATCTGCCAGCCTTGTTTAGTCTACACGTGACTCCAGACCTACACGGATCTGGGTGACTCTTAACTGCCCTCTGGGCAACAGCTCCTGGTCTAGCCATGACACCCACATCCTGTGAATGAATAAAACAATAAGACCATATCAAGGTAACCCACTCCACAGCCTGCTTTGAATTTAGTTCAGCTACAGTCTGTATTTAGAGCTTTTAACAAATCTTGTTGATGAATAGGGATAAATTACAGTCTGGAATTAATCTTCACAATGACTACATTAGATTAGATTCCCTACAGTGTAGAAACAGGCCCTTCAGCCCAACAAGTCCACATCGACCCTCTGAAGAGTAACCCACCCAGATCCATTTTCCCTCTCACTAATGCACCTAACACTACGGGCAATTTAGCACGGCCAATCCACCTGACCTGCACATCTTTGGAATGTGGGAGGAAACCGGAGCACCCGAAGGAAACCCACGCAGACACGGGGAGAATGTGCAAACTCCACACAGACAGTCGTCCGAGGCTGGAATTGAACTGTCAAAGCGACAGAAAAGGAAATTGTGCAATGCTGTGGTGAGTGACAGGAATGATGATAAGAAGGGTATTTTGTCCTGGTTTCTTTATGAAAAAAGGTTGACACAGAGATGTCCAGTGGTCTGCACAAAGTCAATAAAATAAACAGCTTGTTGAGCCTTGGGCTTTTTAAAATTCTGGAACAATAGAAGCAGCCTGAATGGGTGTGGTCAAGCTCCCACAGAACTGTGGTTTTTAGGTTTAGCTTGCAGCAGTTGCTGGGGTCTTGAAGCTGGATGTGGAAGCTCTTATTTTCCTCTCTGTTACAGCTAAAAGCTGGGGTTCTCTTCCTGCTACCTGAATTGCATAAGAGGAAACCTGTTTTACTGAAATTGCTTTTGCCGAGAATGTGTTTATGGGACATTACTATACTGGAACAGTTAATTGGAACAGTAATACTTAATATATCTATTATTTTGATAAGCATTCTAATAGCCAAGTTTAAAAATTGTCTTTTGTCTGTATCTTAACTGCTGTGCAAGAATAAAGAGTGCTTTGCTTAAAGTGGAGTAGTTTGACCAATTGAATTGCATCTGGAACACAGCACCTTACACATACCTTTAAAATAAGAAAACATTAGGGTCTAGGCTATCTTTGAAATATATTCTGAGGAGGTTTAGTCTGGTTCATAACACAGAAGAAGATTTGCTAATCTAATTGTGGATCATACTGTGTGTGTCAACAAGATGAGAAATAATTCATCTTGCTGAGTTGCAGATTTGGCTTGCCATGACACCACTTGCTCATCTTACTCAAAAAGGTAGATAGCATGTGACATGTTTGGAAGTCTGGTTCTTTTTTTGCCTTAGCAATTGAGCTTGAATATTAAGAAGTGTCATCAACATATTTCTGTCTAATGAATTATATTGACAGTTCATTTATTTATTTACACTGGGATTTCTTTCAGAGGTGAATAGGAGAACACAAAGGCAAAGAGTTCTCCTTGTGTCACACCCATAATGCTTCAGCGCCATCTTTAATATACTGCTGTCCTTTAAGGAGGTGTTGGCACAGTGGTAATGCCACTGGGATAGTAATGCAGAACCCCAGCTTAATGCAGGGGGTACAGGGGTCCCAGACTCCTATAAAATTTAAATTCAGTAAAGCAGATGCCAGACAAATAATAACCGTGTGTAGCCCTGGTCAATGGTTTCTTTTCTCTTTATTCATTCACAAGACGGGGACAGCGCTGGCTAGGTCAGCATTTATTGTCTATCTCTAATTGCCCAGTGGGCAGTTAAGAGTTGACCACATTGCTGTGAATCTGGAGTCACATGTTGGTCAGAATGGCAGTTTCTTTCCTGAAAGGGCATCAGTGAATCCTGTCCTCTGCAGACAAACACAAATGACACTGACTCAGCTGAACAAAATGGTAATTTCTGGCTCATTCCTCAATGTAATGCCTCGTATAAATGCAAACAAACCTCAGCAGTTAACTGTTGATCATCGTTAACTAGTGTATTCTCAATGGTAATAATTTGCACAAATCTCTTTTGATGTGGACTATGCTGGTTGGGTCAGCATTTCGTGTCCACCCTGCATTCTCCATTGAACCAGGGTTGATTCCTCCTGGCTGATGGTAATGGTTGAGTGGGGGATATGCTGGTCCATGTGGTTACAGATTATGCTGCTGTTGATGGCCTACAGTGCCTCATGGATACCTGGTCTTGAGTTGCTAGATCTGTTCGGAGTCTGTCCCATTTAACACAGCGATAATGCCACACAAAGTAATGGAGGATATTCTCCATGTGAAGATGGGACTTTATCTCCACAAGCACTGAGCGGTAGTTACTTTATCAGGGACAGACACATCAGTGGCAGGCAGATTCCTGAGGAAGAGGTCAAGTATATTTTTCTGTCTTGCTAGTTCCCTTACCACTTGCCGCAGACTCAGGCTGGTAGCTATGACCTTCAGGACATGAGCAGATCGGTATGTGGTACTGCTGCTGAGCCACTCCTGGTGGTGGACGGTGAAGAGCCTCACATGTGGAAATCAGAAGGAGGTGTCATTGTGCCTGTGGTTGGCCTGGTACATCAGGGATCATGCAGTATCGAGTCATTATTGAGGACTCCCAGCACAATTCCATCTTGACCATGTCCCACTATGCCACCACCTCTAGTGAGGTCTGTTGGTGGTGCCCAGGACATTGTCTGTAAGGTATGATTCCGTGAGTATGGCCATGTCAGGCTATTGCTTGACTAGTCTGTGAGACAGCTCTCCGAAATTTGGCACTAGCCCCCCAGATGTTGGTAGGGAGGAGTTTTGCAGGGTTGGGTTTGTGGTTATTGTTCAGGATACCTAGGTTGATGCAGAATAGTGCTTGTAGTATAATTCCTTTCTTTAGGTTTTCCAGCTGCTTGATACAACTGGTGGCTTGCTGGGGCGTCTCAGATGACCGTCACAAGTTAACCACACCACTGTGGACCTGGAGGTACAGATAAGTCAGATTGGAGTTTTCCTTCTTTAAAGAACATTAGCCAGTTATGTGGGGGGTCTTATGATCAACATTTTATAACCACTAATAAACCAGTTTTATAATTTCAAATTTTAAAGAAAGGTAATTTAAATTAAATTTTACCATCTGACTTTGATTTTGATTTGATTTGATTTATTGTAGTCATGTGTACCTAAGTACAGTGAAATGTTTTGCTTTGTGAGAAGTACAGACAAACCATAGCAAACAAGGACATACAGATCACAGGGTGCTGAGACAGAGCGAGGAATACAGGGTTACAGCTGCACAGGAGGGGCACACAGCAAGGTCCAACATTATTTGAATTTAAAGAGGTCCACTCAGCAATCTGATAACGGCAGGGATGATCTGTTCCTGAACCTGCTGGTGCGCGTGTTCAAACCTCTGTATCTTCTGCCTGAAGGAAGAGGTTGAAGGAGATCATTACCGGGTGGGAGGGCTCTTTGATGATGTTGGCAGCCTTTCCATGGCAGGGAGCTGTGTAAATGGATTCTATTGGCTTCCGTGATGGTCCGGGCTGTGCACACTACCCATCTGTAGCTTCTTACAGTCCTGGGCAGAGCACTTGCCTTCCCAAGCTGTGATGCACACAGATAGAATGCTTTCGATGGTGCATCTGTAAAAGATGGTGAGGGTCCTTATGGACACGCTGAATTTCCTTAGCCTCCTGAGGAAGGAGAGGCTATGTTGTGCCTCCTTGGCCATTGCATCAATGTTCTGGATCAGTGGTGCTGGAAAAGCACAGCAGTTCAGGCAGCATCCGAGGAGCCTGAACTGCTGTGCTCTTCCAGCACCACTGATCCAGAATCTGGTTTCCAGCATCTGCAGTCATTGTTTTTACCGTTGCATCAATGTGGGTGGACCAGGACAGATTGCTGGTTATGGTAGGATTTAAGCCACATACCCCAAGTATTAGCCTGGGACCGTTCTGAGGAAAGGTCACTCGACCTGAAATGTTAACTCTGATTTCTCTTCACAGATGCTGCCAGACCTGCTTCTGTTTTTGCTCCCAAAGCCTGAGTCACATAACAATGCCACAAAATGATTGTCTCTTCATCCAGCGAATGAACATTGCAACAAAGAGAGATTGAACTAAAGAAGAAACAATGAATATCCACCAAACAGAAGGAGGTTTTCCCAGTTCCGATTTTGGGAATTTGCTGAGTCGGTTTACCTAGACAAGGTTTATCTTAGTAATTGATCACCATAATCATCTTAGTGATTGGCTACAGCGAGTTTGGAAGGAAAGGAACGTTCTATTTATAATACATTTTATTACTGTCCAGGAGTTAAGCATCGCACACAAATTGGCTTGGATTAGCTTTCAGCAGGCAAACAAGAGATTGGATTGAACAAGGAAAAAGATGGGACGTTGTGGTGCTAGTAATCCCACAACCAGAGCTAACGGTCTCAGGATATAAATTAAAATCCACCACAGCAGCTTGTCGAACTTAAATTGAAATAATTAATAAATGTAATTAATTCATAGAATTGAAAGCTAGCACCTTGTGGCTACCACAAGGCTATCACTGATTGTTGTAACAATTCAACTGGTTCACTAATTCTGGTCAGGGAAGGTCATCTACTGTCTTGACACAGTCCACATGTGACTCCAGACCCACAGCATTGAGGTTAACTCTGAACTACCCTCTGAAATGGCCAACCAAGGCTCCTTAATGCCTTCCAAACGCATGACGACTACCATCTAGAAGGATGAGACATGGGAACACCACCTCCTGCAAATTCCCCTCCAAGCCACTCACCATCCTGACTTGGAAATATATGACCATTTCTTCAGTGTCACTGGGTCAGAATCCTGGAGCTCCTTCCTTAGTAGTACAGTGCATGCCTCTAATAGCACATGGACTGCAGCGGTTCAAGAAGGCAGCTCACCCCCACCTTCTCAAGGGGCAACCAGGGACCATAAGCTGTAAGAGCATAAGACATTGGAGCAGAAATTAGGCCATTCAGCCCATCAAGTCAGCTCCACAATCCAATTACAGCTGATAGGTTTCTCAACCACAATCTCCTGCTTTCTCCCTGTAACCCTTGATCCCCTTGATATTCAAGAACCTATCTGTCTCAGTCTTAAATATACTCAATGACCTGGCCTCCACAGCCTTCTGTGGCAGTGAGTTCCATCGATTTCCCACTCTCTGGCTGAAGAAGTTTCTCTTTCTCTCTGTTTTAAAGGGTCTTCTCTTCCCTCAGGTCCTAGTCTCTCCCACAGACAATAAATGTTGGTCCAGATAGCAATGCCCACATCTCATGACTGACTAAAAATTTCTTTAAAAGCTGTTTACTTCAGGGGCAACTAGGGATGAGTAATAAATGCTGCCCTTGGCAGAGATGGCCATGTCACGTGGAAGCATTAATAAAATGAATAAAGAGGCAGGGTTTATGTATGTATAGCCCACACAGTTTGTCTCCTTCTCAGATGGCACACTATTGGACATAGGAAGTTGTTCATAAACTTTCAGATCTCTGACTCAATATGAAGCTACGGAGATGTTACGTAGGCTACCATATGGTTTATCAAAAATCCCATCACCAAAGCAGCATTGGTTAACAGGCGTATTTTTACCCAATGCCCCTTTTCTTCTTCAAACAGTTCCATACATCTTCATTCGACATGACAGATGTGGTCTAAGTTATCAGCTGTAAAATGGCACATTGGCTGTGCGGCACTCCTTCAGTACCGCACCAGGAGGGTCAGCCTCCAGTATACGTTTCACCCACTCAGCCATGACCGATCCATATAGTAAGAACAGAAATGAAAAAAAAACACAATAAAATATTCCAATAAAAATTAATTAAAATGTAATGCCAGGTGGAGGGATTCAGATCACCAGTTCGGATCATTAAACTCCAATTTGGATCAACGCAATGCAGGTCTCAACTTACTTTGCATTTAGTAATTAAAGAGAAGAGAAAAGCACTGTAGGCTGTTTTTATAATGAAAAACTGCATAATCAAACCGGAATAATTAGCTTTGCACTGAATAACCATGACAGAGGGAGCTCTTCTATACAACTCCTTTTGGAAGCTTTCCCCCAGTGCCCAGTTAAGCAAGTGTCTTGTCTGAGACTGAACTGTCCAGTCCAGAGATATCTCAGGGTCCCATCCCGAATAATTGTTATATTTCCTCAACTCAGCGTGGCCCAATAGCTGATCTCCAGTGGAAAGTATCAGATTTCTACTTTCAGTAATCACATGGTCATTGAATAAGTTTTGAATCATCCTTACTTCTACAGAATGATCCATGAATATTTATTATCAATATTCACAGATAAAGTCTTGATACATTTCCCACTGCTCGCTCGATATTGTTTCAAAAATCCATTTTGCCAGTTGGAGGTCCAGAGCAGAATGGTCATGTCTGCCACCTATTGAAGACAAAGACCATCCTCATGTAGTGCCAGAAGCCACAGGAACCCATTTATATAGCAGCCCTGGCTCAGTAATGAACACTCCTTCAGTCAGGAGGATCTCATCTCCCAATAGACACTTCAACACAGCAGCCAAACTGGTTCACTGGCTCCAACAGCAGGTCAGCGTCCTACACCGAGTAACTCATCTCAATCCTATCCATCATCTACAAGGCACAAGTCAGGAGGGTGAGGGAATGCTCCCCACTTACCCTGGATGGGGGCAGCTCCAACAACACTCAAAAAGCTCAACACCATCCAGGACAAAGCAGTCCCGCTTGATTGGCATCACTTCCACAAACATCCACTCTCCCCACCACCGATGCAGTGTGTACCATCTACAAGATACACTGCAGAAACTCACCAAAGATCCTTAGACAGTACCTTCCAAACCCATGGCACTACCATCTAGAAGGACAAAGGGCAGCAGGTACATGGGAACACCACCCCCTGCAAGTTCCCCTCCAAGCCCCTCACCATCCTGACTGGGAAATATATCGCCGTTCCTTCAGTGTTGCTGGGTCAGAATCCTGGTGTTCCCTCCCTAAGGGCATTGTGGGTCAACCCACAGCACATGGACTGCAGCGGTTCAAGAAGGCAGCTCACCCCCACCTTCTCAAGGGGGCAACTAGGGACGGGGCAATAAAGGTTAATGCAGCCAACGACGCTTACATCCCAAGAGTGAATATGAAAATAAACTCCCAGTGCAACGGTGAGGGTGTACTGCACTGCCCAAGATGTTGCTATCCAGGTGAGATGTTGTCCTGCCTGCCTCTCATTGGCTCAAATAAGAGAGTATTTGGTGGAGTCCCAGCCAGTATTTGCCCCTTGAACAGCAGCAGATCACAGTCCCACAGATAGCCAACATTGAAGCAAGTATATCAGTGTCTTTGGGGATGTTGGCCTGGACAGCAGGGAGAAGTCCCCCTGCTCTTCCTCCTTTGCCTCCTCAGTCCAGACTTACTGCCCCCTCCTAAAAACTAACATCAGTAGTCAAGACCCTCAGCCCAACCTTCCCTTCACACACTGGGGGCTGTTTCCTTGGATTTCAGGGACCTTCACATTCATGAACAATTCCCATTTACCCACCAATGTCACTCCCACTGGCTGTTCTGTGGAGGCAATGGTGCAACTCTCAAATGAACTCCAGGAACTAAAGTGCCCCAGACCTTTTCCAAAAAGCTGCTGCAGCCCACAGCACCAATCCCCTGCCCTGAAGCTGAGACACGCCTGAGTTCTAGCTCCAGACCCTATTTGGGGAAATGTGCAGTTAATTATTAGCCTAACTTATTTTGATTGAAATGGGTCAGGGTTCACTGAACCTTCTGAAAGAACAGTGGGAATTGTGTCCAGGATGATAAGGAGCTGGATGGACTTTGTTTGACTGTGAGCAACTGTTGTACAATACAGTGATTAGTTACTTAATGTAAAGGACACAGGTTAGCTCAGTGAGCTGGATGGTTGGCTTTGTGATACAGAGTGGTACCAACAGCATGAATTCAATTCCTGCACCATCTGGGGTTACAATGCAGTCCTCTCCTTCCCAACCTCTCTCCCTTCCTTTGAGGCATGCTGACCCTTAGGTTAAAGGCAGGACCAGTTGTCTCTTTGTAATAGGAGAACAGCCCTCTTGGACAATAGTGACTTCAGAGGCATAGGGGACCAATTCACCTCAAATGGGAAGGTAGGAGTAAAGTTTAGAAACTTACCTCAGGGGTTCAGCGTTCCTCATTTTCTTGGTGGCAATTGCAGTGGGAGGAGTGACAGTGAGGACCAGAGGTCCGATGGGAAGGTAGGAGTAAAGTTTAAAAACTTACCTCATGTATAGGCAGAGTGCACACTGAGCAGGAGCGGGTATGGGACTGCTGGGTAAGTGACACTTTATATTTGGGTGGTTGCTTTACCCGAATCACTACTCAGCTAGTGTCTCCTGCCCACCCTCCTCTTTCTCTAACCAAAACAATCTGTGCGTCAGTTGATAAGGTGACTAGGCCTTTTCTTTCCCTCTCTTTTAGGGGAGGCTCATTGGGATTTTGGATGTAGGTTTGCTCACTGAGTGGAAGGTTCATTTCCAGACGTTTCGTTACCCTACTAGGTAACATCTTTAGTGGGCCTCAGGCGAAGCAATGCAGAAAATTCCTGCTTTCTATTTATATGTTTGGGTTTCTTTGGGTGGGTGATGTCATTTCCAGTGGTGAAGTCACTTCCTGTTCCTTTTCTCAGAGGATGGTAGATGCGGTCTAACTCGATGTGTTTGTTGATAGAGTTCCAGTTGGAATGCCATGCTTCTAGGAATTCTCATGCATGTCTTTGTTTGACTCGTCCTAGGATGGGTGTGTTGTCCCAGTCGAAGTGGTGTCCTTCCTCATCCGTATGTGAGGATACTAGTGAGAATGGGTCATGTCTTTTTGTGGCTAGTTGGTGTTCATGTATCCTGGTGGCTAGTTTCTGCCTGTTTGTTTGTTTGTTACAGTTCTTGCATGGTATTTTGTAAATGACGTTAGTTTTGCTTGTTGTCTGTATAGGGTCTTTCAAGTTCATTAGTTGCTGTTTTAGTGTGTTGGTGGGTTTGTGGGCTACCATGATGCCAAGGGGTCTGAGTAGTCTGGCAATCATTTCCGAGATGCCTTTGATGTGGGGGAGAGTGGCTAGGGTTAGTGGGTGTATTTTGTTTGCTTGTTTGGGTTTGTTGTTGAGAAATTGGCGGACTGTGTTCATTGGGTACCCATTCTTTTTGAATACACTGTATAGGTGATTTTTCTCTTCTCTGCGTAGTTCCAAATCTTCTCAAAACTCATTGGAAATTTAGAATAGTGGGAATGGAGGTTCGGGCAGTTGCATGCTCCTCCTGTAGGATGTGGGAGGTAAGGTGCCCCTGCTGACTTAATCTGTGGGAAATGCACCAAACTCCAGCTCCTCGAAAATTGCATTAGCGAACTGGAGCTGGAACTGGATGAACTTAGGATCATTCAGGAGGTGGAGGGAGTTATTGAGAGGAGTTACAGGGAGATAGTCACACCTGAGGCTCAAGAAGAAGGCAGATGGGTTACAGTCAGGGGACGGAAAGGGAACCGGCAGGCAGTGCAGGGATCCCCTGGGGCCATTCCCCTCAACAATAAGTATACTGTTTTGGATACTGTTGGGAGGGGATAACTTGCCAGGGGTAAGCCATAGGGTACAGGTGTCTGGCACAGAGTTTATCCCTGTCGCTCAGAAGGGAATGGGGGAGATGAGCAGAACCAATTGGGGACTCTATAGTTAGGGGGACAGGTAGGAGATTCTGTGGGAATGAGAGAGACTCACGGTTGGTGTGTTGCCTCCCAGGTGCCAGGGTTCGTGGTATCTCTGATTGTGTTTTCAGGATCCTTGAGGGGGAGGGGGAGCAGCCCCAAGTCATGGTCCACATCGGCACCAACGACATCGGTAGGAAAAGGGATAAGGATTTAAGGCAGAAATTCAGGGAGCTAGGGTGGAAGCTTGGAGCTAGAACAAACAGAGTTGTTATCTTTGGTTTGTTGCCCGTGCCATGTGCTAGCGAGCCGAGAACTGTACACAATACTCCAAGTGTGGCCACACCAGAGTTTTGTACAGCTGCAGCATGACCTAATGGTTCCAAAACGCGATCCCTCTACCAATAAAAGCTAACACACCGTATGCATTCTTAGCAACCCTATCAACCTGGGAGGTAACTTTCAAAGATCTACGTACATGGACCCTGAGATCTCTCTGCTCATCTACAATACCAAATGTGTGGTGCTGGAAAAGCACAACCAGTGAGGCAGCATCTGAGGAACATGAAAATCGATGTTTTGAGCAAAAGGCCTTCATCTGGAATGAGGCTGGGAGCCTCGGGGGTGGAGAGATAAATGGGAGGGGGGTGGACTAGGAGGTAAGGTAGCTGAGAGTGCAATAGGTGGCTGGAGGTGGGGTAAAGGTGATAGGTCAGAGAGGAGGGTGGAGTGGATAGGTGGGAAGGGAGATTGACAGGACAGGTCATGAGGATGGTGCTGAGCTGGAAGGTTGGAACTGGGGTAAGATGTGGGGAAGGGAAATAAGGAAACTGGTGAAGTCCACATTGATATCCTGGGGTGGAAGGGCCCTGAGGGGGAAGACGAGGTGTTCTTCCTCCAGGCATCGGGTGGTAAGGGAGTGGCGATGGAAGAGGCCCAGGACCTGCATGTCCTTGGCAGAGTGGGAGGGAGAGTTGAAGTGTTGGGCCATGGGGCGGTGGGGTTGATTAGTGCGGGTGTCTCGGAGATGTTCTCTGAAGTGCTCTGTGAGTAGGCATCCAGTCTCTCCAATATAGAGGAGATGGCATTGGGAGCAACGGATACAATAAATGACGTGTAGAAGTATAGGTAAAACTTTGATGGATGTGGAAGGCTCCTTTAGGGTCTTGCATGGTGGTGAGGGAGGAGGTGTGGGCGCAGGTTTTGCAATTCCGGGGGTGGCAGGGGAAGATGCCAGGAAGGGAGGGTGGGTTGTTGGGGGGGGCTTGGACCTGACCAGGTAATCACGGAGGGAACAGTCATTACGGAAAGCGGATAGGGGTGGGGAGGGAAATAAATACCTGGTGGTGGGGTCCTCCAGCATCTGCAGTGCTCACTTTCGTCTACATTACTAAGAATCTTACCATTAGCCCAGTAATCGGTATTCCCGTTACTCCTTCCAAAGTGAATCACCTCACACTTTTCCACATTAAACTCCACTTGCCTCCTCTCAGCCCAGCTCTGCAACTTATCTATGTCCCTCTGTAACCTACAACCTCCTTCTGCACTATCCACAACTCCACTGACCTTCGTGTCATCCACAAATTTACTAACCCATCCTTCTATGTCCTCATCCAGGTCATTTATAAAAATGACAAACAGCAGTGGCCCCAAAACAGATCCTTGCAGTACACCACGAGGAACTGAACTTCAGGATGAACATTTCCCATCAACAAACACCCTCTGTCATCTTTCAGCTAGGTAATTTCTGATCCAAACCGCTCTCAATCCCATGCCTCTGTATTTTGTGCAATAGCCTACCTTGGGGAACCTTATCAAACACCTTACTGGCTTGTCTGTGAAATGTCCCTTTAAAGTTGCAAACTGATCTCCAACACAGGTGGGGCTTCCGGGATTGGGAGAGACAGATATTCCAAGCTAGTTTATCCAAACAGTAATGAGGAAGCAGCTATGCTGTTGGAATAAAACCTTCATCACCACCTGTACACACACACAACATGGATGGGGGTGGGGGGGGGGGGGTGGGGTAAAAAAATAAGCACTGCCGCAGTTAGGCGGGAGTGTAGGGAGAAAGAAAATATAAAAAGACCAGGAATGTCAGACATCCTGCTCACTCTGTGAAAAAAAATAAAGCCTTCATCACACACTCATCATGAAATGTTGGAGCCTGAGGTGGGAGCATGTTGTTTTGTGTGGAAGCATTGAAGAAGGTCACGGTAGTTCACCAGGAATCTCTCTCCCTGTTTCAGGGATTGGAAAGGAAATCAACCCTGTGGCAGGAACAGGGCGGGAATGAGACAGGAATGGGGCAGGAACGGGGCAGGGTAAGGAGGCTAGTGTATCCAACTGGACCAACAAGTGAACCCCATCCTTGTGTCATTCTGGTTCTCACAGATGTATCAAAGTATGAAGGGCATAGACAGGAAGACACATGTCCCTTTGGTGGAAGGGTCATTGCCCAGGGGACATTGATTTAAGGTCAGAGGCAAAGGGTTTACAGGAGATCACAGAATCTATGCAGTGTCAAAGCAGGCCATTCGGTCCATCAAGTCCTTACTAACCCTCCGAAACATCCCACCCAGACCCATCCTATCCCTGTAACCAACAATTTCCCATGGCTAACCCCCATGCCTCCCCCTCCCCCAGCCTGCACAGCCCTGGACCCTACGGGGTAATTTCCCATGCCAAATCCACCCTTACCGGAACATCTTTGGATTGTGGGAGGAAACCGGCGCACCTGGAGCGAACCCACACAGACACGGGGAGAATGCGCAAACTCCACACAGATAGTCACCCGAGGCTGGAACCGAACCCAGGACCCTGGTGTTGTGAGGCAGCAGTGCTAACCACTGAGCCACCGTGAGGAAAACCTGGAGGACGGTGGGAATCTGGAACTGTGTGCCTGTGAGGGTGGTGGAGACAGAAACCCTCATAACACTGAAGAAGTATTTAAATGTGCACTTGCAAGGATTATGGGCCAAGTGCAGGAGAATGGGATTAGAAAAGTGAGCTGGTTATTTTTGACCAACACAAATTCGATGGGCTGAAGGGCCTTTTTCTGAGCTCTCCATCACTTTGATTCTATGACGCACGTTAACTATTTAACCAATTGAACTAACCAGCTAAGAATTAGTTACTGCTGTTTGAATGTGGCTCACATTTGACTTAAACCCTTGGGTTAAAATAAGCTGGAGCACATCCAAACAGCAGGGTCTGGTGGTGTTTGCAGGGAGTGCTACATCTGCTGGTCACCTGTCTAACAGCAGTCTGCTTCAGAGCACCGTGCAGTACAATGTTTCCAGGTACCTGACCAAGGATTCTTTCACCATGACCAGACAACCCTTCTTCCTCTCTGTGTCGAATAAGTCTGTTCTCTCAGCCTCTGTCCAACGTGGTTGTGAATTCAAAAGCTTTGAGCATTTGCCCTCACAGCCCCCCTGCCCCAGAGGTGTGTCCACATTGCATTTGATTAAAAATATCCGGCTGCTTCTGCAGGGCCTGGACCTCACAGCTTCCATCTCGTTGGAGCTCAACTGATTTTTTTTAAAAAAGCGTCCTCACATTCCAGAAAATTTAATCTATTTTCAAATAAAATCTCCCTGCACTAGATTAGGTGTTTTGTTAATAATTAATGTCGCTACAAAGTTTGAATGTGAAGTGCTCCAGGGCCTCTATAACTGTCAGCTTTAACACAAGAGCACAGTCAGCGGAGAACCCTGGCTCCACACTCCCTGCTGATAAATCACCCCACAAAAAAAATTTCAAAATAAAATCCTGTTCTGTTGCTTTTATTGCATCCATGTATTTGACTCTCTTTGAATCTCTCACCATCTTTAGCTTTTCCTCCTGCACAAATCTGCTGTTACTGCTCCCCTTGTGATTTCGCCACTGTTATTAAACTTTTATCCAATAATTATTCATTTCACCGGTCATCCTTAATTGTTGCCTGCTTGTCTTCTTACGTTCAAATGCTTATTTTCTTTGTTAAACTTCCTCACTTCTTTTTGAATGCAACATTCATCAGTCGAACATTCCTGGTCATTGGGTCAGAAGAGATTCCATTGACAATACCTCAGCTAACAAAGCAGCTTGTGCCTCCACTGTTCTCGTCTGGAAGGAAGGACTTAGTGGAATTCAGGGTCACAACTTTTTGGATTTAAAGGGCATTTGTGTACATTCTCACTTTTGAAACCAAAGTGTTTTAAATTATTAACAAAATTAATTAAAGTGTACCACCTCAGTATATTGTTTTACAAATCCACAACTGGGTTTATTTAGGATTTACAAAGATCATGAAAAGGTTGGAATGGGTTCAACTGGATTGGTTTAAGAGGCTGAAATTGATTTGAACCTGCAGTTTTCCTGGTTACTACCAGCAAAGTCAAACTGATCATTCTGAGAAAAATCTCGTTTACCTCATATCATGGAATAAAATCTCTTCAAGCAAACATCACTTCCCCACAGATTCTTTATTCTTGCATCAAATATAATGAAGACATTACTCCTAACACTTTGATATTCCACAGCATTACTTCCTGGCTGGGTTGCTAAGCAGCAGGGCTTACAGAATAAGCAGAGCTCATTCATCGCAATATTGCTACTGAACACATTACAAGCATCAAATGGGGTATTGCTGTGCTTGAATTAATTGCTGTTTTTCAAACATTGCAACTGTGAGTACACTTGAAATATTATTTTATTGGCTTTAAAGTAATTCGGGACATCCTGAATTTCTAAAAGGCACTATATAAATGTAAGGCCCTCATTCCAGGGAGAGGTGCACAGTGCACAGGAGGGCTCGCAGTGACTGAACGACCTGTTAGTGGTAAGGAGAGGGGGTTATAGTGGACAGGAAATATTATCTCTGGTTTTCCTCTCTCCACAGAAGCTACCAGATCTGCTGAGTTACTTCAGATTTCCCACATCCACAGAATTTTGGTTTTATTTCAATATTTTCCCGTTTTTCACTGAACCCCTACAGTGTGAATGCAGACCATTCTGCCCATCAAGTCCACACCAACGAACATCCCATCCAGACCCCAACTCAACTCAACTCAACTCATCTTGTGGGTGGCACGGTGGCTCAGTGGTCAGCACTGCTGCCTCACAGCACCAGAGACACGGGTTCAATTCCAGCCTCGGGTGACTGTCTGTGTGGAGTTTGCACATTCTCCCCGTGTCTGCGTGGGTTTCCTCCGGGTGCTCCGGTTTCCTTCCACAGTCCAAAGATGTGCAGGTCAGGTGAATTGGCCATGCTAAATTGCCCATAGTGTTAGGTGAAGGGGTAAATGTAGGGGCATGGGTCTGGGTGGGTTGTGCTTCGGCGGGTCGGTGTGGACTTGTTGGGCTGAAGGGCCTGTTTCCACACTGTAAGTAATCTAATCTAAAAAAAAAATTGCCATGTCTAACTCATTTAGCCTGCACATTCTTATGGGCAATTTCCCAATACTAATCCATCCTGACCTGTACATCTTTGGACTTTGGGAGGAAACCGGAGCACCCGGAGGAAACCCACGCAGACACGGGGAGAATGTGCAAACTCCACACAGACAGTCACCCGAGGCTGGAATTGAACCCGGGTCCCCGGCGCTGGGAGGCTGCAGTGCTAACCACTGAGCCTTTTTCATCATCCTACAAACTGTAAATATATGACCGTACTTCCAACAGTACGTCAAAAATAGTTTGTTAGCTGTAACATAGTTTGGGGTGTGTTGAGGATGTACAAATGCCAACCTTCGTTTTTTCTTACAGCCCTGCACCTATTCGAAGGAGCAACAGGAATGCAGAGTACTGGGCTAATGGGAAGATTCTTGGTGTCAATGATCAGAGCCATCTCAGTGTCTATGTACATAGATCCCTGAAAGTTGCCATCCAGGTTGACAGGATTGTTAAGAAGGCATACAATGTGTTAGCTTTTATTGGTAGAGGGACTGAGTTTCAGAGCCATGGGATCATGCTGCAGCTGTACAAAACTCTGGTGTGACTGCAGTTGGGGTATTGTGTACAGTTCTGGTCACTGCATTGTAGGAAGGATGTGGAAGCTTTGGAAAGGGTTCAGAGGAGATTTACTTGAATGTTGCTGGTATGGAGGGAAGGTCTTACGAGGAAAGGCTGAGGGATTTGAGACTGTTTTCGTTAGAGAGAAGAAGGTTGAGAGGTGACTTAATTGAGACATATAAGATAATCAGAGGGTTAGATAGGGTGGACAGCGAGAGCTTTTTCCTCGGATGGTGATGGCCAGCACAAGGGGACATAGCTTTAGATTGAGGGGTGATAGATATAGGACAGATGTCAGAGTTGGTTCTTTACTCAGAGAGTAGTAGGGGCTTGGGGGACACTGCCTGCAACAGTAGTAAACTCGCCAACTTTAAGGGCATTTAAATGGTCATTGGATAGGCATATGGATGAGAATGGAATAGTGTAGGTCAGATGGGCTTCAGATTGGTTCCACAGGACAGCGCAACACTGAGGGCTGAAGGGCCTGTACTGTACTGTTATGTTCCATGTTCTTTTGAGATTTGCCAGTTGCTGTGGTTCAGTAGCAACATAACTGGTGGGAATTTGGTTGCTCAGCTTATACTCCATCTGGTTAAAGCCATTAAAAACATTAAAAAAGCCAATAAAAATTCTTGCGGGGTCCTCTTGTGGTGCACTGGTAGTGTCCCTACCCCCTGACCAGGAGGCCCAGGTTCAAGTCCCACCTGTTCCAGAGGGGTGTAATAACATCTGTGAATAGGATGACTAGAGAAATAGGTAAATGTAAAAAAAGGGTCTTGATCAATCACCTAACTTCTAAACTGCCTCCAACTGCTGGTGGCTATTACTGGAAGCATGTAAACAAATATTTACACACTGGCTTCCATCAGTGACTCAGCATCATCACAAAATCAAGACTATTAACTCAATGCATTTTTCCTCTCTTGTAGGAGCCTCAATCCTCTCATTGATACTAGTAGCAATGACAACTGAAATCTAGACCATTTTGAGGGTATAACTAGCGTCATAGAGTCATACAGCACAGCAAGAGACCCTTCGGCCCAACCAGTCCATGTTGATCTTAATCCCAAACTAAACTAGTCCCACCTGCCCTGCTCCTGGCCCATATCCCTCCAAAACTTTCCCATTCATGTATTTATCCAAGTGTCTTTTAAATGTTGTAACTGTACCCACACCTATCATTTCCTCTGGCAGTTCATTCTACATACAAACCACTCTCAGTGTTAAAATAGTTGCCTCTCATGTCCTTTTTATATCTTCCTCCTCTCTCCTTAAAAATATGTTTCCCAGTTTTGAACTCTCCCACTCTTGAGAAAAGACCTTGGGTATTCACCTTATCTCGGCCCCTCATGATTTTACAAATCTCTGTAAGGTCACACCTTTGCCTCCAAAATAAAACCCAGTGTTTCCAGTCTATTTTTATATCTCAAACCCGCCATTCCTGGTAACATCCTGGTAAATCTCTTATGAACTGACTCCAGTTTAATCATCTCCCAGTGGAGTTGATAAGTGAGAGCCAGTGGACGCGGTTTACTTGGACTTTCAGAAAGCTTTTGATAATGTTCCACATCAGAGATTAGCATGTAAATCTAAAAGTGCATGGGATTGGGCATTGTGCACTAACATAGCTCGAAAGCTGGCTGACAGACAGGGATCACAGAATAGGAACAAACAGAAAACAAATACTGGAGAACACAGCGGTTCAGGCAGCATCTGTGGAGAACAAGCTAACGTTTCGATTCTAGATGACTCCTCATCAGAACTAATCCTAATCCTAAACCCAGCTCTGATCAAGAGTCATCTAGAGTTGAAACATTAGCTTGCTCTCTCTCCATGGATGCTGCCTGAGCCACTGAGATCTCCAGCGTTGGCTGGTTTCAGTGCAGACTCCAGCGTCTGCAGCAATCTGCTCCTACACTGTGCACAAACAAACAGGTCCTTTTTCAAGTATCAGGTAGTGACCAATAGGGTCCCACAGGAATCAGTGCTGGAACCCCACGACTCACATTATAGGGTCATGATTTAATTGTGGAACTAAGTGTAATCTCTCCAGCTTTGTAATCACACAAGGCTGGGTGAGACAGTGAAGTGTGAGGATGGTACAAAGATGCTTCAGTCCCCTCCACTCCTCTGACCAGCCCTTCCTTCCAGCTACCAACCGGAATCACTCCTCCCATTGACCAGCCAGTTTATACCCTCTACCTGTTTTCATCTATCCTTACCTCTGCACCTGCACCCCTTCTCCCCCCCAACATTATCTGCTGCTCCCCCAACACCCAGTCCCCGTCCTGAAGAAGGGTTACACCGAAACGTTGACTTCTCCATCTCCTGGTGCTGCCTGGCTTGCTGTGTTCTTCCAACCTCCTGCTTGTCTACCTCAGCTTGACTGGGACAAGTTGAGTGAGTGGACGAATGCGAGGTAGGTGCAGTATAGCATGGATCAATGTGAGGACATTGGGAGTAAAAATAGGGGGGTGGTTTTTTTAATCGGAATGGTGCTGGATTGGGAAATGCGGAGGTGCAATGGGATCTGAGTGTCTCTGTAACCAGTCGCTGAAGATAAGCATTGCAGGTACAGCAGGGGGTGAAGAAGGCAATTGGTGTCTTGGCTTCATAACAAAAAATGGTGTTAGACTCCTTCCCCAATGATTCCTGAAGAAGGGCTCATGCCCGAAACGTCGATTCTCCTGCTCCTTGGATGCTGCCTGACCTGCTGCGCTTTTCCAGCAACACATTTTCAGCTCTGATCTCCAGCATCTGCAGTCCTCACTTTCTCCTTCCTCAGTGGTCAACCAGCGGGAGAGGTGGCTGCTGGGATACAGGAAGAGCTGCTCATACTCCAGCACCAACAGGTCTGAGGGAAATGTTCAATTGGCTTGGGGAAGGCTGTTGGAGAATTATCGCCTTAGCTGTTTCTAAGGACAGGCCAATCATCACATACAGAGTTTAGATGTTTAAATCACTGGGCTATTAAACGACAAAGAAAAGGGTCTAACTCCTCTCCAGCCTCCCCTTCCACTTTGAGAATTAAAATTCAGATTTATAAATTTGAAAAATGTCAATGAAACTGACCGGGGTTGGCCAGATCGTTATAAAAGCCCAGCTAGTTTCTGAGGAGAAGGAGTCCTGCTATCCTAGTTTTTCACAAAAGGTGTGTCTGTTCAGATGCACAGCAATGTGACCCCCCCCCCTCTTAATTATCCTTGTGAGCTATTTATTAAACTGCACCAAATCTTTCCAAACATGCTGCAGTGATTTGGGACATTGGGTAAGGACCTCTGATCTGATCTGCAGCCATCACTGCCCTAAAAGGCAGTGTATAAAAAAACATTTCAGTGTGAATTGTGCAACCACTTCCTCTTGATCGCCTGGTGACCACCATTTCTAATCTAGCTTTCTTGTCTATCCTCTCCCTCGTGACCTTTGGGGTCAATCCTGCTGAGTTTCTTATTAAAATAAAAGGTCAGGAAAGTGGATGTGAAATATTGGGTAACCTGCTGCAGTATTTGAAGTGTACAAGGTGTTTATTATTTGTCTCTTTGTCTTTGCTGTTTTGCTGTACACTAAATCACTCTCACGTTTCCTACATCGGAACTCGGAAAGCCAGCCTCAGCGATGGTGACCATGAAATTACCATCAATTGTTGCGAAAAACTCACGGGTTTGCTCGGGCTCTTTAGGGAATGGAAATCCGCAATCCTTACCTGGTCTGGCCTGCACGCAACTCCAGATCCACAGCAGTGTGGGTGATTCCTTATTGGTCAGCTGAAGGACAATTAGGGATGAGTGATGAATTGTGGACTTGCTAGATCCACATCCCATGGAAAAATGAAATAAAACAAAATAAAAGTACAGACAATCCAAAAGGTTTAGAGGGACGCACAGCACATGGCCTGCAGCAGTTCAAGAAGGCAGCTCCTCCCCCCACCTTCTCAAGGGGCAACTAGGGACGGGGCAATAAATGCTGGGCCCAGCCAGCAATGCCCACATCCTGGGAGGTTTTAAAATTCATTCACAGGATGTGAGTGTCACAGGCAAGGTCAGCATTTATTGACCATTCTGAACTGCCCAGAGGACAGTTAAGGGTAGGGTTAGGTACTGGCCTTGTGTCACAAGTAGCACAGATTTCCTTCCCTAAAGTTCAGCGGATAGGTTTTCCTGATGAAGGGCTTTTGCCCGAAACATCAATTCTCCTGCTCCTCAGGTGCTGCCTGACCTGCTGTGCTTTTCCAGCACCACACTAATCTTGACTTGGATGGTTTTTCCTGACAATCAATTCATGGTCATTGTTCGACTCTTAATTTCTGGATTTTTATTGAATTCAAATTCCACTAACTGCCCTGGCAGGATTTGAACCCAGGTCCTGGAAATGCTAGTCTAGAGAGAATAACACTAGACCATTGCCTAACTTTTTAAAAGTGCCTCATTGGCTGTACTGGGGACAGCCTGAGATTTGAAAGGTGCTATAAAAATGCAAATATTTCTTTACTATGGTCCCAGTCTCTAGGAGTTTGAGTATGGAGAGCTTTGATTGGTTTCCAGTTCTCAGGTAAGGGTATGAGTTCCACTGAACCTGATGTAATGAAGCAAATCAAACTTAATTAAAATCCAGGAATGAGTAAGAATGGAAGAAAGATGTAGAGAGAGAGCGAGAGAGAGAGAGAGAGAAAGATGTAGAGAGAGAGAGAGAGAGAGAGAGAGGCGGAGAGAATGGGGAGAGAGAGAGACAGACAGACAGAGAGAGAGAGAGACAGAGAAAGAGAGGGATAGAGAGAGAGATGGGGAGAGAGAGTGAGAGAGACAGACAGAGGAGAGAAAGAGAGAGAGGAAGGGAGTAGGGGAGTGGGAGACACAGACAGACAGACAAACAGAGTGAGAGACAGAGAAAGAGAGGGACAGAAAGAGAGAGACAGACAGACAGAGGAGGGAGGGAGTGGGTGGGAGAGAGAGAGGAGTGTGAGACAGAGAAAGAGAGGGACAGAGAGAGAGACACACAGAGAGCATGAGAGTGGGAGACAGAGACAGAGACTGAGATAGTGTGAGAGGAGGAGAGCAGAAGACGCCATTGGATAATAGGAAATGTAAAGCCGAGACGAGCTTTCCTTTTGCAATTTTGTCCATGAGTGGTGACATGGGAGAGAAACTCATTTTCACAAAGAGCGAAATAGACCTGAGCACAATGTCCCTGTGAGCTGAAGTGTTTAATTTACACAAGCTATCTGATGCGATAAACAAGCTTAAAATCCACACTAGCCCCCTCGGCATGTGACATAAAGACAAGTTTCATAAAGATGCGATTTGGACCCATTGCTACAACAGCATGAATCTGTGTGGGTATTTTTAGTTGCTGTACTAAAATCTGAATAACACTTACACAAGGCAATGAATAAATTAGTGTAAAATAAGAGCATGTGAGATTCCTGAGTGAGTCATCCTCTAGAACACCTCAATAAATGACAAGCTGTTCTCACTCTGTCACATTTCAAACTTACTGATTTGAGATGCTATTGGGACGAGGAGCTTGACTCTTCATTTCAAAATGTTCATGCGTTTACAACAAGATAAATGCTAAAGCATTTCTCTGATGAGTCATGATTATCCTGAGATGAACCTCAATCTTCAAATGCAGAAGTTGAGGGTATATTATGAAACATTTTCTCATCCCATAAGCAGCCCACAGTCCTGTCTGCACAAGATGTGGAGTAAATTACTGCAGATGCTGGAGTCTGTTTTGAAACCAAAAATGCTGGAGATCACAGCAGGTCAGGCAGCATCTATGGAGAGAGAGCAAACTAATGTTTTGAATCTAGACCCGAAATGTTAGCTTGTTCTCTCTCCACAGGTGTGATCTGGCCCGTTGTGAGCACCAGCATTTATTGTTTTCAGTTCGGTCGAGACAATGTTCCCTTCACTCAAATGCTATGCAATTGTTGCTGGATATGACCTTACTTTCATAAAAGGAATCTCATTTGTGCAGTAATTTTCACGTTCACCTCAGGTTGTTACAAAACACTCCACCAGCAGTGAAGTGATTTTGAAAAGTCGGTGTTCACTTTGTAATTAAAAAAAAATAAATTCATGGGATGTGATTGCCATCAGCAAGGCCAGAGTCTGCTGCCCATTCTTAAATTGCCCCTGAACTGAGTGGCTTGCTAAGGTCATTTCACTTGGGAATTAGTCACATTGCTGTGGGTTTGAAATCACACATAGGCCAGACTGGGTTAGGGCAGCAGATTTCCTGTCTTAAAGGGACATGAGTAAACCAGATGGACTTTTACGACAACTGACACTGGTTTCACGGTCACCATTAAAACTAGATGTTAAGTTGAAATGTTATGATGCCTGTGATGCCAAGTCAGATCACAGGGTGAAATCTGGCTTGATAGATCTGATTTTACTTTTCCTTAACTTAATGTGGCAGTCTCTCACGGAGACATAAATACACAAGAAAGCAGTTTTTGTTTTAACAATAAAAGAGAAGACTATTAAACAAGATAATTAACCAGACTATCTGATTATAACACAGTTTGGAAGATTTGGAACACATGGTAAGATAGAATCCCATCAACTCCCAACATCATCAGTTTACTTATACTCAAAATTCAAGCTAACATTTTCTTTCCTATCAGGTCTATAGTTTAACTTCAATAAACCTCCAGAGCTCTAACCAAAAATCTTTGCTCTCGAAGTTGTCACAAACCACAATCCCCACACTGAGATAACTAATTTCTGGAACTGTTCTGAACAAATTTCTTTCTGTAGAGTCATTGAGTCATAGAGATATACAGCACAGAAAGTGACTCTTTGGTCCAACTCATCCATGCTGACCAGATATCCTAAATTAATCTAGTCCAGTTTGCCAGTATTTGGCCCACAATCCCTCTTCCTAGTCATATACCCATCCAGATGCCTTTTAAGTATTATATTTGTACCAGCCTCCACGGGAAGCTATTTTTCGTTTGACTTCAGTTAGGACTGTTTTGAACTGAATTCAGAAGCTTTTTAACCAAGATACTTGAAAAAGATATACATGCTCATTCTAACTTCTGCTAAGCTAATGGTTTTAACATTTATTTTCTTCTCCTGGCGTAAACATCCATAATATAAAGAACCTTCCGTTAACTCACCGGGGGAGCTTCACTCTCTGCTACATACTGGTTTAAAATCATAGTTCAGAACAGATTTACCCGATTAATTATTAAACACCTTCACAAAAAGTAGACTAATATCCATATGCAGTATGAAATTCAAACTTGTGAAAAAATTTCACATATAAAAATCATACGTCTCTTTTTAAGTTGAATTTAAATTTCATTATGGATATAACCATTTAACCATACCCTCAGAACAATAGCCTAAGCACTTAGATCACTGATAGGATTAACAAATTAATGCAGCCAAGCCACTGCTTCATCCAGGCAAAGTAACAGCTGATTGGTTCTGGGATCTTGCTGTGCACAATCATTTGATAAAGACCAGATAATCTGTTCTTATGATGAATTGGAGTAGCCAGTGTTGGACAAAGTTAAAAATCACACACACCAGGTTATAGTCCAACAGGTTTATTTGGAAGCACTAGCTTTTGGGATGTCGCTCCTTCGTCAGGTAGCTGTGATCCTGTTCCAAAACCACCTGATGAAGGAGCAGTGCTCCGAAAGCTAGTGCTTCCAAATAAACCTGTTGAACTATAGCCTGGTGTTGTGTGATTTTTAACTTTGTTCCTGTGATGTTAGTTCAAGAGTAAATATGAACCAAGACTCCCCAGACCTTCCTGACAATGGGGACTTTTACTCCCATCTGGCAATGCAAGATGGGCCCATAGTTTAACATAGAATCTCTACAGTGTGGAAGCAGGCCATTCAGCCCATCAAGTCCATGTCGATCCTCTGAAGAGCCTCCTACCCTATAACTCTGCATTTCCCATGACTAACCCACCTCGGCTGCATGCCCCTGGACACTATGGGCAGTTTAGCATGGCCAATCCACCCTAACCTGCACGTCCTTGGACTGTGGGAGGAAACTGGAGCACCCAGAGGAAACCCACGCAGAGACAGGGAGAATGTGCAAACTCCACACAGACAGTCATCTGAGGGGGGAATCGAAGCCGGGTCCCTTGTGCTGTGAGGCAGCAGTGCGACCCCAACAGGTGTCAGAGTATAGAGATTAAAGTCTTAAGATTCCCTCTCAGAAACAAGGGCATTATTGATTGAACTACAGCCGATATGTTGACACAGCTCAAAACATCTGCAATCAATTGAGAGTCTTAAGGAATGTTTGTTGACAGTGAACATATTCTCTCCAGGAGCATGGGGACTGGGGTACAATTTAGGTGGCGATGCAGATGAAGCTCGAATCGGTATTGTATCTGTGCTGTACATGCCCTGGGACTGCTTGATGTTGAAATATGTCCCCCCAAGGTGAAACAGAAAATTTGTGTCCTCAACTTTGACATTCTTCATCTTGAGAAGCACAGAATAAAAATTGCTGCACAAGTGCTTTCCTCAGCTCCACACCATATCCCCTAAGCGAAGGTCTCATGTTCTTTGATGTGTGACTTAGTTTGGAAATAGCAGTATTCCAGAAATGCCAACTAACAACAGAAACGAATAAAGTCAGATATCAAAGTCTCAGCTATAAACCAAACCCACAGCATGCAATCCAATCTGTATTTCCAGATTGTCTAATCTAACACACTATTATTTTGATGAGCTTTATGCACCTTCAAAGACTTTATTTTAATGTTTTATGGAGTCTGATTGATAGAGCTGTGCAGTGATGTTGCAAAGATTGGAGTTTGAAGTCATTTTGTGAATTGTTTTATCCATAAAAGTGAGCTGTGTTAGTTCCAGGGATTGGGACAAAATTTATTTTTAAAGGCAGCCTGTGCTCAGTCAGGTGATGTTAAGGTTTTGTGCCCCACTAGAGATCACATGACTCCTCTGAGCTATAATAGATGCTCTTGTTAACACCCACTTCTTGAGTATCTGAGACTGTTCCCAAAAAATATCAGGACAAGTTCAGCAAAGGACCCACGGACAGTTTAGAGACCAGACCAGAAGCTCAGCAGCAGTTTGGACAGCAGTTCAGTGAAATTGAGGAACAAAAGAGGGGACAGTATTGGCTCTCATTGGGTAACACTCCCCTAGCAACGCAGAGGGGCATGTGCTAGGGAGAGCTGTCTATGAGGGGCATCACGGGGTCATAGAGCTTTACAGCACAGAAACAGACCCTTCGGTCCAACTTGTTTAGCTCTGGGAAGCTAGAGAAGTGATTGCTGGGTCTCTTTTTGAGATATTTGTATCATCGATAGTCACAGGTGAGGTGCCGGAAGACTGGAGGTTGGCTAACGTGGTGCCACTGTTTAAGAAGGGCGGTAAGGACAAGCCAGGGAACTATAGACCAGTGAGCCTGATGTCGGTGGTGGGCAAGTTGTTGGAGGGAATCCTGAGGGACAGGCTGTATATATATTTGGAAAGGCAAGGACTGATTAGGGATAGTCAACATGGCTTTGTGTATGGGAAATCATGTCTCACAAACTTGATTGAGTTTTTTGAAGAAGTAACAAAGAGGATTGATGAGGACAGAATGGTGGATGTGATCTATATGGACTTCAGTAAGGCATTTGACAAGGTTCCCCATGGGTGACTGGTTGGCAAGGCTAGATCTCATGGAATAGAGGGAGAAGTAGCCATTTGGATACAGAACTGGCCCAAAGGTAGAAGGCAAGGGTGGTGGTGGAGGGTTGTTTCTCAGACTGGAGGCCTGTGACCAGTGGAGTGCCACAAGGATCGGTGCTGAGTCCACTATTTTTTATCATTTATATAAATGATTTGGACGTGAGCATAAGAGATATAGTTAGTACATTTGCAGATGACATCAAAATTGGAGGTGTAGTGGATAGTGAAGAAGGTTACCTCAGATTACAACGGGATGTTGATCAGATAGGCCAATGGGCTGGTAGATAGAGTTTTATTTAGATAAATGTGAGCTGCTGCATTATGGAAAAGCAAATCTTAGCATGACTTATACACTTAATGGTAAGGTCCTAGGGAGTGTTGCTGAACAAAGAGACCTTGGAGTGCAGGTTCATAGCTCCTTGAAAGTGGAGTCCCAGGTAGATAGGATAGTGAAGAAGGCATTTGGTATGCTTTCCTTTATTGGCCAGAGTATTGAGTACAGGAGTTGGGAGGTCATGGTGCGGCTGTACAGGACATTGGTTAGGCCACTGTTGGAATATTGCGCACAATTCTGGTCTCCTTCCTATCAGAAGGGTGCTGTGAAACTTGAAAGGGTTCAGAAAAGATTTACAAGGATTTTGCCAGGGTTGGAAGATTTGAGCTAAAGGAAGAGGTTGAATAGGCTGGGGCAGTTTTCCCTGGAGCGTCAGAGGCTGAGGGATGACCTTATGGAGGTTTATAAAATCATGAGGGGCATGGATAGGGTACATAGACAAAGTTTTTTTCCCTGGGGTCGGGGAGTCCAGAACTAGAGGGCATAGGTTTAGGTGAGAGGGGAAAGATGTAAAAGGGATCTAAGGGTTAACTTTTTTACATAGAGGGTGGTGTGTGTTTGGAATGAGCTGCCAGAGAAAGTGGTGGAGGCTGGTATAATTACAGCATTTAAAAGGCATCTGGATGGAGATATGAATAGGAAGGGTTTGGAGGGATATGGGCCGGGTGCTGGCAGGTGGGACTAGATTGCATTGGGATAACTGATCGGCATGGACGGGTTGGACTGAAGGATCTGTTTCTGTGCTGTACATCTCGATGACTGTATGAGTCTATGACTTCCTCTGGCAGCTCATTCCATACATGCATCACCCTCTGTGTGAAAAAGTTGCCCCTTAGGTCTCTTTTATATCTTTCCCCTCTCACCCTAAACCTATGCCCTCTAGTTCTGGACTCCCCCATCCCAGGGAAAAGACTTTGTCTATTTAGCCTATCCATGCCCCTCATGATTTTATAAACCTCTAGAAGGTCACCCCTCAGCCTCTGACACTCCGGGGAAAACAGTCCCAGCCTGTTCAGCCTCTCCCTGTAGCTCAAACCCTCCAAAAGCAGTGATTGTGAGTGGGATGTATCTTCTTATGAAGGAGCTGATGATGCATTGAAGTGTGAGCAAGCCTTTGAAGGTACAATAAAACAAAAATGCAAAGATTGTTGATTATGAGCAACTTTTAGTGTCCAATGTTGTTTTTCTCTCAAACTACGTTTATTAAGTCGCAATCGCAAAAAGCCCAGAAGCTGAAAATTGTGCAGGAAAGGTTACTGATGCAATTGGAATCAGTCCCCGGTAATACACAGTGTTGGCCTGTTGGAGTGAACTGTCTGTGTTGATTACTAATGCAACAGTCCGACAGGAGGCATCGACTCCAGAATATTCTTAGAGACAAATTAATGCGTCAACTATTACAATCCAGAGGCTCTGGAATTACATTAACATTTTCCAAATGTTTCTGAATTCCTGATGTTACGTTCCAGCCGTTGCTGTCTTACTGGGAGTTGGATATGTGTAATTTTCACATGCGAAACCTTGCATTGAGATCTTTGTGTATTTATGCTGTCAAAGCTCATTAATACACTGCAGCTGATATTATTCCATAATTATTCCTGTATTACGAGGAACTGCAGCTTAATTTCACCTCAAAGGACAAAGGATTATCTGTTCAATTAGAAGATGTTCTGCATCTGATAACAAAAATAATTGTTATAGAAAAAGGCACTTGCAAATAGTAATCACAGGGATCCTTATTACTTTAATAAGTACAACCAATTTCCCACTTGCAGCCTCCTTACACAAATCCATCAGAATCACAGCTAGTATTGTGCGTTAATGATTAAGTTAGCTGTGGCCCAGCCTATTTATCTTCCAACATTGTTACCACGAATGCAAATGAGCTATACAAATGCCCGATCAAGCTTTGAATTAATAATATTGATCAATTGCCCAGTAGAGGGCTCTCACAATATCATGACTAATTCCTTTCTCCCCCATTGTCCAGTTGAACGGACAGGGGTCTACCAGCTGTCCACTAGTTTGATCTCATTCCACTGTCAGTGGAATCTTACCGTTTCTCTGGCTGGCTGGTGGGGGAGGAGAGGATATCGAGGCAATAGCTGGGGCTGGAGTTTATCAAGTGAATGGGAAAACCAAGTTACAATGTTCTGTAATGACCACCTCTAATTTGTTGGATGGGGACTAATAAAAGGGAAAAGGTACTGCTTTAAACCAAGTAGGCTATGTAAGCTGATGTTAGCAGTGTTCATGATGAGTTACAGGCAACACATTGAGATGTATTTATAACATCGCCTGATTCAAGCACTTTGGGGAGAATTACAAATGGAACTATGTGCACTGATTATTTAGTTAATTCCTCACTCGGAATATTGTATCTTGTCTTGTTGCGTTGTGTATCTTGTGTTTGTATGTGCATGGGAATTTTACAAAGTAGTAGAGTTTAAGTTATAGAGTTATAAGTTACTAGTTCATGGTTCTTTCTTGTCACTGGTTAACAAACTGGGAGAAAGTGGGGACTGCAGATGCTGGAGATCAGAGTTGAGAGTGTGGTGCTGGAGAAGCACAGAAGGTCAGGCAGCATTGGTTTAAAAACTAGTTGCCACTTTAAAAAGTGATTTTGTTGCTAATGATAAAACATGATATGCGTACACTCTCCACCTGAATTTGGTTAAATTAGGCAATTTGGTGGGTTAATGGAATCTTAAGTTAGTAATGATTCTGGGGATAATGGGACTTGATTTCCATTGCGTTACCCCAGGGAGGTCGTGACAGTTTGGAAAATGGCAAAATGATTTCAACCTGAGAACATTAATGAAAGGAAAACAATTAAGAATGGAGGAAATGGAGTTGAAGTTGGCTATTTAACTTACTGAGTCTGCTTTGTCATTCAAATCGTATTTTCCATGCAACCCATATCCCTCCCCTCCATTAATACTCTGAATCAAACCTCATTGTAAATGTATTCTCAATGGCTGAACATTCACAAACCTCTGGGGTAGAAAACTTTAAAAAATCAAAATCCAACTGAGTGAAGAAATCTTTCCTCAACTCAGTCCAAAATTCATGTTCTTGATTGCATTTCTTCAGCTTCTGTGTGAGTTGTCTGCTTATTAACAATGAGCGTTCCGGACTGGAAAAGACACTAACTACATCCAACACAATTTACCAAACCTTACACCACACAACAAAGATCTTCACCCCATCTCATCGCATACCATGATTTCCCACAAGGAGTTCACTTTAATGAGAAGCATGTTAGATCACAGATTTAGATGTAGCTGTAGAGTCATACAACATGGAAACAGACCCTTCAGTCCAACTCTTCCATGCTGACCAAGTTTCCCAAACTAAACTTGTCCCATTTGCCTGCATTTGGCTCATATCCCTCCAAACCTTTCCCACCCATGTACCTGTCCAGATGTTTTTTTAAATGTTGTAACTGTACCTGCATCTATCACTTCCTCTGGCAGTTCATTCCACACACGAACCACCCTCTGTATGAAAATGTTGTCCCTCAGTAACTTAACAAATCTTTCAGCTCAAACCTTAAAAATGTCCTCCAGCTTTGAAATCCCCTACCCTAGGGAAAAGATTTTTTGCCATTCATCTTACCTTTGCACCTCATGATTTTATAAACGTCTATAAGATCACCCCTCAACCTCCTACACTCTAGTGAGAAAAGGTCCCAGCCTATCCTTTTAACTCAAACCTTCCGGTCCCAACAACATCCTGGTAAATATTTTATGAACTCACTCCAATTTAATAATATTCCTTCTATAACAGGGCGACCAGAACTGGACACAGTACTCCCAAAGCAGCCTCACTATTGTCCCGTACAACCTCAACATGACGTCCCCACTGCTATACTCGGTGGTCTGAGCAATGAAGGCAAGTGAACTAAACAGCTTCTTAACCACCCTGTCTATCTGTGAGGCAGATCTGTGACCCCTCAGTCTCTCTGTTTGACAACACTACACAGCACCCTACTGTTAACAGTATAAATCCTGCCCTTGTTCATTTTAGCAAAATTCAATAGCTCACATTTATTCAGATTAAACTCTATCTCAGCCACGCCTCAGCCCATTGGTCCAATTGATTAAAATCTCTTTGTAATCTTAGATAACTTTCTTCACTGTTCAGTATACCGCCAACTTTGGTTTCACTCACAAACTTATTAGTCATGCCTCATTGTCACCCAAATTGCTTATGTAAATGATGAAAAACAGTGGACCCAACACTGATCCCTGTGGAATCCAACTGGTCACAGGCCTCCAGCCTGAAAAAACCCTCCACAACCACCCCCGACTCCTACCATCAAGCCAATTTTATATCCAATTGGCAAGCTCTCCCTGGATCCCATGTGATCTAACTTCACTAATCAGTCTGCCGTGTGGAACCTTGTCAAGGGCTTTACTAAGGTCCATGTAGACAACATCTACAGCTCTGCCTTCATTGATCTTTTTGGTCACAAAAAACTCAATCAGGCTTGTGAGACACAATTTCCCATGCCTTGCCAACTATCCCTAATCTGTCCTTGCCTCTCCAAATTCATCTAAAGCTCAGAATCCCCTCCAACAATGTACCCATCACCAATGTCAGACTCACTAGCCTACAGTTCTCAGGCTTCTCCTTACATTAGTCACCCTCCAGTCCTCTGGCAGCTCACCTGTGGCACTCCATGATACAAATATCTCTGTTGGGAGCCCCACAATTTCTTCCTCCACTTTCCACAATGTCTCGGGATGCAAATTCTTATTTTTACTTTTCAAACTTTCCAGATTTTTCAAATTTCCAAACCTGTGGAAGGAACAGAAAATAAATTTATGGTTTGTCTATGGTCCTTATAGCATCATTTCAGGGGATATTGTATTAAAATGTCAGACTGCTTCTCCAACGTACACGGTAGGAGAAGTAGGAAATTATTCCAACTGAATAATTAGAAAATTGTTGGTGGTTCAGTGGTTAGCACTGCTGCCTCTCAGCACTAGGGACCCAGATTTGATTCCAGCCTCAGGAGACTGTGTGGAGTTTACACATTTGCCCTGCATCTGCGTGGGTTTCCTCCAGGTGCTCCGGTTTCCCAGGAGCACAGCCCGAGGAAATGTGCAGGTTAGGATGGGTTAGCCATGGGGAATGCAGGGTTACAGGGATAGGATAAGGTGGTGGGTCTGGATGGGATGCTCTTTGGAGGGTCAGTGTGGACTAGATGGGCTGAATGGCCTGCTTCCACACTGTAAGGATTCTATGAGATGCCTTCTTCGAATACTGTAGCCCTTTGGAGCATTTTCCCAAGTCTTGCTGCTGAAATCTTCATCCTTTATTAAATCAACAATTGGTTATTCCGATTCTGCCCTGGCTCACTTCCCGTTATTAACCTGAGGACATCTGAAACCCTGAAATGTGTACACTGATTGAACCATCAAATTCCGTTCACCTATGACCTTTGTGCTCAGTGAACTACAGTGGCTCCATATTAAGCAGTTCCTCAGTGGAAAAATTCCCCATCCGTGTTTTTCAGTCTATCGCAACCTCCCCATTTCCTACATTTAACAACCCTCTCGGTGCTCCTTTCAATCTGGCTCCTTGAAGATCTCCGATTTCAATTGCTTCACCATTGACAGGTTTGACTTTATCTGCTTGGGTCTCTATCCCATAGAATATTCTTCCCAAACTTTTTCCCCTCCCTCTCCTTCTATTGCCAATTAAAGTCATCCTCTTTCATCTTGCTTTTGATTATTTGTCCTGATATTCATCTACAGGACAAAGGCATCGCTGTCTAGGCCAGCATTTATTGCCCATCCTAATTGCCCAGAGGGCAGTTAAGAGTCAACCCCATTGCTGTGGGTCTGGAGTCACATGTAGTCCAGGTCAGGTAAGGATGGCAGTTTCCTTCCCTAAAGGACATTAGTGACCCAGATGGGATTTTCTGATAATTGGCAATAGATTCACAGTCATTATTAGTCTCTCAGTTCCAGATTCATCTTCCATGTGGCTTATGTGTTAAATTTCACTTACCAGACACCTGTGGAGTGCTATATTCTGTTGAAAGAGCTGTGTAAATGCAGGTTGTTGTTGAGATAGTTGGACTGTAGTATGTGTTTGGGATTGATACAGAGCTATGGAGATAGAGTGGGGCCATGGGAACAGTTTGATCTTGCTTGAATACAGAAATTGTGGGCCTAATGGTCTTCTCCTGTGCAGTAAAATTCTACAGCTGCAATTCAGAACAGCACAGAACAAAGAAACGAGGAATTCTACTGGGGATAAAGCCCGGCCTTTTTCAGTGTTACATGGTGCGTTAGTGAATAACTGCAGACATTCAGGATCTTAGGAGAAAGTCAATCATTGTATCTGAACAATTCTAGGAACTGATGTAGGCCGTCTGCATAAATATTCTCCGATCTGATCTTATTCATGGAAATTTCTATTTTTTTTTCCCCTAAAATTGGTTGTTAATAGCACCTCAGTGAATTTGTGTAAGTTTGTAATGTGATGTGTTGTCTATAATCAGCTTTTTGCAGGGAGTAAATATTGGTTACTGTCTTATTGTGAAACTATCTTTCATTCATTCAGAGCTTGATGTCAATTACTACAAATCTGCCTCTTGTATGTTCACAGAGGATCCTTGTGCGTTTCAGCTGTCTTCATCCAATCCCAGGGAAGCCTCGTCAGTTTGAAAGAGAACGACAATAGAAGAGGAAGCTTTTATTCATTTATTTGTGCCTGACTTGTTTCCTGTAAGTGGATAATGTCCTGTCAGACCTGGAACCTGGACAAATATTCCCTTGACAGATGTGCATTCTCTGACGACTAAGAATGATCTTCCTTACAATGGTGTGTTTTCTGGATTCAGTACACCACCAATCGAATTTCTAAGATGTGAGATCTTAAGCACACACTATATTTCATGGATTGAAGAAACGAATGCATATATTCACAGTTAAATAAAAGATGGTTACCAAATACAGAGAATATAATAGGACATGAGACATTGGAGCAGATATAGACCACTCAGCCCATTGATCTGCTCCATGTTCGATAAGCTCATGGTTGATCTGATCATACTTAACTCCACTGTCCTGCCTTTTCCCCATAACCTTCGAGCCCCTTCCTGATTAAAAATCTCTCCGTCTCAGCCTTGAATATACTGAATGACTTAGCCCCTCTGTGATAAGGAATTCTCCAGATTCCCTCCCCTCCGAGAGAAGAAAGTCATCCTCTTCTCCCTTTCAAATGGGCAACTCCTTATGCTGAGATAACACCTCCTGGTCCTAAAAGCTCCCATGAGGGGAAAGAACCTTTCCACATCTGCCTCATCAAATCCCCCGAGAATCTGGTATGTTTCAATAAGGTTGCCTCTCACTCTTTGATATTCCAACGAGTACAGAACAGAATCTATACGAGCAGGACTTTTACTTAATGGGAAGGTCCGAGGGAGTGTTGCTGAACAAAGAGACCTTGGAGTGCAGGTTCATAGCTCCTTGAAAGTGGAGTCGCAGGTAGATAGGATAGTGATGAAGGCATTTGGTATGCTTTCCTTTATTGATCAGAGCATCGAGTACAGGAGTTGGGAGGTTATGTTGCAGCTGTACAGGACATTGGTTAGGCCACTGTTGGAATATTGCATGCAATTCTGGTATTCTGCTATAGGAAAGATGTTGCAAAACTTGAAAGGGTTCAGAAAAGATTTACAAGGATGTTGCCAGGGTTGGAGGGTTTGAGCTACAGGGAGAGGCTGAACAGGCTGGGGCTGTTTTCATTGGAGCATTAGAGGCTGAGGGGTGACCTTATAGAGGTTTACAAAATCATGAGGGGCATGGATTGGATAAATAGGGAAAGTTTTTTCCCTGGAGTCCGGGAGTCCAAGTGGTGGTGGCATAGGTTTAGGGTGAGAGGGGAATGATTTAAAAGGGACCTGAGGAACAACTCTTTCACACAGAGAGAGTGGTGCTTGTACGGAATGAGCTACCAGAGGAAGTGGTACAATTACAGCATTTAAAAGGTATCTGGATGGGTATATGAATAGGAAGGGTTTAGAGGGATATGGGCCAAGTGCTGGCAAATGGGGCTAGATCAGTTTAGGATATCTGGTCAGCATGGGCGAGTTGGACCGAAGGGTCTGTTTCCATGCTGCACAACTCTATGACTATATGAGTACAGATCCAACTTGTCTTCATCAAACCTATATGGATACACATCCCAAATATTCTCAATGTATAACAAAAACAGAAAGTGCTGGATGAAGACAGCAGCATCAGTGGAGGCAGAAGCAGTGTTAATATTTTGAAATAACTCCACCGAGGCAGGGTATCCAATCACCGAGTCACCATTTATTTACACAGACTTTGCCTGGAGTACTACCCCATTCAGAGTCAGGTACCATAGCGTCAGAATCTTTGATACTCCTCCTTTTTATCTGCCAGTTGGGGCTACCTGATTGGGCCAGATAGACAGCCCCAGTCAGGGAACTCAGATTCTATAAGAAGCAGAAACAGAAGTTGTTGGAAAAGCTCAGCAGGTCTGGCAGCATGTGTGGAGAGAAATCAGAGTTAATGTTTCGGGTTCAGTGACCCTTCCTTGAAACAGGCTCCATTCTGTGAGGTCCAGTTGGCTTATCTTGTTACAATCACTACACGTTACACATTACAATCACTACACGTTACACATTACAATCACTACACGTTACACATTACAATCACTACACGTTACACGTTTGACATGTCTGTTCTTCATCGCCTCAGCTATTCAGCAGGTTAAACTTCTAAACTAGGGGGCAACTTTTCAAGGTAAAAGGAGGAAGATTTTAAAAAGACATGAGGGGTAATTTGTTTTTACACAGAGAGTGGTTCGTGTATGGAATGGACTTCCACAGGAAGTGGTGGATGTGGGTGCAGTTACATTTAAAACAGATTTGGATAAGGACATGAATAGGAAAGGTTGGAGGGATATGGGCCGGGAGCAGGCAGCTGGGACTAGTTTAGTTTGGGATTATGGTCAACACGGATCAAACTGTCCATTTCCTATGACAGCTGCCTGCCCTGTGGGTAATAAACACTGGCCTAGCCAGTGATGCTCATATCCCACAAACACATTTCTAATCCCATTCGATGTGTTACTGCTGTGCCTGCTGAAGGTAATCTTTCTCGTGATCCCACTGCCCCTGCTGTCAGCCTCCATCATGAACTCCTGTTGCCTACTCTAGTTTGTGCAGGTCAAGACATGCTGGGACGGTGCAGTGCACAGACAAGAGTTACTGAAGGCACTCCCTTTTCCGGAGAATGATCCAATTGGAACCTCATCTTCAGGAGGAGTATCACCTACTCCACCATGACGCTGCTGGAGGAGGCTGGCGCCTTGCTGTCATCAGCTGTGATTGCAGAGGATAGCCCTTGTCCCCCAGTAACTATCCTGGTAAGGCATCAAAGGAAGCAACAATTGAAGAGTTTTCCAGGATATAGGCATCACAGATACCTAGTGCAGATCTATGTGAGGGGGTATCGATGAATATTGGTGACTTACAATTTGATGGAATAATGCCCATTTCTACAGATGCTATACAATCCTCTTGGTGTAATGCTCGTGTAGGCAATTGCATCCTGCACCTGGGGGGGACGTTAGCCATGTCAGCAAATCCCAATGCAGCACTGACCTGGTCACAAGGAATTGAGGGGAAGTGATGTGGTCTAGCACAAAGTACGGCAGTAACAGCCTTGATACATTCAAGGGTGGGCCAATTGAGACATCCCACACAGGTCCCAATGGATTCTGAGAAGGCAGGTAGGACCTGGGTGAAAATACCACCGGACAGAGGGCATCTCCAACAGTGTGGCACCTCTTCGGCAATGCACAGGCAATGTCAGCCTGGGTTTTGGGGTTCAGTCACTAAGGCGGGGCTGGAACTGACAACTTTCTGATGAAGCACTGACTGAGTGAAATAATCAATGGCTGTCACTGGGCAGAGGGTTGGGGTCTGCAAAGCAATCACTGCAAACTGGAGCAAACCCAGGAAGGACTGGGACTTTTATCATCCCGGGCATCATCCTTCAATCTCCCCCAATCCCCAATCTCCTCAATCCCCAATCTCCTCAATCCCCAGTCTCTGCAAATCCCCAGTCTCTGCAAATTCCCAGTCTCTGCAAATTCCCAATTTCCCCAAATTCCCATATCATTAATGCTGACAAATTGAGTGGTCTACAGAGAAAGTTAATGTAGCACTTACCCACTTGAGCTGAGTCCAATTGGATATTCTGAAATGCTTTGAAATCAGACAAACTGAGCAGGTCAGAGGCTGGGAATCCTGCAGCGAGCAACTCCCCTCCTGACTCCCCAAAGCCTGTTCACCATCTACAAGGCACAAGTCAGGAGTGTGATGGAATACTACCCACTTGCCCTGGATGGGGGCAGCCCCAACAACACTCAAGAAGCTCAATGCCATCCAGGACAAAGCAGCCCCCACTTGATTGGCACCAATCCACAAACACCCACTCCCTCCACCACCGACGCTCAGTAGCAGCAGTGTGTACCACCTACAAGATGCACTGCAGAAATTCACCAAAGATCCTCAGACAGCACCTTCCAAACCCACAACCACTTCCATCTACAATGACAAGGGCAGCAGATACATGGGAACGCCACCCTCTACAAGTTCCCCTCCAAATCCCTCACCATCCTGACTTGGCTATCGTCCAACAGATTTATTTGAAATCACAAGCTTTCACAGGGCTGCTCCTTTGTCAGCTCCCTTAACCGATGAAGGGGCAGTGCTCCAACAGCTTGTGATTTCAAAAAAACCTGTTAGATTATAACCTGGTGTCATGTGACTTCAGTCTTTGTCCACCTCCCCAGTCTGACACCTGCGCCTCCACATCATGGAATATCTTGCCATTGCTGCACTGTTGCTGGGTCAAAATTCTGAACCTCTCTAATAGCACTGTCGGTGTACTGCAGCGGTTGAAGGAAACAATGTTTCAGCACCTTCACAAGGGGAGTTGGGGAAGGGTAAAAAATACTGGCTCAGTCAGAGATACCCATATCCTAGTTGATGAAAACTGCCATGATGATATTGCAACATAGAACTTGGTCATGTTACCCGGCTGGAGTGGGTTTGGGCTCTTGTTCAGCAGCTGGAGTTAGGAAGGATAAAGCACTATTTGACGGTGTCTGCTTAAAGCCCTTTCACAACCCTTGGATTGCAAAAGTTAGTTAATGTCCAATTTACTGCTTAACTGACCACAATTAGCTGCTCCCAAAACTCATCAACCGTTCATCTGTTCAATCCTACAAATAGACATTATGCAAACAGAAGTAAAGTGAGTGAGTTATAACCAAAAACAAATTATTTATTGCACGGATTCTATTTATTTCGATGTGCATGTTGTCGTTGAGCTATGAGTTCCAGAATATAAACAGCAAACTGAGCTCTCCATGAATGATTTGCTCCTGTTACTGTTTCTCAGATTCCAAAGATGTTCTCAGGGAATACAGCTTCTCAAAAAGCTTTTGAGGCCTAGGGTCGATTAAATACTGCAAAACTGTGATTTACAGGGTTTTTATTGTGAGTCAGGGATATTAAAGAATCCAGGAGAGGGAGGGGGCAATCAGGGAGGACGATAGAGTCCAACACCAAAGGTGATCTCCGTGCAGCAGGTTCAAGGGATCAGATGAAATCTTTTATTTCAAGTGTATGAACGAGACATTTCTGAATTGATTTGGTTCATTCAAGGGACATGGCATTTCTGACTAGGCCAGCATTTATTACCCATCCTTAATTACTCAGGCAGTTAAGCATCAACTACATCACTGTGGGTCTGGAGTCACATGTAGACGACACTGGGTAAGAACATCATAGAATCATAGAGCTGTACAGTATGGAAACAGACTCTTCGGTCCAACTCATCCATGCTGACCAGATAGCCCAACCCAATCTAGTCCCACCTGCCAGCACTTGGCTCATTTCCCTCCAAACCCTTCCTATCCATTTATCCATCCATATGCCACTTCCTCTGGTAGCTCATTCCAAACATGTACCATCCTCTGCGTGAAAACGTTGACCCTTAGATACCTTTCATATCTTTACCCTCCCACCCTAAACCTATGCCCTCTAGTTCTGGACTCCCCAAACCCAGAGAAAAGACTTTGTCTATTTACCCTATCCATGCTCCTCGTGATTTTATAAACCTCGATAAGGTCACTCCTCAGTCTCTAACACTCCAGGGAAAACAGCCCCAGCCTATTCAACCTCTCCCTATAGCTCAATTCCTCCAACCCTGGCAACATCTTTGTAAATCTTTACTGAACCCTTTCAAGTTTCACAACATCCTTCTGATAGGAAGGAGACCAGAATTGAATGCAATATTCCAACAGTGGCCTAACCAATGTCCTGTACAGCGACAACATGACCTCCCAACTCCTACACTCAATGCTTTGACCAATAAAGGAAAGCATAGAAAACACCTTTTTCACTATCCTATTTATCTGCGACTCCCATTTCAAGGAGCTATGAACCTGCACTCCAAGATCTCTTTGTTCAGCAACACCCCTTAGGACCTTACCATTAAGTGTATAAGTCCTGCTAAAATTTGCTTTCCCAAAATGCAGCACCTTGCATTTATCTGAATTAAACTCCATCTGCCACTTCTCAGCCCATTGGCCCATCTGGTTAAGATCCTGTTGTGATCTGAGGTAACCCTCTTCGCTGTCCACTACACCTCCAATTTTGGTGTCCTCTGCAAACTTACTAACCATACCTCCTATGTTCACATCCAAATCATTTATATAAATGACAAAAAGTAGTGAATCCAGCACTGATCCTTGTGGCACTCCACTGGTCACAGGCCTCCAGTCTGAGAAACAACCCTCCACCACCACCCTCTGTCTTCTACCTTCAAGTCAGTTCTGTATCCAAATGGTTAGTTCTTCCTGTCTCTTCTGAAATCAGGTGGGGCGCTTTTCATGAACAATCGCCAATGGATTCACGACCATCATTTAAAAATTGAATTCAAATTCCACCATCTGCTATGACTGGATTTGAACCAGGATCTTAGACATTACCTGGGGAAGTCTCCAAATTAATACCTAGCAATGATACCACAAGGTCATCGCTTCCCTTTAATGTCCCTTTCAAGCTTAGTGTCCACCTTGAACTTTTCTGCACTCGAAACAGTCTGGGGACATTGTTAAAATCAGGTCTGTTCAGCCCTGAGACTGTTCCAGGACATGGAAATGAGATGATAATCATTTTAACCTCTGGAAAAATGTTGACGTTTAAGTGTTCATGTCACATCCATTTCAATTGTTTGAATCACAGACAGGTACAGGAACAGCTTCTTCCCTGCCGTTATCAGATGGCTGAATGGACCTCTCTAACCTCAGATAATCCTTGATCTTGTTTCTCACACGCCCTGTGCAGCTGTAACCCTGTATTCCTCACTCTGCCTCAGCATCCTATGACCTGTATATCCTTGTTTGCTATGATCTGCCTGGACTACTCACAAAACAGCATTTTTCACTGTACTTAGGTACACATGACGACAATAAATTAAATCAAAACTAATCCTTGGGCTGTGTTGATAGCACTCTTTCCTCTGGATATATGCCCCATTCCACACCTTTCTTTCAGGACACTATCGAGGAGGAGAGCAGGCTGGTTATGATGATCAATGTTTCTCGGATTCTCGGGCTGCCAACGCAATGCAGCCTATGAGGCTTGCTATGTGTAAACTGGTTGTTGTGTTTCTACATTCTAACAGGGAGCATGGCTCAAAAGTATCTCATTGCCTGTGAATGGGCACATCTCAAGCAGTGGATTTGAAAAGCAAGATTCTCTTTATTTACCGAGTCAATGTACCTCTAATGTCTTTATCCTGTCAGCAAGTTAATCCATTTAATAGCTGCCCTGCTAGATTATAGGCTGCCTCTTAAGCTGATTAAGCCGCTCTGAAAATTTCCTTTTTTGCAAATAAAGTCACATTTAAAAACCAATTAATGAATTTAGCCTTTCATTCTGAGAGGAAATTATTGTTTAGGGAATACATTAAAGCACACCCCACATTCATATCCTCCCACTCTTTGATGATCTATAAAGCAATCATTAGTTAGGGCAATATTTCTGGACATCACTGTGTAAGTGGGCCACATACAAGATATAGGAGCATAACAGCCTTAGTAGGCCATTCAACCCTTCAAGCCTGCTTCACCCTCTGATATGTTAATAACTGATCAGAGTGTAGGGTCCAGGTTACTGAAGGCACTTGCACCTAGTGGTAGAGGAGTGGATTAAAACCAGGGAAAGGCTACTGACCAGGTTTGGAGGAGTGTAGAGGGTTGTGGGACTGGAAACCGTTACAGAGAGGGGGAGGGATGGCAGACTTTAACACCGTGCTGATCTCTGACCTCTCAGTGACATTGCTGTCAGAGTTGGATTAATTCCAGGGTCATGTCCTTTAGGTGTCAGGTTGAGGTGCCTGTGCCATTACTAGATGGTGCAGTCCCTGTTCACCAGAGAGCCTGACTTCGATTTCAGAAAAGCAGCCTCTGGAGAAATAAAATCAGCTTCACCGTAAACTAGACAATCACAGCTTGGGTGACACCTCGCTCGAAATGGATGTGAAAATGGGCCCAGCAGCATCTGGTGGAACATTAGCATATCCATTACTAACATTGCACTGCCTCTCCTTCATACAGGGTTAAAATATCATGATCCGCACATTTTTATTGGTGACTCTTTTATGCCTCCAATCCAAAACAACTTCAATTCCTGTTTGTTCTTGAAGGTGTAGACTTCAGTGTCTGTTCTAGCTCTGTAGGGACTGTTCAGCTCCTGATTTCTATCTTTGCTGCCTCACACTCGCTCTGTCTCTACTACTGGAAGTGGGCCATGGGCTGCCTAACATTCAGCTCCTCGCCCCTTCCAAGGAGAGGCCCCTCACTTTGACCTCCCCAGTGACAGACTGACAGTGCCCGATTCTGTGGGTTGGTATCGGTGGGGACTGCCACAATGCTCATTGACGTTGCCTCGAGATGCTGTAACTGGGTGCTCCAAGTGGAAGTCTGAGGGAGCAGGGGGTGAGCGAGGGTCACCAGATACCTGGGAAACTGCGTTGAGACTTGTCAAAGTCTAGTTTCCCCGCGGTGGATGGTTGGATGTAAATAAAGTGGAATCTGCAGATAATGAGACCAGTAACAAGCAATAATCTCCCGTAACAGTCAGCTTGCTGATCTCTAGAGACCATCTCTGTCAGAAAATGAAGCTAGTTGCTCCCAGTGTGGAGATATGGGATATAGGCCATGGTAGGCCATAGCTCAAATTGAAGGATGGAACAGTCTTGAGGGACTGAATAGCCCACTCCTGCTCCAATGTTCCTGGATAGACCTTGCTGAGTGTCCCTCATGATTCACCCAGATTTCTCACCTCAGCTCCCATCATTCAGGGCCCTGTTAGATTCATCTTCATGCAATAAGGTGCGACCTGAAAGGTAACAGCAGGTGAAAGGTTGAATGTATTTGCAGATCGGAGCTCATGGCGACCGTGGTCGCATATTAGCATAGAGAGAGGATTGGTTAACTAATAGAAAACAGAGAATTGGACTAAATTTGTCAATTCAGTTCCAATTCAATCTAAGTCAACACAAGGAGGCAACATGCAGACCATACACAGTCAAATAACGCACAAAGAAACGCAGGCAGGTGAAAGAAAGAGCCAGGCAGTGTGCATTGGAACTGATATGATGTCACAGTTGCAATATTAATGCAGTAAACTTTCTGATCACTCTCTCTGACAAATAGATACAAAGGTTTCCCTTCTAAATCTTTCAGTGCAGGCCACCATCAGATTGTATCCAATCACAGAGCAGGCTCGAGGGGCTGAATGGACCATGCTTGCTACTAATTCTGATGTTCATATGATCTTTGACCAATCGCACTAGTTTTAATAACATACCTGGTTAATGGGTCGTCCCAACAACCAGTTGCCTATAGTTTGTGTACTAACAGCAGACACTGCAATACATTCTGCTCTGTTTGTAAGAAAGCAGGACCCAGCTGGTATAAGATTCCTAATTTCAATCTAATTTCTTAATTTAACACATGGTTAAGCAGGCAGAAAGAAGCACAATTATCCTCCAGTTATATTCTGCACACCTTAAAAAAAAAACGTATTGTTGATTTAATATTTGAGGAAATCTGGAAATAAATTATAATTCCATGCAAAGCAGTGACCAGTGCTCAGCCAAATTTCTGCAGCTTAGTCAGACCACACTGCTTCAGGCAAACAGCAAGATGTACCTTTAAACATCTTCTTTACTCCCTCTTCGTCTGACAGAAGGTGAGAATTTTTACCAGGCTCCAGATCCCCCCTGTGTGATTTCAGGCCATTGTGACTGAACTTTGATGTGGGGTCAGTGGTGTAATGGATAACGCTTCTGCCTTCCAATCAGAAGGTTGTAGGTTCAAATCCCACCTAGCTCAAGTGCAATTGGTAACATTTCCAGGATTGCAGGGTGGCTAGTTCTGTGGCCTCACAGCACCAGGGACCCAGGTTCAATCCCCCCTTCAGGTGACTGTCTGTGTGGAGTTTGCATATTCTCCCTGTTGTCTGTGTGGGTTACCTCCCACAGGTTAGGGTGGATGGATTGGCCACGGGAAAGTGCCCATAGTGTCCAGGGGTGTGTAAGTTAGTGGTGGGAAGTGCAGAGTGGGTCTGGTTGGGAAACTCTCCAAAGGATCGGTGCAGCCTCAGGCTGAATGGCCTGCTTCCACACTTCAGGGGTTCTATGATTAACAAACCAAGCATTGAGCTACAACTCTAAATATTGGGCGAGAAAGTGAAACGTTGTTAGTACCTTGTAAAGTTCTGACCCCCATTTAACACAATTGTGGTAAATAGACAGAGGGCCTGGAAAATGCTGCAAGAGTTTAACTGAACAGATTTCAAGAAGTTGTTTGCAGGAAGTTCAATGAATACAAGACAGTCACAAATGAATCTAACCAGGAATTCAGGAGTAACCTCTTCATTCAGAGAGTGGGGAGAATGTGGACGTTGCTCCCACACAGAGAGGTTGAGCTGAATAGCATTGATATGTCGTGTGCACTATCTATAAGGCATAATCTTCTAAACACACAACCAGTGACATCTGGAAAGACAGCCGGCTCATGAGAACATTACTCCTCCTCCAAGTCAGTCATCGCTCGATGATCCCAGCTTATTACTGGATAAATCCGATTCAAACTGAAATCTGGCTCGGTAGATCACATTTTGTTCACTTTAAATTTAACGTGGCGATCTCTCAGACATAATGCTACAGATTTGGTTTTAACATTAAAACAGATGCTCATTAAACAAAAGAAATAAAGATAAATTAGAACAAAGCAAGACATTTACAGGAACACAATGTGAAAGATTTCAAAATATACCAGAGAACAAAAGCTGCTACGTTCCTGTACTACCCCTTCACAGTACTCAAATGACAGAGAGATAATTTCCTTCTCTATTATTGATATAGAGTTGACTTAACTGTTTCTTTTAACTGTTTCTACTCTTGAGAATTTGATATCCCATTCAGTGATTAGTTGTACAATTGAGCTCAAATTTTAACTGACTGAACTGCACTACTATAAATCAGAGAAAGAATAGAAATTGCTGGAAAAACTCAGCAGGTCTGGCAACATCTACAGAGAGAAATTAGAGTTAACATTTCAGGTTGAGCGAAGGGTCTAAAGAAGGGTTACTTGACTCGAAATGTTGTTAACTCTTATTTCTCTCCTGAGATGCTGCCAGACCTGCTGAACTTTTCCAGCAATTCTGATTTTTGTCTCTGAGCTTAAATTTTCTTAGCTTCAAATGACCCTTTCCAGGTTTCTAACCAAACACTTCTGGTCTGGAATTTTCAAACTGAAGCCATTACACTGAGATAACCTATTTCCTGTCTGTTCTGAGCTCATTCCTTTCTCCAGGAGAAACTGTCCCTATTTTTGATCCCGGCTGGATCTTCTGGGACTTAAACAAAATCTTTCCAAAGAATCATGTGAGAGATTGAGCGCCGTTTGTCTTGATGCCAGGATTTAAGATCACATTTTCCAACTAAGTTCTGGCCATCTTGATAAGATTGTTGCAAGTGAGCCTCACTCTCATCATTATTTAATCTTGACTCAACAATATTTAGGCTTCTGCTCTGGTCAGAAATGAAACCCTGGGAATTCCCAACATGGAAGTCTGAGTGAGTTCCAGCCACTTACAGCTTGTCACTTGTTCCTCTACCTGGCACCAATATCTCAGGGCATTCTCATGGGCAGTGCTCCAATCTCTCTGCACGTCTCTGATCCATTCCCTGCACGTTTCTGCAAATACTGTGCTCCACTTTGGGTGTACTGGTAACTATTGCTGACAGGACAGTCAAGAAAGCACAACAATGTCTCTACTTCCTCAGGAGGCTAAGGAAATTCAGCATGTCCACAAGGAATCTTAGCCATTTTGACAGATGCATTATAGAAAGCATCCTATCCCGGTGCATCACGGTGTGGTTTGGCAACTGATCTGTCAGGACGGGAAGAAACTACAGAGAGTTGTGGACACAGCCCATTCCATCGCACACACACCAACCTCCACCTATTGGTTCCACCTACACTTCGCATTGCCTCAGGAAACTAACCAACATCAAAGACTCCTCCCACCCCAGTTATACCATCTTCCACCTCCTTTCATCAGGCAGAAGATACAAAAGTTTGAATAGACATATAAATAGATTCAAGAAGAGCTCCTTTCCCACTGCTATCAGACTTTAGAACAGACCTCTCAAATGCTATTATTGATCTTACTCTCCGCACTTTCTCTGCAGCTGTAACACTGTATTCCTCTCTCTGTTATGTTACCCTGATGCTTATAGTGGGTATGATCTGCCTGAGAGCAAGCAAAACAACATTTTTCCCCAATATCTTGGTACATGTGACAAGAATCAATCAATCATTGCAACGTTGCTGCAAGAACACTGTGTACTGGAACAGGCCAGGATTGGACCAGGCTGAACCTGCTCACATCTTATGTTTTCTGCTATTATTTCAGGTAAAACATTTAAATATATATTGTGACCAGTGGAGTAGTGTGAGTAGAGAGAGACTGAACACTCCCTGACCTCTGATAATAAGAGCACCAACACAAGTATAAAGTTTGGTTGGCATCCAGCCCATCACCTTAGTTTTTCATTCCCGGCACCACCAATGCACAATGGCAGCAGTCTACCCTGCAGGAACTTACCAAGGCTCCTTCCACAACACCTTCAGAACCAGCTCTTGCATTGACCTTTAACACTCTCTCTCTCTGGCCATTGGAGTTGGACATTGCTTGCAAGAGCTTGTAGGAGCAGCATCTCCTCAGTGATGTTTAATTTGCAGCCAGATAACTTATAAGCCTTGGGCAGACGGTGAGTAAACAATCAAGGGGTTCAGTCAGATCAGAAATGTCCCAGTCTTATTTCCAACCGGCTAGTAACGTCAAGCTACAGCCAGGGGCAGGGACACTGTGCAGTGACAGTGGAACATGTCACAGTCCATGAAGATGACAATGTTGACAAATTTTCAACCCTCTCAAATGGCTTTTACTCTCATGTCAGAACTTGCACTGATCCAGGCTGTCCTCCCATTTCTTGCGAGGTGGTGGGGGGTGAGCTATTGAGTTTATGATGCCCTATCTCTGGCAGTGTGGGGCCCATTCTAACTGCCAAACCTGCTTTGCGTCAAAGTTTCAGTCTTTGCTGTGATTTTATTCCCGTTTGAAGCTGTGTTCCCTTTGTTTGCTGATCTGAGTCTGTATCATTTGTGCTATTTGATAACTTATTCATGAACACCTCCAGCTTTTTCTTGTAACACATTAACAATTGGCGCTCAGCACTGCCCCAGGGAATGAGTGCCTCCCTTTTGTGCTGTTGACAGATACAGGATGAAGCAGTTCAAGTCCGTCTGTGTGGAGCAGTGAGAAACCCCTCCTCACTCACTCGGCCATGCTGTTACATGCTTGGATCCTTTCGTTAACTATGATTCCGCAGAGAGTTGACCTATCAGCCTCACTCATACCCACCGATCCCTCACTCCTGCCCCAGCAATATCTTTATGTAAAAATCCCTTCCTTATAGAGTCATGGAGATGTACCATGGATAGAGTGATAGAGTGATGGAGATGTACAGCATGGAAACAGACCCTTCCATGCCGACCAGATATCCCAACCCAAACTAGTCCCACCTGCCAGCACCCGGCCCATATCCCTCCAAACCCTTCCTATTCATATACCCATCCAAATGCCTCTTAAATGTTGCAATTGTACCATCCAAACAGACCCTTTGATCCAACTTGTCCATGCTGACCAATATCCTGACCTAATTTAATCCCATTTGCCAGCATTTGGCCCATACCTCTCTAAGCCCTTCCTATTCATATACCCATCCAGATGCCTTATAAATGCTGTAATTGTACCAGCCTCCACCACATCCTCTGGCAGCTCATTCCATACACGGACCACATCTGTGTGAAAATGTTGGCCCTTAGGTCCCTTTTAAATCTTTCCCCTCTCACCCTAAACCTATGTCCTCAGCTCTGGACTCCCCGACTCCAAGTAAAAGACCTTGTCTATTTACCCTATCAATGCCCCTCATGACCTTATAAACCTCCATAAGGTCACACCTCAGCCTCTGACACTTCAGAAAAAATTGCCCCAGCCTATTCAGCCTCTCCCTGTAGCTCAAACTCTCCAATCCTGGCAACGTCCTTGTTAATCTTTTCTGAACCCTTTCAAGTTTCACAACATCCTTCCTATAGCAGACCACAATTGAACGCAATATTCCAACACTGGCCTAACCAATGTCCTGTACAGCCACAACATGACCTCCCAACTCCTGTACTCAATACTCTGACCAATAAAGGAAAGCATACCAAATGCCTTCTTCACTATCCTATCTACCTGGGACTCCACTTTCAAGGAGCTATGAACCTGCACTCCAAGGTGTCTTTGTTCAGCAACACTCCCTAGGACCTTACCATTAAGTGTATAAGTCCTGCTAAGATTTGCTTTCCCAAAATGCAGCACCTTGCATTTATCTGAATTAAACCCCATCTGCCACTTCACAGCCCATTGGCCCATCTGTTCCAGATCCTGTTGTAATCTGAGGTAACCTTCTTCACTGTCCACTACACCTCCAATTTTGATGTCATCTGCAAACTTACTAACTATACCACCTATGTTCATATCCAAATCATTTATATAAATGACAAAAAGTAGTGGACCCAGCACTGATCCTTGTGGCACTTCACTGGTCACAGGCCTCCAGTCTGAGAAACAACCCTCCATCACCACCCTTTGAGCCAGTTCTCTATCCAAGTGGCTAGTTCTCCCTGTATTCTATGAGATCTAACCTTGCTGACCAGTCTCCCATGGGGAACCTTGTCAAACGCCTTACTGAAGTCCATATAGATCACGTCCACAGCTCTGCCCTCATCAATCCTCTGTGTTATGCCTTCAAAGAACTTAATCATGTTTGTGAGTCATGATTTCCCACGCACAAAGCCATGTTGACCAATCCTAATCAGTCATTGCCTTTCCAAATACATGTACATCCTGTCCCTCAGGATTCCCTCCAACAACTTGCCCAACTCAAAAATCAGTGTGAAGGGAAAGTGCAAATGATGACGTTAGTGAATTAGCTTGGATTCCTCAGGCCATGAGGTGTCTGAATCTGGAGTCAATTCTCTCTGTGAAAGTAAAGCACAGAGAAATCTTCAGAACAAACTTGCTAAAGTGTCTGGACCATTCAAATTCTCACCATAATTTCATGGTTCAGGGACGTTAACATTCTATAATTAGTTGAACTGACCCCTTCACAGAACAAACACCTTCCCAGGCCCCAGCTAATTGGAGACAAATACTTTGAGACTTTATTTAATTAATTAACCCACAACTTGGGAAACAACAAAGGAAAGGTTGCCTGCAGACTCCCACAGCTGCCTGACATTTGAGTTTTGCTGATATAATTCCTTTATGCTTTTGTGAACATTCCCACACACTACCTGTTCCTCTGAGGAAAGACGGGGGGAACAGATAAAGAGGCTGCAGATTGATTTCTCTGTAATTAAACTCAGCTGAAATGGAAGGGACCAAATGACTGGTCCCATCGATAGGTATAGGGCCTAACGGATGCGACTGAGACAGTGGTTGAGGGCCTGCTCAGAGATTGATCACTTGGAGTTTATGATATGGATTGAAAGGGAACCGCAGGGTTTGAACATGATGGGCAGAATGGCCTGGGTTTGTGCCAAGTAGAGGTCATTGAAACATGAAAGCTAGAAGCAGTGTAGGCCATTTTGATTCTGGTCCCAGCAGCACATTCTCTGATTAAATATTGACCTCAACTCCATCATGAATTTGCTTGCTCCTCTTAACCTGCGTCTGGGGCAGCCTTGGGCGACTGTCTGGGTGGAGTTTGCACATTCTCCCTGTGTCTGCATGAGTTTCCTCCCACAATCCAAAGATGTGTAGGTTAGAGTTGATTGGCCATGGGAAATACAGGTAAAAACAAGGACTGCAAATGCTGGAAACCAGAGTCTAGATTATAGTGGTGCTGGAAAAGCACAGCAGGTCAGGTAGCATCCGAGGAGCAGCAAAATCGATGTTTCGGGAAAAAGCTCTTCATCCGGAATAGAGGCAGGATGCCTGCAGAGTGGAGAGATAAATGATAGGGGGTGGGGGTGGGGAGAAAGTAGCATAGAGTACAATAGGTGAGTGGGGGAGGGGATAAAGGTGATAGGTCAGAGGGGAGGGTGGAGTGGATAGCTGGAAAAGAAGATAGGCAGGTAGGACAAGTCATGGGGACAGTGCTGAGCTGGAAGGTTGGAACTGGGGTGAGGTGGGGGAAGGAGAAATGAGGAAACTGGTGAAATACAGGGTGAGTGGGCATGGGTCTGGGTGGGATGCAGTTTGGAGGCGTAGTCTGAACCCTATTGGCTGAATGTCTTGTTTCCATGCTGTAGGGATTCTATGAGGGGAGCCAGGAGCAACATTGAACAGACACTTTGCACTTTCCAGGAGTGTTGAAAGTTGATTGCATTTTGATAACAATCCTTTCTGCTTTGAAGACATTTATAGATTATTTTCAAGGCCTGGACATGACCCATTTAACCTGAAGACATTACCCTCATGGTAATAATATCTGCTTTGATTTGTTGTTCTTTTGGAAGTCTTGCTTTCCATTGCAGCTGTTTAGGTTTGGCTGAGTGGAAGGTTGTATCTTTGAGAAATTGTATGAGATTGTACTACATTGATTCTTAAACTGCCCTGATCGTGCTGGCAATCAGTGAAAGTCAATGGCATACAGAGTCCATTGACAACAGCTTCGACATTTCGAGTTCATGTCTTTGTTCACTCTCTGTTCACTAATGTGCCTCATCATACCACAGTGAGTGACCTTGAACTGACTGGGCTTTTCGATACTGAGTTCGCTTTAGCAGTGTGATTTCCTGGGTGATTCCTTACAGTTTAAAAAGCTATTGAAAATAGTAACAAAGCAATTAAAGAGTTCTGGCATTTTGCTCAGTGGATGCACTGATTAATTGCCTCAAATAGCTGTCATTGTGGCTGGATTGAAGATTTTCTCTCTCTCCAGCTCTATCTTTACATTTTGTTCATTCTCATTGACTTACTTTCCCAATGTCACCTATCCCCTGTCCCCTTCCATCTTTCTCCCCTCTATCCCTTTTGTCCTTCATGTTTAATTTCCATCCCTCAATCCTCCTCCCTCATGGTTGTCCCCACTCTCCCCCCTTCCCATCTCCCCCCTTCCCATCTCCCTGTCTCTGAAGGGATTGTTTGACTAAGTGCTGCCTAAAAGGCTGCTTCACTAAAACAGAAACTCATGAATTAAGAGAGTCAGAATCTGACTGAATAAAAACAAACGATAAGTCTAGAAAACAGTGAGCTGTGTTATTTTCCTGCAGAGACTGTGGTGTAGTGGATAGTGTGATCCCAGGGTGTCAGTGCTGGGATCAGTTTGAAGTTTGTCAATAACAAAGTTGATTTTGGAGTACAGAGTATAACGGTGATGCTCGATATAGAGGATTGGGAAATACTGAGTCCCAAAGGCTAGAGATAGACTCAAAGATTGGATTCAGAGGCAAAAGATCGAATTTAATGCAGAAGGGTGTTTATAAAAGGGATTAGATTAGATTAGATTACTTACAGTGTAGCAACGGACCCTTCAGCCCAACAAGTCCACACTGACCCTCTGAAGAGCAACCCACCCCGACCCATTCCCCTACATTCACCTAACACTATGGGCAATTTAGCATGGCCAATCCACCTGACCTGCACATCTTTGGACTGTGGGAGGGAACCGGAGCACCCGGAGGAAACCCACGCAGACACGGGGAGAATGTGCAAACTCCACACAGTCAGTCGCCCGAGGCGGGAAATGAACCCGGGTCTCTGGCGTTGTGAGGCAGCAAGGCAATGTAGGATTTGATGACACGGTTTGTTGAGAAAGTATGTAGGGGCTGAGAGAGCTAGGAGAGGTGGGTACATAGGAATCGGTCTGGAGGTAGGGGGTATTGAGATATGGCTAGTCAAATGCAGTAATGAATGAAGGTTTTTGAGCACAAAGGCAGTGAGAGTTATGCTGAATCTCTGGTTAGAAATCACCTGGGTCCAGTTCTGATCACCATCATCAGAATGGATGTTCGGACCTTTGAGGGAATGCAGGACAGATCTGCCAGAATGGTTCCTGAAATAAATCCAAAGGAGCCAGTGTCCCGTCACCGAGTCACCCTTTATTTCAGAGTGAACAGAAGGGTCACTGGACGTGAAACATTAATTCTGCTTTCTCACTCCACAGATGCTGCCAGACCTGCTGAGTTTCTCCAGAAGACCATAAGATATGGGAGCAGAATTCAGCCATTTGACCAAATGATTCTGTTCCACCATTTGTTCGTGGCTGATATGTTCATCAACTCCATCCCTCCTGCTTCTCCCCATAACCCTTGATCCCTTTATTAATCAGGAACCTGTCTATCTCTGTCTTAAAGACCCTCAATGACTTGGTCTCCACAGCCCTCTGCAGCAATGTGCTCCACAGAGTCCCCACCCTCTGGCTGAAGAAATTCCTCCTCATCTCAGTTCTAAAGAGTTGTCCCTTCACTCTGAAGCTGTGCCCTCAGGGTCCGGATCTCTCCCACTATTGGAAACATATTCTCCATGTTCACTCTACTCAGGCCTCTCAGTCCAAAGGTGTGCAGGATGTGCTGCTGAGGCTGTATCAGGCTCTGGTCAGACTCCATTTGGAATATTGTGAGAATATGTTGGGCCCGTATTTAAGGGAGCATGTGCTGGCGTTGGAGAGGGGTCCGGGGGGGTTCACAAGAATGATCCCAGTGATGAAGGGTTCTCATCTCAGGAGTGGTTGAGAACCCTGGGTCTGTACTTGATGTTCAGAAGGATGGGGCAGTGGGATCAGATTGATATTTACAGAATACCGAGAGGCCTGGACAAAGTGGTTGGAATTATATAAGTATATAAATATATAATTATATAAATCCACCTTGTCCTGTCAATTGTACAGACGTATTCTCAGCCAGTCCCTGAGTAATGGCATTTCCAGGATTCTGACCCAGCGACACTGAAAGATTAGCGATATATCTCCAAGTCAGGATGGTGAAGGGCTTAGAGGGGAACTTGCGGGGAATGGTGTTCCCATTTATCTGCTGTACGTCTCTCCCATGTTTCTGCTGTACGTCTCTCCCATGTTTCTGCTGTACGTCTCTCCCATGTATCTGCTGTACGTCTCTCCCATGTATCTGCCGTATGTATCACCCATGTATCTACTGTCACATGAACATATGAACAATGAGTAAGAGGAGGCCACTCAGCCCTTCGAGCCTGTTCCCCCACTCAATAAGATTGTGCCTGATCTGATTTTAACCTCAACCCTACATTCCGATGTTATCCTAAGAATCTCTCACCCCCTCGGTCATCAAGAATCTCTCTACATCTGCCTTAAAATGTTGAAAAGTTCTCTACCCGCTGCTTTTTGAGGACGGGAATTCCAAAGACGCAGTACTGTCTGAGAGGGAAGAATGTTTCCTCACCTTGTGCTTGTCCCTCTCAAAGGCAGTGATTGTGGATTTGGAAGGAAATTTGGGCAAGTTACTGGCTTTAGCAGTTAGGACTGAGGGTGAGATTGTGGCGGAGGGAGTGGATATTTCTGGTGGAGGTGATGTTTGTGGTGTTTATCAGTTTTCCAGGTTGGATGGCCAAACCTGTAACTATTGACAATTCCCAGTGTCTCCTCACAACCCTTCACGCCCAGTTACTGGGTGAGAGTTTTCTGTGTGAGCTACCACTGCCTCACTGATATTTGTTTCTGACCTTCTGAGACTGGGGAAGGGGCTGTCCCTGAACTGCCTAGGAATTGGGCCACAACCTGCATTTCTGTAGCACCAGTAGAGTAACATCCTTCATGACTCTTCCGCGGGAACCGTACCATGAAAAGATTTGACACTGAGCCGCTTTAAAAAGATATTGGGATAGGCAGGTAAGTTACATTCCTGATGAAGGACTTTTGCCCAAAATGTCGATGTTCCTGCTCCTCGGTTTCTGCCTGACCTGCCGTGCTTTTCCAGCACCACTCCAATCTAGACTCTGGTTTCCGGCATCTGCGGTCCTCACTTTTGCTTGGTTAAGTTATAAGGAACACTTGACATGACCTGGTAGAAGTTTATAAGATTGTGAACGGCATGGGTAGAGTGGAAAGTATGAGGCTTTTTCCCCAGGGTGGAGAGGTCAGTTACTAGGGGTCACAGGTTCAAGGTGTGAGAGGGGAAGTTTAAGGGAGGTGTGTGAGGTAAGTATTTCACACAAAGGGCGGTGAGCACCTGGAACGTGCTGCCAGAGGAGGTGGTGGAAGCAGACACAGTAACAGCATTCAAGAATCACCTGGATGAATACAGGAATAGGAAGGGAATAGAGGGATATTGATCCTGTAAGGGAAGACAGTTTTAGTATGGAAGGGCAAAATATGGTGATACAGGCTGGGAGGGCCGAAGGGCCTGCATTCCTATGCTGTATTGTTCTTTGTTCTTGTTCATTTTGAGGAAGAAGCATAAAGAAAGGAAGGAAGAGAGAATTCTAGAGTGATGTGGTAAGGGATTGCTTAAGAGGCTGGAATTGGAGGGGTATAGAGATCTCGGAGGGTTGGAGGAGATCCTAGAGATAGCAGTGAATCCAGAAGCAGGCACAAGTGAAATCAAAGGTGATAGCAGTGAGTGTTCACCAGGGAAGAGTTGCTGAACCCAAGAAAGCAGAAGACATACCCTGCTCAAGGTGACATGTTGGTGTATATGAGAGTTTCCTATCAGGAACTGAAATAAAAGCTGAAACTTAGTATGTGTTTTCCAGATCCCAAGAGCGAGTTGGGACAATGGACAAACACTCTGTCATCAAGCATTTCTTGGAAGGTTTACAAAAACTCAATAGTTGCCCTTCAAACAAGCTGTAAATCAATGAAATGTGATCGCTTTATATGTAGAATGATCTCTTTACTCTATAAATTCAGAGTTGATTGCCATTCTATGTCAGGGATGAGAGATTGGCAGAGAGCTCTCTCTACATAGTTAGTAACAGAAATGGTTAAATCATCACGGGACAGAAATTTGTCCAATTTTAGTTCTCGATGTGGTTTCTCTTACAGTTGGCACTGATGCCCTCACCTTTTACTGAGGTAAGTGAATAACACAACATGGAACAGAACCACACTGAGCACGCTCCGTCACTCAGTGTGGATGGAGCTAGTTTATTAGCCGTGGCTCTGTTGGACATACTCTCGCCTTTAGCTTCAAGTCCCACGCCAGGAACAAAAGCAATGCCAAAGTTCCATTGGACGCTCCCTGATTCCAATGTACGTCTAGTCCCTCACATTGAGATCATTTTCTCAATGTGAGAGGTTTGGAATGTTGCTGAATCTCCTGAGCTGGTGCTTCAAGCCTTATTGGTGGACAGGGTCATTATGACCTTAGAAGCAGGTCATTAGCCCTGCTAAGCCCCTGTATAGAACACAGACCCCCATTCCTGTGCTGGCTTGGCTGATCACAATATGGAGGCACTATCTAATGAGTAGAGCTTCAGTAATCTGGCTCTGCACTGATTGGAATATACAAGAATGAGAGGCGATTTTATTGAAACTTATAAGATCCTCAGTGGATTGGATGGGCCGGGTGTGGAGAGGTTGCTCCCCCTTGTGGGAGAGTCTAGGAACAAAGGACATCATCTCAGAGTGAGGTGTCCCACACTCTCAGAGAGGACTGCGAATCTGTGGAATCGTTTACTGCAGAGGGTTGTTGGTTTTGGGTCGTTAAGGCTGATGTAGGCAGATTTATCATCCTGAAGGGATCGAGGGTTATGGGGAAAAGGCAGGAAACTGGAGTTGAGGGTGGTCAGATCAGCCATGATCCCACTGAATGGTGGAGCAGACTAGATGGGCTGAATGGCCTACTCCTGCTCCTATCTTACAGCAAATCAAACAGATCAATAACGCAATCAGTGGGGGTCTGACCTGTCTCAGCTTCCTGGCAATGGTGAGGGATGTGACTGGTGCGAACTGCTGGAAGTTGTTTGCAATAGTACCAATGGGTGCTTTCGTAGGTGGACAGAGGATTTACTGTTGGGTTTGTGTTGACTGCTTAAGGGTCAAAGGGCAGTTGAATATGGGACACCGGGAAGAGGAAACATCTGATTAGATTATCGCTAATTTGTAAACCACTTGTGACAAACACTCACTGGCAGAGACAGGCAGCATAGGTCAGCATAGGTCAGCATGGTGCTCACACTGGGACTTGTCAAACCCATTGCCTCGAAATGCAGGCGGTTCCATCGTTAGGACTGAGCTGCTTGATACAAACTCACTCCTGTATGGGGTTCACTCAACACATGCCCCATGGCTTCCCAAACAGTTACCCCCATTTTCGAGGCTTGAAGGTTTTGGTCATGACCTCTCGCTGAGACGTTTGATGCTCGGGGACGAGTTGGAATGGCAGGGAGCCTGTGAGACAAGGGGAAGGGGTGACAAGGAGCAATGAGAGAGGGGGAGGAGGAGGGGGTGTAATGGAGCAGGGAGAGTGGGGGGAGGGGGGCAATGGAGCAGGGAGAGTGGGGGGAGGGGTGTAATGGAGCAGGGAGAGTGGGGGGAGGGGGGTAATGGAGCAGGGAGAGTGGGGGGAGGGGGGTAATGGAGCAGGGAGAGTGGGGGGAGGGGTGTAATGGAGCAGGGAGAGTGGGGGGAGGGGGGCAATGGAGCAGGGAGAGTGGGGGGAGGGGTGTAATGGAGCAGGGAGAGTGGGGGGAGGGGGGTAATGGAGCAGGGAGAGTGGGGGGAGGGGGGTAATGGAGCAGGGAGAGTGGGGGGAGGGGGGTAATGGAGCAGGGAGAATGGGGGGAGGGGGGTAATGGAGCAGGGAGAATGGGGGGAGGGGGGTAATGGAGCAGGAAGAGTGGGGGGAGGGGGGTAATGGAGCAGGAAGAGTGGGGGGAGGGGGGTAATGGAGCAGGAAGAGTGGGGGGAGGGGGGTAATGGAGCAGGAAGAGTGGGGGGAGGGGTAATGGAGCAGGGAGAGTGGGGGGAGGGGGGTAATGGAGCGGGGAGAGTGGGGGGAGGGGGGCAATGGAGCAGGGAGAGTGGGGGGAGGGGGGCAATGGAGCAGGGAGAGTGGGGGGAGGGGGGCAATGGAGCAGGGAGAGTGGGGGGAGGGGAGTAATGGAGCAGGGAGAGTGGGGGGAGGGGGGTAATGGAGCAGGGAGAGTGGGGGGAGGGGGGTAATGGAGCAGGGAGAGTGGGGGAATGGAGCAGGGAGAGTGGGGGAGGGGGGCAATGGAGCAGGGAGAGTGGGGGGAGGGGGGTAATGGAGCAGGAAGAGTGGGGGGAGGGGGGTAATGGAGCAGGGAGAGTGTGGGGGAGGGGTAATGGATCAGGGAGAGTGGGGGGAGGGGGGGTAATGGAGCGGGGAGAGTGTGGGGGAGGGGGGCATTGGAGCAGGGAGAGTGGGGGGAGGGGTGTAATGGAGCAGGGAGAGTGGGGGAGGGGGGCAATGGAGCAGGGAGAGTGGGGGGAGGGGGGCATTGGAGCAGGGAGAGTGGGGGGAGGGGGGTAATGGAGCAGGGAGAGTGGGGGGAGGGGGGTAATGGAGCAGGAAGAGTGGGGGGAGGGGGGAAATGGAGCAGGGAGAGTGTGGGGGAGGAGGGGTAATGGAACAGGGAGAGTGGAGGGAGGGGGGTAATGGAGCAGGGAGAGTGGGGGAGAGGGGGGTAATGGAGCAGGGAGAGTGGGGGAGGGGGGAAATGGAGCAGGAAGAGTGGGGGTGAGGGGTAATGGAGCAGGGAGAGTGGGGGTGAGGGGTAATGGAGCAGGGAGAGTGGGGGAGGGGGGAAATGGAGCAGGGAGAGTGGGGGAGGGGGGAAATGGAGCAGGGAGAGTGTGGGGGATGAGGGGTAATGGAGCAGGGAGAGTGTGGGGGAGGAGGGTAATGGAGCAGGGAGAGTGGGGGAGAGGGGGGTAATGGAGCAGGGAGAGTGGAGGGAGTGGGGTAATGGAGCAGGGAGAGTGGGGGGAGGAGGGTAATGGAGCAGGGAGAGTGGGGGGAGGAGGGTAATGGAGCAGGGAGAGTGGGGGGAGGAGGGTAATGGAGCAGGGAGAGTGGGGGAGGGGGGGAAATGGAGCAGGGAGAGTGTGGGGGAGGAGGGTAATGGAGCAGGGAGAGTGTGGGGGAGGAGGGTAATGGAGCAGGGAGAGTGTGGGGGAGGAGGGTAATGGAGCAGGGAGAGTGTGTGAAAGGGGCAATGGAGCAGGAAGTGTGGGGGGAGGGGGGTAATGGAGCAGGGAGAGTGGGGGAGGGGGGGAAATGGAGCAGGGAGAGTGGGGGAGGGGGGGAATGGAGCAGGATGAGTGTGGGGAGGAGGGGTAATGGAGCAGGATGAGTGGGGGTGAGGGGTAATGGAGCAGGGAGAGTGTGGGGGAGGGGGGAAATGGAGCAGGGAGAGTGTGGGGGAGGGGTAATGGAGCAGGGAGAGTGTGGGAGGGGGGTAATGGAGCAGGGAGAGTGGGGGGAGGGGGGTAATGGAGCAGGGAGAGTGGGGGGAGGGGTAATGGAGCAGGGAGAGTGGGGGGAGGGGGGTAATGGAGCAGGGAATGTGGTAATGGAGCAGGGAGAGTGTGGGAGGGTAATGGAGCAGAGAGAGTGGGGGAGGGGGGAAATGGAGCAGAGAGAGTGGGGGAGGGGGGTAATGGAGCAGGGAGAGTGAGGGGAGGGGGGTAATGGAGCAGGGAGAGTGGGGGGAGGGGGGTAATGGAGCAGGGAGAGTGGGGGGAGGGGGGTAATGGAGCAGGGAGAGTGGGGGGAGGGGGGTAATGGAGCAGAGAGAGTAGGGGAGGGGGGAAATGGAGCAGAGAGAGTGGGGGAGGGGGGAAATGGAGCAGAGAGAGTGGGAGGGGGTAATGGAGCAGGGGGAGTGGGGGAGGGGGTAATGGAGCAGGGAGAGTGGGGGGGGAGATGGGGTAATGGAGCAGAGAGAGTGGGGGAGGTGGGGTAATGGATCAGGGAGAGTGGGCGAGGGGGGGTATTGGAGCAGGGAGAGTGGGGGTGGTAATGGAGCAGGGGGAGTGGGGGAGGGGGGTAATGGAGCAGGGAGATTGTGGGGGAGGGGGGTAATGGAGCAGGGAGAGTGGGGGAGGTGGGGTAATGGAGCAGGGAGAGTGAGGGAAGGGTGGGGTAATGGAGCAGGGAGAGAGTGGGGGGAGGTAATGGAGCAGGGGGAGTGGGGGGGAAGGGTGGTAATGGAGCAGGGAGAGTGTGGGGAGGGGTAATGGAGCAGGGAGAGTGGGGGGGAGGGGTAATGGAGCAGGGAGAGTGTGGGGGAGTGGGGTAATGGAGCAGGGAGAGTGGGGGGGCAGAGAGAATAGGTTCAGTAGGGTTGTGCTAAAGCAACGGGGAGTGGGAGGATAGTCTGAGAGTGAGAGTGGGAGTCGGAGATAGGAAGGGGGCAGGGGGAGGAAGGGATAGGCTGAGAAGAGGAGAGGGAAGGGGAGGGGCAGGACAGGAGTAAGGGGACAGGTTTCTGGAGTAGATGCTGAGTTAATGCAGATGCCCAGAGCTCCCAACCTGAACAATTCAGCCTCACCTCCTGTGATCAAGGCCCCTTCACCCACTTTGGGAATCCCATGATCTAACCATTCAGTGTGTTCCACATGTCCAAGTCCCAATCACCCAGAAACCACAGAGACTCAAAGCAGAGATCTACCCAAGGCTGGAATAAGAAGGAAGTGCAGATGTTTAACAGCCCGAGACTGAGCACTCAATCTGATTGCCCTCCTGCTCCTGTTAGCGTTCCCTAATAATGGACAGGAGGTATAGTCCCTGGCTGAAACATCATCTCAATCTATCAAAGGCTCAGCTCAATACTGAGGCTGTGCTGAGGAAATAACTTCAATCGCCAGACTGTGCTACTTATAATTCTAAATGCTTTCGCTGAATCTGCAGTCACAGATTGCAATCAATAGATCTGTGCTAATGTACAAAGACATTAAGATAATTTATAAAGTTTAAATACATTTCAACAACCAAAGATATGCATCATGTCAGTGTTTATGACCCTCTGGATGATGATTAATAACAGAGACTGAGCTGTGTTGATATTAGGGTCTATTTGTTGTCCCCTATAACTCGTTGCTATTTGTTGTTTTCAGGTCATGGGTTGATAGAATTGGCCAATGGCTTTGTTACCTGAGGGTGTATCTTGTGAGAATCTAATTTCCCACCAAAGCCTGCACCTGATGGTGAGCCCGTTTCCTGATCTCTCTTTAACACCATCACCACCGGAGGAAGCAGGATGAGGCCATTCAGCCCATTGAGTCTGGGCTGCCATTCAACAAGATCACGGCTGATCTGGTCACCCTCAGCTCCACTGTTCTGCTTTTTGCCGAGAACCCCCAATTCCCGTCCTGGTTAGAATTCTCTCTATCTCAGTCCTGAATGATGTGGAGGTGCAGGTGTTGGACTGGGGTGGACAAAGTCAGAAGTCACATGTCACCACGTTAGAGTCCAACAGGTTTATTAGAAATCCCAAGCCCTTGAAACACTGTGATAACCTGCTGTCACGCGACTACTGCTTTCAGCCTTGAATATGCTGAATAACCCAGCCTCGACATCCCTCTTTGGTGAGGAACTCCACAGATTCACTCCACTCAGAGAGAAGAAATCCATCTCTGCCTTAAACCTCTTATTCAAGACAGATTTGGTTGAAAAAGGCTAAACGATGCAATCTTTGCTTTAGATTTCTGACACCCATGTTTTTAGATATTTTTGAATCAACCAATTTCGGAGATGCTACCACACACCTCTGGAGCAGGTGGGACTGGCTTTCCTCTGACATCTGTCCTGTTTCTATCACCCCTCAATTTAAAGCTATGTCCCCTCGTGTTAGCCATCACCATCGGAGGAAAAAGGTTCACGGTCCACCCTATCTAACTCTCTGATTATCTGATTTGTCTCAATTAAGTCACCTCTCAATCTTCTTCAGTCTAACAAAAACAACCTCAAGTCCCTCAGCCTTTCCTCATTAGACCTTCCCTCCCTACCAGGCAACATCCCAGTAAATCTCCGCTGAACCCTTTCCAAACTTCCACATCCTTCCTACAATGCGGTGACCAGAACTGTACAGAGTGTGCATCCTTCGTCACCTTCCACAACTCCATCGATCTTAGTGCCATCTGCAAATTTGCTAACCCATCTTTTTAGGCCCTCATCCAGGTCATTGATAAAAATGGCAAACAGCAGTGGCCCCAAAACAGATCCTTGTGGTACACCACTAGTAACTGAACTGCAGGATGAACATTTCCCATCAACCACCACCCTCTGTCTTCTTACAGATAGCCAATTTCAGATCCAAACTGCTAAATCACCCTCAATCCCATGCCTCTATATTTTGTGCAATAGCCCACCGTAGGGAACCTTGTCAAACACCTTACTGAAATCCATATACACCACATCAACCGCTTTACCCTCATCCACCTGTTTGGTCACCTTCTCAAAGAACTTAATAATGTTTATGAGGCTCAACCTACCCTTCACAAAGCCATGTTGTCTATCCCTAATCTAGTTATTCCTTTCCACATGATTATAAATCCCATTTCTCATAACCTTTTCCAACATTTTACTCACAACTGAAATAAGGCTCACTGGTCTATAATTTCCAGGGTTGTCTCTACTCTCCTTCTTGAACAAGGGGACAACATTTGCTATCCTCCAGCCTTCTGCTACAATTTCCTGTAGACAGGGGCATGGGTTCAGGGCTTGCCTTTTGACTTGGGCACAGCGAGGGGGCAGGGCTATGGTGGTGGTGGTGGTGGTGGAGGGGTGTGTAGGGAACTCCCTGAAGCTGCCCAGCTCCAGTATGGCAGGAACGAAGGTGGCAGGAAAAATAACCTAAGAATAAAAGGAGTGTCAGAAAAAAAAAAAGCAACAGGAGTTCTTATTAAATAATTTTTAAACAATAAAGGAACAGGAGTTTTGCACTCTGTCTCTGCGGTGTTGTGGTTCAGTCCATTTGTTTTCTATGTGAGTGCTCCCCGCTCAAAATCACATTTGGTGATTTGCTGATGTCCCAGTGAACTGCATAACCAGGAAATTCAGGGTCTCCTCACTCCTGTGACTGGCTCCGTGCTGCATGGTCACAGGCTGGAAATAAAGGGTCTCTGGGTGATAGAATACCGGCCTCTGTGCAGTTATTACACATCTCAGCTTCAACTCCACTTTCATGCCCGCTTCCCATAACCTTTCAACCTGTTCCTCATTAAAAATCTGTCTTCCTCCCCCTTACATTTTAGCCAGTGTCCCAGTTCCCACTGCACTGTGCAGCAGTGAATTCCAAGATTCATTAGAGAAGTAATTTCTCCTCATCCCTGAATCTGCTACCCCTTATCCGAAAACAATGACCTCTCATGCCCCACATGAGCAACATTCTGTTGTTCATCTACTTTGCAAATCCCCTTTGGCATCTTATGTCCGTCAATCAGAATCTCCTCGCAGCTTTCGAAACTCCCAAGTACAAACTAAAGCTGCTCAGTCACTCTTCATAAGACAAACCCTTCACAGAGTCATACAGTCACACAGCACAGAAACAGACTTTTCAGCTCAACCAATCCACACTGAACATTTTCCAAGCTAAACTAGTCCCACCTGCCTGTTCCTGGCTCATATCCCTCCAAACCTTTCCTAGTCATGCACTTATCTCTGGAGTTAATGCAGTGAATGTTCTCTGAACAGTCTCCAACACATCATTCCTGAGGTGAGAGGACCCAAACTGTTCACAGGACATTGATGAGGAATTATCTCACTTCATGCAGCAGCTTCCAGCTTTCCCTCGCCCTGCTCTCGGGTGAGGGCCAGCGAGGAAACGATCACTCACAGTCAGAGCAGAACCTCACGCTGCCTCCCAGAAAGAGGGAGGAAAGTCAGCAGGGGACCAACTTCAAGAAATGCCAGAAATCGGAAAATAAAAACTTGAAAGTGCTGGAGAAACTCTGAGTCCAGCAGCTTCTGGAGAGAGAGAAAGCAGGGTTAACATTTTGAGTCCTGTATGAATTGTTGAAAAGAACTTTAAATGGACGAATGATAATTGGGTGAAATTGCACAGTTACTTTCTTAATGCCAACACCCTGTCAGATGCAAAGCTCATCCCCCCTGAGTGAGCTCTGTCTTTTCAATTGCTGACAGTATACAAACATTATGATGCGAGAGGGACTCACACTGAGTGACCGCTGCTTTGGCCACGTGTGGGCAAGGGCAATATCTGAGGGAGGTCTGAGTGTTAAAGGGACCAGTCCAGGAGGCTGACCAAGGGTGGGGGCTCTGCATAAGGATTCCGCTTTGGAAGCGATGATGTCTACCTTCAGGTCCCTTCAAACACCGTGCCTTCGACCTCTGACCCCTTATAGTCATTGGGGGTGGGGGGGTGGGATGACACCACGCTCCATGCTCCTCCTGCACACGTATGTAATAAGACAACCGTGACACCCACCTCCCCCTAAACTGAAGTGACGCTCTCTCCCACGCTGGAACTGAGCACACCAAGACAGAAGGTTTCATCTGGAGAGAATCCCAACAGCCTGCATTGGCTTTGCCACACATTGAAAGAGGGCATTGACCCAGTCACACAACAGATACCTCTCACTGTAAAAGATCACCTTAGATTGAGAGTCACTTGTGCCAATAAGCTTCTTATCTTGGGGACCTGAATGGTAGTGACATGTACTGATTGAATAATTTCCCACTGTCAGCACCAATAATCCCTCCTCACCTGCCAGCTCTCTCCTCAAACAAAGTAGTCAAAAAGGAAATAAATTAACCCTTAGGTCAGGCCCCATCTTGCTCCGGTCCTGGTTCAGAGCACTCACTGACACTCCAACAAATGCTGACATTACAGCAAGGATTCCAATCCAGGAGCAGGAAGTATTACAGTAAGATTAATCATCACTTACCAAACCACAATTCCATTTGCTTGTATTCAGTCCGTGATGTTATCCCCCCTCTCCTGGAAAATTTAACCCTGAGGGGTACAATCTATTTCCAGGTCACAATCATCAGTCACTGAACATCACAGCAAACAGAAAGGCCATTGGCCCCATCAAACATCACAGCAATAGAAAGGCCATTGGCCCCATCAAACATCACAGCAAACAGAAAGGCCATTGGCCCCATCAAACATCACAGCAAACAGAAAGGCCATTGGCCCCATCAAACATCACAGCAAACAGAAAGGCCATTGGCCCCATCAAATCTGCTCCAGCTTCTTCAGAAGGTAATTGTGTTATCCCATTTTCTAAATGTTACCCAGTATCTCTCAAAACGTTTCTTCACGAAGTATTTATCAAGTTCCTTTTTGAAGGTGACTATTGAATCTGCCACTACTATCTTACCTGGAGCTCCACCTCCCAGCAGCCCCTCCTCCCTGAAGCTCCACCTCCCAGCAGCCCCTCCTCCCTGAAGCTCCACCTCCCAGGAGCATCTCCTCCCCAGAGCTCCACCTCCCAGGACCCCCTCCTCCCTGGAGCTCCACCTCCCAGCAGCCTCTCCTCCATAGAGCCCGTCCTCCATGAAACCCCACTTTCTGGTAATCTGCTGTCTCAGGACGTTCTGTTCATCTGCATGGTGTCCCCTCGTACTCCATTGCAGCCGCTCTTTCTGCTGCCCCCACTTTACACTCAAGAAGAGACTGTTGTACCTTTTCAGCTCTGATCAAACTGTCGAAATGCTGACATTCTCTCCTGGAATTAGGAATTCTCCTTGCTCTTGTTATTTAAAGCATTTCTTGTGAATTTGTGTGAAACTTTAAGCTTAGGCTCCACATTTCAAAGGCCTGTATTTTCTTCCACAGATCCTTACTTATCAATCATGTTTCAGAAGCAGATAGGAATGTGGAATGGGTGTGGCACCTTTTGAGTTCTTCCTTGTTAAAAACTTAAATTCTTCTGCCAATTGAATCAGCTTCAGCAGGTAATCAATCCTTCAACCATTGGAACACTTTGCTCTTTATCTTACTCAAACTTAACTCTGTATGATTTTATACATCATCAAATCCTCTCTGAACCATTCTGTTCTGAGCCAACTCCTTCAACCATTTGTCATAATCACTCAAAGTGGGATTATTTCAGCAAATCCTTTCCAGTTTAGTAATTTCTAATCATCCATAATAAGTTATAGAGAGCATCAAACTTAAAGGAAAAAGAAATAAAATGATAGCAGAGGATGACTAGAAAATTAAAATGGAGAAAGAAACTATACGATGAGAGAAAGTCAGCTAGAAATATAACAACTGATAGTGAGAGTTTTTATAGATTCTTTAAAAAGTAAAGAATTAGAATTCGCTTTATTGTCACATACTTGCTTGAGTATCAAGAAAAGTTCATAAGTCACCACTTATGGCGCCATCTTAGGTACAAAGTTGCCTAACTGCAGGTTCTTAAGTGTTGATTCTTAGGAATTAATTCATCTGATAGAGACTCTTCTCCCCATTAGCAACTCTGCTGGAGCTCTTGAATGAAGAGTAGTCCGATAATCAAATAGGAACTTGGACAATTTGGTATCGAGCGAGGCTGTAGACTGTTTCTTTAGGCCTGTCTTCAGAGTTTGCAGTGGTCTTTCTGCCAGGGCAATGCATGATGGGTAGTATGGAGCTGTCCTTATATATTGAGTATCATTCAACTTCAGAAAATACTCACATTCCCTGCTGGTATATGGTGGCCCATTGGCTGTGACCAACACTTCCGGGACCCTGTGTATTGCAAAACATGTGCACAATTTTTCTATCATTGTGCCTGCGTTTGATGAGTGAATTCTCTACATATCCAGCCATTTTGAGTGGGCATCCACAATGACTGAGAATGTATAACTGTGTCCAGGTTTTACCCGGCCATTCCCATGAATGTGTGGGGCTGCTGGTGGTTATTGTTGGTACTCTGGGCACTGCCCCACTAACACAGCTTTGTCTGCATTCAATCCTGGCCACAAGAGATAACTTTTCACCAACATCTTTCATTTTAGAAACCCCTGGATGACCCTGGTGGAGTTTAGCCAGTATCTGGTGGTGACCTTTGCTTGGGACAATCCCTCTTGCTCCCCATAATAACATACCGTACTGCGCTGTCTCTCTGGGTCCAAAACGGTTTCAATTCTGGTTGTGATGGCCCTTTGGTCGGCCACCATCACCACCAGCTGGTTCAGTTTGGTCACGACCGGATCTTCCTGTGTCCAAAGTCTGATATTGTTGGCTGTGACTGGAAGTGCATCCAGAAAATGTAAAACCTTTGCGGACTCTTCCAGTGACAGTCCCATCAGTGATGTATCTGCCAGTGGGAGGCAGCTCAATACACCAGCATTTGCTGTCCGGCCTCATGGACAATATTTCAACTAGTAATTGTACACACTTAACATTAGAGCTCATCGGTGAATTTGGCCTGAAGCTATGGGCGGCACTGCCTTGTCTTTAAATCGACCTAGCAGGGGTTTGAGGTCCATCATTATTACAAATTTATGTCCTTTAGGTGGAATGTCCTGACTCCAGATTTGACCACAAAACCTTCCTTCACTATCTGGGCATATTTACGGTCCACATTAGCTAAAGTTCTGGATGCATATGCTATTGGCCGTTCCTCTCGACTGGGCCACCCATGAGATAATGCCACCCCAATGCCGTAACGGGAGATAACACATGTCCAATACTAGATCTCACTTGGGGTCATAGTGTGCCTTAGAGGATGATAGCTGTTTTTTCACTTCCCTGAAAGCTACGACTTGGCTACACGATCATTTTCAAAGCTGACCCTTTCCTAACAGTTGCTGTAAAGGTGCCAGGCTGGAGGCTAGGTTATCGATGAACTTTGTGTAATAATTCACCCAGCCCAAGGAAAGACTTAATCTGGGGTGTGTTTGATCATCCTCACTTTATCTTCCAATGGGTGTAACCCACTCTCACCGCCACTGAAATAATCCCGTCACCAAGTCCCCCTTTATATATACGTGGAGAGTCTCTGACCCTGACCCAGCTCCCTCAGAGCCAGTTCTCAGAGTGAATACAACCTCTTACACACATGTTTACTTTTTCCTTTTTTAAATTAAATTTTCCCCCACACTAATGCTTATTTTTCCCCAGCACCCATGTCATGTCTGTGCAGATGTAGGACACAGTGAAAGACAAAACGTGTGTGAATCTTTATTCATTCCTCACCACCAGGAAGAAAGGAAACACCTGAGTGGCCTGTGACAGGCAGTGCCCTTCTCAGAGGGCAATGCTGCATGATCAAAAAAGTGAAGGAAAGGGTAGGGATTAAATCAAAATAGAGTTGGAGGGGAAAATAAAACACTTCACTCTCTGCAGTGCCCACCTCTCCCTGGACAGCTCAAGGGTGGACACCGCGTGCTCCTTCTCCAGGGACATCCAGGCTCGCACTCCTGTTTTTGTTTTTAGCAACAGCAACAGTACTGAGGTGTAGGTGGAGCCCAGGCAGCAGTAGTGGAGGTAGGCCCAGGCTGCAGCAGCAGTGCTGAGGTGTAGGCAAGGCCCAGGCTGCGGTAGTAGGAGGTAGGCCCAGGCTGCAGCAGCAGTGCTGACGTGTAGGCAAGGCCCAGGCTGCGGTAGTAGGAGGTAGGCCCAGGCTGCAGCAGCAGTGCTGTGGTGTAGGCAAGGCCCAGGCTGCGGTAGTAGTAGGTAGGAACAGGCTGCAGCAGCAGTGCTGTGGTGTAGGCAAGGCCCAGGCTGCGGTAGTAGGAACAGGCCCAGGCTGCAGCAGCAGTGCTGAGGTGTAGGCAAGGCCCAGGCTGCAGCATCAGTGCTGAGGTGTAGGCAAGGCCCAGGCTGCGGTAGTAGGAACAGGCCCAGGCTGCAGCAGCAGTGCTGAGGTATAGCTGAGGCCCAAGCTGCGGTAGTAGGAGGTAGACACAGGCTGCAACAGCAGTGCTGAGGTGTAGGCAAGGCCCAGGCTGCAGTAGTGGGAGCAGGCCAAGGCTGCAGCAGCAGCAACAGCGATGGTGGTAGCTGCCTATGCAGCTGAGCACAGCTCAAATGAAAGGAAATCAAAAGAAACCCAGAAAAAAAAACACTCCTGTTTTTTTTTAGTGCTTATTTTTTCCCCAGACACACTATTATTCTTTTTTTTTTCTTTTTTCTTTTTTCTTTTTTTTTACCCCCACACTACCACCTAAGTGCGGTAGTGCTTATTTTTTCCCCCAGCATCCATGGTGTGTATGTGCAGGTGTGAGACACAGTGAAAGACACAAAGTGCACAAATCTTTATTCAAATTCCACCACCAGGAAGGTAGGAAAACACCCGGGTGGACAGTGACAAACACTGCCCTTCACATCAAAGGGCAGTGCTGTGTGATCAAAACAGTGAGGGGGAGGGTAGGGACTAAATCAAAATAGAGTTGGAGGGAGAAATGATGCACTCCACTCCCTGCGGCGCCCACCTCTCCCTGAACAACTCCAGGGTGTTGGTCGACACCGCGTGCTCCTTCTCCAAGGACACCCGGGCTCTAACGTAACCGCGGAAGAGGGGCAGGCAGTCAGCCCTAACGACCCCCTCCATGGCCCGCTGCCTGGACCTGTTGATGGCCAGTTTGGCCAGGCCCAGGAGCAGACCCACGAGGAGGTCTTCAGACCTGCCCTCCTTCCTCCATACCGGGTGCCCAAAGATCAGGAGCGTGGGACTGAAGTGCAGCCAAAAACAGAGGAGGAGGTTTTTAAGAAAATCAAAAAGGGAGTGCAAATGCCCACACCCAATATACACGTGGTCCACGGACTCCACAGCGCCACAGAACAAGCAGTTAGGCTGGGAGTCCGTGAACCACCGCAATCTGCGGTTGCAGGGGACTGCTGCGTGCAGCACCCTCCACCCCAGATCCCCGAGAGAAAGGGGGAGGACTCCCGCGTAGAGAGCCCTCCACTGGGGATCCCCACCGCCCGGTAACACTCCTGTTTATTTATTTATTTTTTTTAATTTCCACCACCAGGAAGATAGGAAAACACCCGGGTGGCCAGTGACAAACACTGCCCTTCACATCAAAGGGCAGTGCTGTGTGATCAAAACAGTGAAGGGGAGGGTAGGGACTAAATCAAAATAGAATTGGAGGGAGAAATAAGGCACTCCACTCCCTGCGGCGCCCACCTCTCCCTGAACAACTCCAGGGTGTTGGTCGACACCGCGTGCTCCTTCTCCAAGGACACCCGGGCCCTAATGTAACCGCGGAAGAGGGGCAGGCAGTCGGCCTTAACGACCCCCTCCACGGCCCGCTGCCTGGACCTGTTGATGGCCAGTTTGGCCAGGCCCAGGAGCAGACCCACGAGGAGGTCTTCAGACCTGCCCTCCTAAAATCCCTTGTTTATTTTTTTCTTTTCTTTTTTTTTCTTTTTTTTCCTCTCCATTCCTGATTTTTTTTTTTAAAACTTTCATTTTTTTTAATTTAAACCCCCACACTACCACCTAAATGCGGTAGTGCTTATTTTATCCCCAGCACCCATGGTGTGTGTGTGTGCAGGTGGGAGACACAGTGGAAGACACAAAGTGCACCAATCTTTATTCAATTTCCACCACCAGGAAGATAGGAAAACACCCGAGTGGCCAGTGACAAGCACTGCCCTTCACATCAAGGGACAGTGCTGTGTGATCAAAACAGTGAAGGGGAGGGTAGGGACTAAATCAAAATAGAGTTGGCGGGAGAAATGATGCACTCCACTCCCTGCGGCGCCCACCTCTCCCTGAACAACCCCAGGGTGTTGGTCGACACCCGGGCTCTAACATAACTGCGGAAGAGGGGCAGGCAGTCGGCCCTAATGACCCCCTCCACGGCCCGCTGCCTGGACCTGTTGATGGCCAGTTTGGCCAGGCCCAGGAGCAGACCCACGAGGAGATCTTCAGACCTGCCCTCCTTCCTCCGCACCGGGTGCCCAAAGATCAGGAGCGTGGGACTGAAGTGCAGCCAAAAACAGAGGAGAAGGTTTTTCAGGAAATCAAAAAGGGAGTGCAAACGCCCACACCCAATATAGACGTGGTCCACGGACTCCACAGCGCCACAGAACAAGCAGTTGGGCTGGGAGTCCGTGAACCACCGCAATCTGCGGTTGCAGGGGACTGCTGCGTGCAGCACCCTCCACCCCAGATCCCCGCATCTCCTGTTTGTATTTTTTTTTTAACCCCCACACTACCACCTAAATGCGGTAGTGCTTATTTTATCCCCAGCACCCATGGTGTGTGTGTGTGCAGGTGTGAGACACAGTGAGAGACACAAAGTGCACGAATCTTTATTCAATTTCCACCACCAGGAAGATAGGAAAACACCCGGGTGGCCAGTGACAAGCACTGCCCTTCACATCAAAGGGCAGTGTTGTGTGATCAAAACAGTGAAGGGGAGGGTAGGGACTAAATCAAAATAGAGTTGGAGGGAGAAATGTTGCACTCCACTCCCTGAGGCGCCCACCTCTCCCTGAACAACTCCAGGGTGTTGGTCGACACCGCGTGCTCCTTCTCCAAGGACACCCGGGCCCTAACGTAACCGCGGAAGAGGGGCAGGCAGTCGGCCCTAACGAGCCCCTCCACGGCCCGCTGCCTGGACCTGTTGATGGCCAGTTTGGCCAGGCCCAGGAGCAGACCCACGAGGAGGTCTTCAGACCTGCCCTCCCTCCTCCGTACCGGGTGCCCAAAGATCAGGAGCGTGGGACTGAAGTGCAACCAAAAACAGAGGAGAAGGTTTTTAAGGAAATCAAAAAGGGAGTGCAAACGCCCACACCCAATATAGACGTGGTCCACGGACTCCACAGCGCCACAGAACAAGCAGTTGGGCTGGGAGTCCGTGAACCACCGCAATCTGCGGTTGCAGGGGACTGCTGCGTGCAGCACCCTCCACCCCAGATCCCCGAGAGAAAGGGGGAGGACTCTCGCGTAGAGAGCCCTCCACTGGGGATCCCCACCGCCCGGTAACACTCCTGTTTATATCTGTCAGCCAGAGCTCCCTGATTGGACCAGGTCAACAGCCCCAATCTGGGAACTCAGACCTGGCTGAACTTGTTATAATCGCTACAAACTGGAGATAGTTACAGTCTCTGGGAAGTGTTACTGAGCAAATTGTTGCAGCTGTGTGCTGGCATGTTCCTCAAACCCAACCAACTTCATCCTGTGGTCTTTAAGGAATTAGTGAGATAGTTGATGCTTTTGTTTTAATTTTCTGAAATTTCCTAGATTCAGGGATATTTCCATTAATTGGAAGATGGTGAATGAAAGTCCTTTAGGTAAATAGCGACGGAGACAAAAATTACACGTAAGTAAACTTAACATTTGGCATAGGAAAGATGTTAGTCGCTATTATAAAATAAATTATATTGGAGCACTGAGAAACCTTTAGACAGAGTCTAAATCAGTGTTGAACTACTTCATTGGAGTCTTTTGAGCAAGTAACATATTAAAGGGTGCAAGCTTCCAGAAGGCATTATTAAGGAAAATAAATACTCATGGTGTGCAGGGAAACATATTAGCATGCATAGAAAATTAGTCTCATCATAGAATCCCGACAGCTGGCCCATTGCGTCCACACTGACCCTCTGAAGAGCATCTAACCAGGACCCACTTCCCTACCTATCCCTGTATTTCCCATGGCTAATCCACCCAGCCTGCATATCTCTGGACACTATGGGGCAATTTCCCATGGTCAATCCACCCTAACCTGCACACCTTTGGATTGTGGGAGGAAACCCACGCAGATATGTGGAGAATGTGCGAACTCCACACAGACAGTCACCCGAAGATGGAATCAAACCCAGGCCCCTGGTGCTGTGAGGCAGCAGCGCTAACCACTGAGCCAACATGCACCCTCTGGTTAACTGACAGGAAACAGGGAATGTACATAAATGAGAATTTGTTTTCTGATTGGAAAGGTGTAATGAGTGATGTGCTACTGGCATCAAGGTGGGACCTCAGCCATTTGTATAAATGATCAAACTTATACATTTGCAGCTGACACAAAGAGAGGTGCGAAAATAATTGCAAAGAAGACTCAAAAGAGACGACAAAAAATGCAGATGGGTTAAGTGAGTGGACAAAGGTGTGGCAAATAGAGCAGGTTGTGGGAAAACATGAAATGGTCAATTTTAACAGGAAGAATAATAAGCAAGTATATTATCCAAATGGTGCGAGATTACACAACTCTGAGATGGGGAGGGATGAATGAATGCAGTGAAACGTTTACAATGTCTCCACTTATGGCACTAGCATAGGTAAAGGATACCAAGGTACAAATACTTAAGTATTTGGTACAAAATTGCAAATTTGGCATAAGAATAAAGAGGAAAAAAAAAACTGATTTTCGTTCTTTTACCTCAACTCCATGGCAACACCCAGACTCCAGACTGCACTAGGCCCAGTTTCCAGACTGCACCAGGCCCAGTCTCCAGATTGCACTAGGCCCAGTCTCCAGACTGCACCAGGCCCAGTCTCTAGACCGCACTGGGCCCAGGCTCCAGACTGCTCCGGGCCCAGTCTTCAGACCACACTGGGCCCAGTCTCTAGACCACACTGGGCCCAGGCTCCAGACCACACCAGGCCCAGTCTCCAGACCGCACTGGGCCCAGTCTCCAGACCACACTGGGCCCAGTCTCCAGACCACACCAGGACCAGGCTCCAGACTGCACCAGGCCCAGGCTCCAGACCGCACCAGGCCCAGGCTCCAGACTGCACAGGGCCCAGTCTCCAGACCGCACCAGGCCCAGGCTCCAGACCGCACAGGGCACGGTCTCCAGACCACACCGGGCTTCAAAACTCAAAGTCTTGCCTCCAATTCGCAAAGGACTATGCTCCAGGCAGAAATTGATAAATTCTTGATGTTACAAGGAATTAAGGGCTACGGGGAGAATGCGGGTAAGTGGAGTTGAAATGCCCATCAGCCATGATTGAATGGCGGAGTGGACTCGATGGGCCGAATGGCCTTACTTCCACTCCTATGTCTTATGCCTCCAGTCCAGGACTCATTTCCTCCATTTCTCTCAGAGTAATTTCAATAAGTTCAATGTTAAAAGTTAAAGAAAAGCTCAAGAAAAGAGAAAAAAGAAGAGAAAAAGAAAAAGACCAAGTGGAGCAGAGGTGCTCTGGCTGGGGTGTCCTCCAGTGCCACCATCTTGGAGCAGGAGGCTGGGTGCCCGAGTGCATGTCTCACAAAGCATTAGTATTGAGGTAGGGTAAGCAATTAAGAAAACTAAACATATATTGTTTATTTTGAGGACAATTGAATAGGAAAGTAGGGAGGTTATATTTCTATTATAAAGCAGCTGGTGGGACTGTACCTGGTGTACTGAGCACAGTAATACGATCCTTATCTAAGGTAAGTTGAAAATCCATCAGAAGCAGTTTGGAGAAGGTTTATTGAGTCATACCTGCAATGGGTCGGTTATCTTGTGAAGAAACGTTGGCTTGGCTAGTCTTGTATCCGCTGGGATTAAGAATTAGAAGCATTTCAGTTGAAGTTTGTGAGGTCCTGAGGGTGGATGTGGAGAGAACGTTTCCTCTTGTGTGAGGATCTGGAACCAGGGGCCACTGTTTCAAATGAAGGGGTAAGCCATTTAAACTCAGACGTCACATGACATCAGGTTATAGTCCAATAGATTTATTGAAATCACAATCTTGTGGAGAGCTGCCCCTTCGTTGGGTGAAAGAGCTCCACCTGACAAAAGGGCAGCGCTTCAAAGGCGTGTGGTTTCAAATAAACCTGTTGGACTATAGCCTGGTGTCATGTGACTTCTGAGTTTGTTCATCTTAGTCGACACTGACACCTCCACGTCATTGTCCATTCTGACAGACAAGGAGTTACTTACCTGGCCTCCGAACTCCCAGAGGAAGTCACTTTTCAAATCTTGAAAAAGGAGACCATTTTTTAAGGAAATTGGTGAATCCAACTAAAGGACCCAAACCTCAAACACACACTTTGTTACTCTATTTCTCCCAATCTTTCACCTATCCCTCGCTTGTGTCTGCTCACCATCCACTTGTATCCCGCAGTCCCACTCACTTGCATTATCACCCACTTTCCTCCATCTCATGATATTGTTACAGACCAGACCAGACCCTCCTCAAAATATTTTAAGAATGTAGCCTCAACCCTGACCTTCTTATTTTAAAGACAGATGTAATGTGCCATGTTGCAGATGCAATGTGACTGGTCAAACTACTCAACGTTAAATGCAACACAATTTATTCAAACACTGCAGTTAAAATACAAACAAAGAAGATTAACTTAAATCTATTGGAAACATAACAGAATAATAGATACAATAACTATCACTAATTAAGTGTTCCAATATAGTGACATCCTGTAAACATCCTTTGACAAAAAGGCAAATTCAGAAAAACAGATTTGGTCTCAGATGTGAGCTAGCAGCCGAGGAAGACAACTCCCGGTTTTTGGCTATAACTGAGAGAGGGAATAAATAACATTCACTTCTTCAAGCCCACAACAACAACTGCTTAAAGCAAAACCTGAAAACTAACAAAATCTATAAATCCTGGTCCATGAGAGCTGGCCACACCCAGTCAGGCTGCTTCTATTGTTCCAAAAAACCCCAAGGCCTCACAAGCTGTTGGCTCTGGTAGACTGCTCTTTTCCGTTGTCTTAAAGCCTCTCAAAAATAGAACAAAATACATTTCTTAAAGCCATAGCATCATCACAATATCCTTCAACCTCACTTCAATATCTCCCTCATCCCTCACTCCAACCGACTCACCATCCACCATAAGCTTGTAAAAGCCCATTGACATCACCGAGTGTACATTTATTACCTCAGTATCAATAATCACATGATCTGATTCTGTTTAGAACAAAGAACCATATAGCACAGCAATAGGCCCTTCAGCCCTCTAATCTCTGCTGACACATTTTGCCCTTCCATACTAAAACTGCCTTCACTAACAGGATCATAGACATAGAAAAAGAACATTACAGCACAGTACAGGCCCTTCAGCCCTTGATGTTGCACCGACCTGTGGAACCAATCTGAAGCCCATCTAACCTACACTATTCCATTCTCATCCATATGTTTATCCAATGACCATTTAAATGCCCTTAAAGTTGGCGAGTCTATTACTGTTTCAGGCAGGGTGTTCCACACCCCTACTACTCTCTGAGTAAAGAAACTACCTCTGACATCTGTCCTATATCTATCACCCCTCAATTTAAAGCTATGTCGCCTTGTCCTAGCCATCACCATCCGAGGAAATAGACTCTCACCATCCACCCTATCTAACCCTGTGATTAGCTTATATGGCTCAATTAGGTCACCTCTCAATCTTTTTCTCTCTAATGAAAACAGCTTCATGTCCTGCAGCCTTTCCTCATAAGACCTTCCCTCCATACCAGGCAACATCCTGTAAATCTCCTCTGAACCTTTTCCAAAGCTTCCAAATCCTTCCTATAAGGCAGTGACCAGAACTGTATGCAATACTCCAAGTGCGGTCAGACCTGCTGCAGCATGACCTCATGGTTGTGAAACTCAGTCCCTCTACCAATAAAAGCGAACACACTGTATGCCTTCTTAACAGCCCTATCAACCTGGGTGGCAACTTTCAGGGATCTATGTACCTGGACACCGAGATCTCTCTGCTCATCTACACTACCAAGAATCTTACCATTAGCCAGAGCTCTTTATTCCTGTTACTCCTTCCAAAATGTATCACCTCACACTTTTCCGCATTAAACTCCATTTGCCACCTCTCAGCCCAGCTCTTCAGCTTATCTATGTCCCTCTGTAACATCCTTTGGCACTATCCACAACTCTATGGACCTTCGTGTTGTCCGCAAATTTACTAACCCATCCTTCTATGCCCTCATCCAGGTCATTTTTAAAAATTACAAACAGCGGTGGACCCAAAACAGATCCTTGCGGTACATCACTAGTAACTGAACTCCAGGATGAACATTTCCCATCAACCACCACCCTCTCTCTTCTTTCAGCTAGCCAATTTCTGATCCAAACCTCTAAATCACCCTCAATTCCATGCCTCTGTATTTTTGTAATAGCCTACCATGGGACCCTTATCAAACACCTTACTGAAATCCATATACACCACATCAACTGTTTTACCCTCATCCACCTGTTTGGTACCATTCTCAAAAAATGGGATCCTTATCCCTCTATTCTCTAGATTAGATTAGATTCCCTACAGCATAGGGACAGGCCCTTCGGCCCAAACAAGTCCACACCAACCTTCCAAAGACTCACCCACCCTGACCCATTCGCCTACTACATTACTCTACATTTACCCCCGACCTACACATCTCTGAACATTATGGACAAATTAGCATGGCCAATTCACCTGACCTGCACATCTTTGGACTGTGGGAGGAAACCAGAGCATCCAGAGGAAACCCACGCAGACACAGGGAGAATGTGCAAACTCCACACAGACAGTCACCCAAACCTGGAATCAAACCCAGGACCCTGGTGTTATAGAACATAGAACATAGAAGAATACAGCGCAGTACAGGCCCTTCGGCCCTCGATGTTGCGCCGATCCAAGCCCACCTAACCTACACTAGCCCACTATCCTCCATATGCCTATCTAATGCCTGCTTAAATGCCCATAATGAGGGAGAGTCCACCACTGCTACTGGCAGGGCATTCCATGAACTCACGACTCGCTGAGTAAAGAACCTACCCCTAACATCTGTCCTATACCTACCCCCCCTTAATTTAAAGCTATGCCCCCTTGTAATAGCTGACTCCATACGTGGAAAAAGATTCTCACTGTCGACCCTATCTAAACCCCTAATCATCTTGTACACCTCTATCAAGTCACCCCTAAACCTTCTTTTCTCTAATGAAAACAACCCCAGGTGCCTCAGCCTTTCCTCATACGATCTTTCTACCATACCAGGCAACATCCTGGTAAACCTCCTCTGCACCCGTTCCAGTGCCTCCACATCCTTCCTATAGTATGGCGACCAAAACTGCACACAATACTCCAGATGCGGCCTCACCAGAGTCTTATACAACTGCAACATGACCTCAGTACTCCGGAACTCAATTCCTCTACCAATAAAAGCCAGTACGCCATATGCCTTCTTCACCACACTATTTACCTGGGTGGCAACTTTCAAAGATCTGTGTACATGGACACCAAGATCCCTCTGCTCATCCACACTACCAAGTATCCGACCATTAGCCCAGTACCCCATCTTTTTGTTACTCTTACCAAAGTGAATCACCTCACACTTAGCTACATTGAACTCCATTTGCCACCTTTCTGCCCAATTCTGCAGCTTATCTATATCCCGCTGTAACCTGCCACATCCTTCTTCACTGTCTACAACTCCTCCGACTTTCGTATCATCCACAAACTTGCTCACCCAACCTTCTTACCCCTCCTCCAGGTCATTTATAAAAATGACAAACAGCAATGGTCCCAAAACAGATTCTTGCGGATCACCGCTAGTGACGGCACTCCAAGATGAACCTTTGCCATCAACTACTACCCTCTGTCTTCTTCCAGCCAGCCAACTCCTAATCCAAACCTCCAACTCACCCTCAATGCCATACCTCCGTATTTTTTGCAGTAGTCTACCATGGGGAACCTTATCAAATGCCTTACTAAAATCCATATACACCACATCTACCGCTTTCCCCTCGTCCACCTCCTTAGTCACCTTCTCAAAGAATTCAATAAGGTTTGTGAGGCATGACCTGCCCTTCACAAAACTATGAGGCAGTAGTGCTAACCACTGAGCCACTGTTCCAAAACTGAAAGATATGAATGAAGGGTGAGTACACAGGAGTGTGAGATAGGTGAAAGAATGAATGGTGAGAGAAATGGAGTGATAAAGTGGCTGTTTAAGGTTTGGGTCCTTTATTTGCAATTCACCAATTCCCTACAAAATGCCAACGGTGTAGGTTCAATGCTAGCCACTGATTGAGGGGACCATGTGGGTCCCACTTTCTTAACCTTGTCCCTTACCTGAGGGGTGGTGACCCCCAAGTTCAGCTCACCACCAGCTGCCTGTCTGTAATGAGAGAACGGGACATATTTAATTTACATAGTAAAAAGAAGACTGTTTTTCAGGAAATTGGTGAATACAAACATACAACCCAAACCTCCCCTCCCCATTTCAGCACTCTGTTTCCCTCACTACGCCCTCTTTATGACCATAAAGAGCTCAGCACAATGATAGTCTCCAATGGTCTTGCAAACAAATACACAGAATTCACTTCTAACCAATTTTTATCAGGCAGAAAATGATTTTAAAACAGTGTTTCTATTTACCTAGAGGGCAAAGAAAGCCCTAGATTCAATATAGTGTTGACATAATGGGAGATATAGTAAAAGAAATCTTTGGTGTATCATTGCTGTCAACTTAGTTCAGTATGAATTCCTATGTCAACATGTATTCTGGAAATCAAAGTTAATCTCTCACATATAGCGCCACCCAGTTAAATTGCTCAAAGGTTCAATGTTTAGGAAACGTGAATACAGAAATCTGTATGAGGAGGAAGAATTGATATCGCGTGAAGTGGGGTCAATTACTGAGGGAGACAGGTTCAAGTTGCGAGGGGGATATTTAAATAAGATGTGTGAGGCAGGTTTTTCACACAAATGCTGGTGAGTGCCTGGAATGCGCTGCAGCATTCAAGAAGCACCTGGCCAAATACATGAATATGTTTTAGGTTGGCATGGTGGCTCAGTGGTTAGCCCTGCTGCATCATAACGGCCAGGGTCTCAGGTTCGATTCCAGCCTTGGGTGACTGTCTGTGTGGAGTTTGCACATTCTCCCAGTGTCTGCGTGGGTTTCCTTCCACAATCCAAAGATGTGCAGGTTGGGGTGGATTGGCCATCCTAAATTACCTATAGTGTTCGGTGCATTAGTCAGAGGGAAATGGGTCTGGGTGGGTTACTCTTCGGAGGGTTGGTGTGGACTTGTTGGGCTGAAGGGTCTGTTTCACACTGCAGGGATTCTATGATGTGAGTGATGTGTGTATAGAATGAGGCTCTGCCAGAGGAAGTTGTGGAGGCTGGTACAATTACAAAATTTAAGAGCCATCTGGATGGGTATAGGACTAGGAAGGGTTTAGAGGGATATGGGACAAATGCTGGCAAATAAAACTAAATTAATTTATGATATCTGGTCAGCATTGATGAATTGGGCCAAAGGTCTGTTTCCATGCTGTACATCTCTCTAACTCTATGGGTAGGTTAGGGTGGATTTGTCATGCTAAGTTGCCCTTAGTGTCCTGGGATATACAGGTTAGGTGGATTAGCCATGGGACTGCAGAGTTAGAGGGATAGAGTGGAGGTTGGGTCTGGATGGGATGCTCTTTGGAGGATTGGTGTGCATGTAATGGGCTGAATGGCCTGCTTCCACACTGTAGGGATCCTATGAATCCCACTTGCTCCCTTTATCATCCACTTTCCTCCATCCCATGATGTTCTCCATGGCCCCTCTCTCTAACCTACCCAACTATCCCTCATAAAATTTTTAACTATTTGTCTCCCTTCTCATCATCACCCTTCATCCATTCTCTCCCTGGAAACCCATTAAGCAAACCAGCCATTCAACCAACCCAGTGCCATTGCTCGTCTATGGATCCATTAGCTTTGACAGAACTCTTTGTCACTTGAATTCAAGTGCAAATAGTTTCTTGTCATGTTTTGGAAATGTTCCACGTTTTGGGTTGAGGCCCCTAGGAGAGCAAACACTCAATAAATATTACACTTCCGTTGTATTTTCTGTCATGTCCTGTAGTGAGCTGTTTTGACACGTGCTCATAGATAATTCATAAAAGCAGTATATTTCTGCCAAAAAAACACCCATTTCAATCCTCAATGCTCAACTTCCTGCGTAAAGATGACCAAAAATGTTAAAGTCACAAGCTGAATTTAACTTTTCTGCTTGAAGTTGCACCTACAAGAGGAATGGAGGATGGGAGAATGAGAGAGAGAGAGAGAGAGAGAGAGAAAGAGAGAGTTGTGTCAGAGAGCAGCACTGTGGAGAGTTTTAGCATGCACGTGGGCTTTGTCGCTGAGGCTAGATTTCAGCATGAGTGTCCTTCCCAATTAACGAAACTACAAGGCAACTGATATTAGGAATGAACAAAGATCTATATTTCTGTAAGACAGAATGACACCACTGCACAATAATCTCTGAGGGCTAAAGACCCTTGCTAGAGCCTGACATGAGAACACATTTCTGCTGAGGCTGTCCCTATCTATTGTCAGGTTCTGAGTCCACTTGTCATGTTTATTTTGGAGGTGGAGCAGGAGCTAGTGCATCATTTGTCTAGTACACAGGAATCCCGCAGTGCAGAGACTGGAAGGAAACATCACAGAAAGCTAAGCAATGGCACCAACCGAAAGCGAGTCAATCACATCTCGCTGTTGTTTGTGAGCTATTCTCCCTTCAGGGGCAGGTACCTGCAAATTAATTAGATCAGTGTCTGTGCACTGTAGCAAAATAATTTATTGCGTGTCAGAAGCGATAAAAGATTTTGAATTACACATCAAATTCTTCTCGACACGGATTTTGTGCAGAAACAACTTTGTTTAGTGAAACCAACGGTCCAATTTGACAATTTCAGCTGCAGAGAGAAGTTAAAATCTTCCATTTCTTTTTTGGCTCTCACAAATGTTCAAGTCTTTGCACCATCTGCCTCCCCCTTATAAGGCAAACCTTTAAAGCAAAACTTATTTGTTTATTTTTAACCACATCATTCATAAAGCATGAATTCATTTTAATTTCAGTCGGCCAATATTCTCCTGAAGAAAATCAGTATAAACATGGGCCCCTCGGTCCAAGCTGGTGTACATTATCACACAAGACTCTCTGTACCCTCTTTATTTCAGCTGATCTGACCTTTCTCCCTCGCGCAGCATCTAAACTGCCCGTGTTCTTAGATTGGCACATGACCATGACCATGTCAGCAAATCTGCTCAGGCTTGCTCTGACACACCTATGGAGCAGATGGGACATGAACCTGAATGCATTCCTGATGAAGGGATTTTGCCCGAAATGTCGATTTTCCTGCTCCTTGGATGCTGCCTGGCCAGCTGTGCTCTTCCAGCACACTCTAACCTAGACCCTTCAACCTGGATTGCCTGGTCCAGAGGTAGGGACGCTACCTCTAGGCTGCAAGAGCCTGACTTCTCCCTCAATGTGTTTTTCACACACAGCATGTCTCACCTGTAGTAAGGAGATGAATGGTCTGAGCCACTCCTGGACATGACCTGGGCTGACTGTCCAGTGCTGAGGAGGTGTTGGAGGGAGCATCTTTCTCCAAGAGATGTTAAACCCAAGTCCTAACTGCCTATTGCAATGGGTGGAAACGATCAGGAATTACTCTTTAAAACATAGCGTGGGAGGATTCTTCATAATTTGCCCTTAAAGTGCTAAAAATACTGAAACGTTGTTTGTGGGATCCTGCTGTTCACATATGCTGCCACACTGCACTATCAAACAAGAACACGATCACAACTGTGATTTATTGGCTCTAAGGCACTTTGGAATCTTCTAAGGAGGTTAGAGGTGCCATATAAATGCAATTTTGCTCACTCTTTCTGATGTTTAACAGAGGGTGCGTTGCAAATTTATCTGGTGATTGTTTAACATGGAGTCATAGAGAGTCATGGCGTTATACAGCATGGGAACAGGCCCTTTAGTCCAACCTGTTCACACCGACCATGCTGCCAAACCAAACTAGTCCCAGCTGCCTGCTCCTGGCCCATAAACCTCCAAACTTTTCCTATTCATGGACTTATCCAAATGTCCTTTAAACATTGTAACTGAACCCACATCCACCACTTTCTTTGGCAGTTCATTCCACACATGAACCACTTTCTGTGTAAAAAGGTTAACCCTTACGTCCTTTTTAAATCTTTCTCTTCTCACCTTAAAAATATACCCCCGAGTTTTGAACTTCCCTATGCAGGGGAAAAGACATTTGCTTATCACCTTATCCATCCCCTCATGATTTTACAAACCTTAATAAGGTTGCCCCTCAGTCTCCCATGCTCCAGTGAAAAACATGCCAGCCTTTTGGGGTGGCACGTTGGCTCAGTGGTCAGCAATGCTGCCTCACAGTGCCAGAGTCTATGTGAAGTTTGCACGTTCTCCCCGTGTCTGTGTGGGTTTCCTCTGGCTGCTCCGGTTTCCTCCCACAGTCCAAAGATGAGCAGGTCAGGTGAATGGGCCTGCTAAATTGCCCATAATGTTAGGGGGAAATGGGTCTGGGTGGGTTACTCTTCGGAGGGTCAGTGTGGACTGGTTGGGCCAAAAGGCCTATTTCCACACTGTAGGGAATCTAATTTATGCAGACTATTTTTATAACTTAAACACTCCATTCCCAGCAGTATTCTGGGAATATTTCTAACCCTCTCCATTTTAATAATATCTTTCTTATAACAGGGCAACCAGAACTGCTCACAGTATTCTAGAAGAGGGCCCACCAACGTCTTGTACAACCTCAACATGTCGTTCCAAATCCTATACTCAAAGGTCTAAGCAATAAAGGCAGGTGTGCTAAATGCAACTTCCTAAGAATTACGCACCTGAACGCCTCGGTCTTTCTGTTCGACAACACTACCCAGGGCCCTACCATTAATTGTATAAACCCTTTCCTTGTTTGTTTTACCAAAATGCAACGCCTCACATTTATCCAAATTAAATGCCATCTACTAGTCCTCAGCCCATTGATCCAATTGATCAAGATCTCTTTGTAATCTTAGACAAACTCCTTCACTGTCCATTATGCCATCAATTTTGGTGTCATCTACAAACTTACTAACCATGTCTCCTAAATTCTCATCCAAATCATTTTATGTAAATGACAAACCAAAGTGGACTCAGTACCAATCATCAGACCGGAATGTTCCCTCCTGGTCAGGAACACATGGTGATTATGGACATTTAGCCTCCCATCTTGGGTAAGCGTTCTCCAAGGCAGCCTTCAAGATACATAACAATGCAGAATCGCTGAGCAGGAACTGATAGCCAAGTTCCGTACCCATGGAGACGGCCTCTACCGTGATCTTGGGTTCATGTCACACTACATGTGACCCTACCATATTGTTTTATATCTGTAAAATCTGCCTTACTGATTTGACACCATCACCATCTCTCTATCTGAATTAGTTTGTACAGTTTCGGATTACTTAATACTTTGATTAGACTGTTATACCTATCATATTATTCCAGCTGTTTGGTTTGTCTCCAGCACCACCTTATTTTAACTTTTTGTAATTATCTCTCTCTTTGATCAGATCACAGGCCATCCCTTCACTTGTTATTCAGCTGCTGACACTTTACTCACACTGTCTAACACTCTTGATCACCTGCAGTGACCTATTTTTCAGCCTATCGACACTCTGCTCACACCATTTGTAATATCTTTTGACACTCAATTACCTGGAATTATCTTTCAATGATCTGTCCGCCTATAAATTATGTGCCTATGTGCCTCTCTACTTCACCTGATGAAGGGGCAGCGCTCCAAAAGCTTGTGATTTCAAATAAACCTGTTGGACTCTAACCTGGTGTCATGTGACTTCTGACTTTGTCCACCCCAGTCCAACATCAGCACCTCCACATCTTTGCCTCTCCCAATGCAAGTAAATCCTATCACTCAGAATCTCCTTCAGCTTACCCATTACCAAAGTCAGACTTATGGGTCTTTAGTTCTCAAACGTCTCCTTACTAGCTTTCTTAAACAATGGCATAACATTAGCCACCCTCCAGTTCTCCGGTATCTGACTCATGGTTATAGATGATACAAGTATTTCTTCTAGGACCTCTGGAATTTCTTCCCTAACTTCTTACAAAGTGTATCCTGGGATGTACTTGATCAGGTCCTGAAGGTTTATCCATCTTCATGTTTTCTCAAACCGCCAGCACTTCCCCTTGTGTGATGCAAACTGTTTTCAAAACATTAATATTTATTTCACTGAGTTCTCGAGATCCCATTCCTTTCTCCATAGTAAAAACTGACTTGAAACATTCATTTAGTTCCCACCTCCCGACATTCAATACATAGTTGTCGTTAAGGGGCCTATCCTCTCTCTCTCTGCTGTTTTACTCTTAATATACTTGCAGAATCTTGTTGGATTATCTTTAATCTTATCTGTCAAGGCTATCTCATATCCCCTCTTTGTCCTCCTAATTTCCCTCTTAAGAACACCCTTGAACTCTTTATATTTGTTAAGAGCTTCATTTGAACCCAGTTCTTTATATCTAATATATGATTCCTTTTCATTTATCAATACCTTTATTCACTCATTGTCCCCCAGTCTTATTGGCCTTACCTTTCACTTTAACAGGAACACAATCCCTCCGAACTCTCGTTATCACATTTTGGAAAGCCCCCCACTTGTCAGATGTCCTTTATCTGCAAACAATCTATTCCAACCAACTTTTGAAAGTTCATGTCTCATGCCATTAAACTTGACCCTGCTCCAATTAAAAGCTTTAACATTTATGGAAGGCTTATTCTTTTCCATAACTATTTAAAAACTAATAGAATTATGATCACTAGTCCCAATGTGCTCCCCTACTAACCTTTCAGTCATTTACCCTGCATTGTTTCCTAAGAGTCTTGCTCCTTCTTGAGTAGGAAAATTGAGATACTGATAAAGAAAATTTTCTTGAACGCATGTAACAAATTCCTCACCATCCAAGCTACGAACATGGTGGCAGTGGGATGAAATGGAAGATGTAAATATAATGTATTATGGAACACCTAGTTTCCATTTACAGGCACCACACTGAGTTTCCTGCCTCCTGCCTCTTCAGCACCTTCAGCTCCATGCTCTCACATCTTCCCTGTTACTGCATCATTAACCTTTACCCAGGTTATGGCATTGTTAAACAATTCTATAAACATTACACAGTAAACATAAAAACTAATGTTTGCAGAGTAGCGTGATTGTGATAATATGCCTGTATACTCTGTTATTATAATCGTGCTACACTCTTTGATAAGGTGTCATGTATCTGTCATGTAAAATGAGGCTTTATTATTACTACTTGCTGGTGTCCATGTTCTCCATGATCCTTTTCCCACCCATTTTAATCTTCAATTCCTCCCTCCCTCACCTGTATATTCAGTTACTCTATCTAATTCATCTCAAGTCCCTATTGTATTGAGTTCTGAGTTTGCATGACATTCTAATCGGGATCAGAGACCCAACCCCATGACTGATCCATGCCTCCACTGACTTTCAATCCCATTCTCCTGCACTCCTGCATTGCGCTGAATAAATTGCGGTGCATTGGCTGTAGGAGGGTGGTCTTGATCGTTGCACATTGCTACGGAAAGGGACTGAAGGAACGAGAGGGGAATGTTCAGAACATCAACTGACTTGGGCGAAGCACAGGGACTAGTTTATTTTGGGCTTATGGTCAGCACGGACTGGTTGGGCCGAAGGGTCTGTTTCCATGCTGGATGACTCTATGATGTGGTGAGAGGGAAGAAAGGATTGGAGCAATTGACGCTTATCTTTTACATTTTATCTAAGAGACACCTCCATTGGAGCCTGTGATATGGGAACAGACGATACAACATGGGAACAGGAGTAGGCCATTCAGCCCATCAAGTCAGCTCCATTATTCAATGAGCTCATGGTTGTTAAACTCAAGCTCTGAATTTGTTGGACTTCATGGAATTAAAACTTATTGGGAAGCAACACAGGGTTAAAAGGGAGTCTTCAAGCCAAGTTCCTTCGAATTTGATTCCCAAACATCAACCAACATTGATTCAAAGATAGAGATAAAACACACTTCAAAGGATTAGAAGACGTGATCATGTAGTCTATTTACTCATGTTCTGCTTCTCAATCTGATATCCCAAGTTGCTCCATTTTAAATATTTACAAAATTGACAAGTAGTTTGAGGAAGCGATGCTGAGCTTCACAGAGAATGCCTGTGAATTAATTCTTTTTATCTTTTGACGCATCCCTGTCAGCACCAACATTTAAGATAAGGATCTGCATCTTCAAGCAGCTGTCGGGGAAATGTTTGATTGTTTGTTGTGCTCTAAGATGACAGGTTAATTCATTAACCTGAAATTTTGGCCATACGGCCTCAAGATTACAGAGTCTGAAAATGAACACCTTGCCAGCAAGAATCAGCGCATGGGATCTCCAACTTAGCTTCTTTGAGCTGTAAAAGGATGGAGAAGCCAAACACTCAACCAGTTCCTCTTGTCTTGTTAAGTGAAGATGCTGATTTTTACTTGAGTTGCTGTGCTATGGGGTTCTGGTCACTCTCAGACACTACACCTGGCACATAAGACCAATGCCGCGATCCAGAAATCAAACAGATACATTTTCTCTCTAAACTAAACAAAACAAAAGAACTTCAGATGCTGGAATTAGAAACAAAACCAGAAATTGCTGGAAAAGCTCAGCAGCTCTATGGAGAGAAAGCAGAGTGAATGTTTTGGATCCAGTGACTCTCCTTCCGAACTATTCCAATGTTTCCAGCAATTTCTGTTTTGTTGTTTCCATTTTCTCCCTTTCTATTCCCAGGCACAAAGACCAAACCATTGCCCAGGTGGGATTGGTACCCCCCCAGGCAACAAGGGATCTTCAGTCATCAGGGGTCCTCGTGTTTGGACTGGGTTTGGGCAAAGTGCAGGTCAATACACATTCAGATAGAAACTCCCCATAAATGTCACAAAACAAAATCCCTGCAGTAGAAAGAGGTCATTCAGCCTGCTGAGTTGATATCAACACTCTGAAGAGCACCCCACCCTATCCCTGTATGCCCCATGGCTAACCCACCCATACCTGCACATCTTTGGACTGTGGGAGGAAACCCACGCAGACACAGGGAGAATGTGGAAACTCCACACAGACAGTCACCTGAGGCTGGAATCGAACCCAGGTCCCTGGCACTGAGAGTAGCAGTGCTAACCACTGAGCCACCGTAAGCATTTTTATTAATAAAATGGTTTCAATCCCTCCCAGCTCCCTCTAGGAACACAAACTAGGTTGATTTTAAACTGAGGTTATTGACTTGTGAGTTTGTCTTGATTGGTAAATCGATATTAGTAAGGGATTGGTTTTAGATATTTGAAACAAATCAAGGGAATAACAACATGAAGAAGAATGTTTGATTTCTTGGATTTCAGTCAGTAAAGAAGCTACCTTTCCCACAGTATGAACATCCAACATAATAAAATACACAGTCATCCTGGGTCCTCAATACAACACAATCCAGAAGGACAAGGGCAGCAGATACATGGGAACATCACCCCCTGCAAGTTCCCCTCCAAGCCCCTCACCATCGTGACTGGGAAATATATTGCTGTTCCTTCAGTGTCGCTGGGTCAGAATCCTGGAATTCCCTCCCTAAGGGCATTGTGGGCCAACCCACAGCACATGGACTGCAGCGGGTCAAGAAGGCAGCTCACCCCCACCTTCTCAAGGGGAGGCAGCTAGGGACAGGGTAATAAATGCTGGGCCCAGCCAGTGACACACACATCCTGCAAAATGAATTAAAAAAAAACCTGAAACACTGAAATGTCAGCAGAAATTTATTGGGCTCATTTATACTTCAAAGAATTCTGGAACTCCTTTCAGTAATGCTAAAGATGAGCTGCAATCTCTGGATCTTATTTGGATCACTTTTGGATTTTGTTTTCCACTGACAATGATTGAAAATGAAGGTCTGAGGTTTTCCACTCACCCAGTGGGAGTGTGCACTTTGGAAGCAATGGGTTACAGTATGTACCTTCAGCCAGCCTTAGCTCAGTCCCCCATGTCCCATTGGGAGTGAATTCTTGTGGTCAGTAAAGTGAGCAACGTAGCTGCCAAATCCTTTCAATCACACAGATTCAACAAATTCCATCTCAGAGAGCATCTAGACTCTAATCTTCAAGAATTTGTCTCCTTTCATAAAATGGTCAATCCCAAGATGAATTTGAACATGCTAAGAAGATGGTTGTGTGGGGATAATGTCACTGGAATAGTAATGCTGAAATGTCCAGACTAAGGTCTTGATGGGTTCAAATCCCACGCTAACGGATGGTAAAATTTGATTTGAATTAAAGTCTGGAATTCAGAGGAAAGCCAGCTCAGCAGTGATCACAAAACCTTTGTCCAAACTCATCTGGTTCACCAGTGTCCTATGGAGAAGGGAAATGTGTGCAAATACTCAGTCTGTGACTCCATGGTCACAGCACCATGGTTAACTCTAAACTGCTCTCTGGGCAATTAGGGATGGGTAATAAATGCTGCCAAGTCAACGACACTTACAACCCATGAGTGACTAAAAGAGAGTTAGTTCACAGCCGGACTACTGTATAAAGTTGTCATAGCCCTAGAGTGCTGCTCTTTTACCTGAGGGAGATGACCGGTGATGGTTTAACCTGAGGTGTACCATACCTCAGGCATGGAGCAAGAACTGTGTATGTGGGACCTTCAGGATGTCTTCAGCTGATTTTGAAAATGAAACTTATGCTGTTGGTACCATTGTGCATTATAAGCCAGCAGTCCAACCAGCTGAGCTAACTTACACTGAGCAGTTCTGGTCACTGCATTGCAGGAAGGATGTGATCCAAACTGGAGACGGGGAGGGGGAGAGAGGCGATTTGCAAGGACGTTGCCAAAAATGGAGATTTTTTATGATAAATACATGGATAGGAAAGGTTTGGAGGGATATGGGCCAGGACCAGGTAGGTGGGACAAGTTTAATTTGGGAAACCTGGTCAGCATGGACTAGTTGGGCCAAAGGGTCTGTTTCCGTGCTGTAGGACTCTGTGACTCCTTGTTTGTGAGAACAGAGATGACTAAAGTGAGATTTAATTGTGCCTTAAAATTATGGAGGGCTTAGATAAGTAAATAGGAGGAGCTTATTCCCATTGACGGATAGGGCAGTAACTGAGGTGAAAAAGACTGGGAGAGGTAGGAATTAGAGGGGAATTAAGGAGATCTGTTTTCACTCAGAGAGTGGGGGAGTCTGGGACTCAGGTGTGGAATGGCTGGTAGAGACAGAACCCATTAATACCATTAAAAGAAACATACCAGATTTGCCTTGAAGTACCATAACCTACAGGATTATAGCTGGGAAATGAGATTGGGATAGATAGCTCTTCCTCTGATATCACAGGCTCGATGGGCTGATTGGCCTCCCTTTCATCTGTGGTTTTCAATTATTTTTTCAGCTGCTTTCCTGTACAGTAGAATCCCCTGATGGAAAGGTCACCTAGAAAATTGCTTCTGATTAAAATTTCATGCAAATATAGAATGTGAACATTTTGAAAGAACACCAAAAACTGTATTCAATTTTGTTAATCTGAAGATGCTAATTAAATTTATGAAGAGTAACTTGCTTCCAACTGAAAGGCCATTGGCAAAACATGAGACACATGTGAAAAGCAATAATTATTTCAAAAGTGAAAATTAAATTTCTTTCTTTTAAACATTTGAGTGGGAACCACAATTTGATTTTTTAAAAAAGTTGATTAAATAACATTCAGGAAGGCAACTTTTAAAAAGACCATGTAGTAGCTGAGCTTTCAGAAGATCCGTTACTCATGTCTCAGTCTGTGCTTAGCTCCTCACCATGGAAGGATCTTTGGTTGGGTAAGGGAGATGAGGTCAAATATTCCACTGGAGTCTCTGTCTCCTGCTGGTGGTTCTCATTGTAGCTTGAAATTAATTGAAAAGACACTTGAATAACGTGTTGTTCCATTTACACCACGGAAACAGGGCCACATCAGGTAATGGTGCTGAAAGTGTTAATGATTGAGTCAGGCTGAGCTCCACCCAGTTTGAGGATGTGCACAGGGAGGCCATTTGGTCCATCATGCCTACCCTGGTTCTATCCCCTCGTGCCAATCTCCTGCCTTTTTCCTATCTCCCTGGACACAATTTCTGTCCAAATACCCATCCTCTTCAACACATCAATTGAACTTGCCTGCTCCACATTCCCAGGCAGAGGATTCCAGATCCTAACCACTCACTGTACGCAATAACGCTTTCCTCATACTCCCTCTCTTCATTTGTATGCCATTTTAATCCATGGCCTCTTGCTCTCTATTCTTCTGAAAGTAGGAACACCTTCTCCCTGTCCAGCCCGTACACGATTTTGAAAACCTAAATCAGATCTTCTCTCAACCTTTTTCTCCCCAAGGGGAAGAGTCCCAATGTCTCCAATCTTTGTGGGGAATCAGTTCGACTCTGTCCTGGTCACCAATGACCCCTCTGCTTCTTGTTAGTAATCGTTAATATTCCTGAGTTGCTCTGCCTGTAAGTAGTTTCTGAGATGTATTGAACAGCATCTTATTCCAAAAGACAAAAGCTGCTTCTGCTGAGACTTATTCATGGTCCATCCTCCACCACAGATTACTGAGCGTAAGGAGAGTTAGTGTCGGCTCTCTGCCCTGTGTTTGCTGCCTGGGTCTCACGGTCAGGGCAGCATGCATTGTCACATAATACCACATGGTGGCAGCAGCAGACACAGTTGTGTAATATCCCAAAGAGACCAAAGGTGTAATGAACCCAAAAGACCCTGATGAAAAAGAAGAGAAAAGGCTTTGTGGACATTTAGGAAACCACTTTAAGGGCATTGCTGTTTTAAGAAAATCTGATGTCTAAACAGGTGTGGGGCTACACAGTGGCTCAGTGGTTAGCACTGCTGCCTCACAGCGCCAGGGACCTTGGGTGGCTGTCTGTGTGGAGTTTACACATTCTCCTCATGTCTGTGTGGAATTCCCCACTGTCCAAAGATGTGCAGGTTAGGGTGGATCGGCCATGTTAAATTATCCCATAGTGTCCAGGAATATGCAGGTTAGGTGGAATAGCACGGTTACAGGAATAGGTTAGGGAGGTGAGTTTGGATGGGATGCTTTTTGGAGAGTTCATGTGAATTCAATGGGCCAAATGGCCTCTTTCAACACGGTAGGCGAGTTAACTTCACAGAGGCGTGTATCCTGTCACCAACTCCCCCTTTATTTACACTTGCTTGACTCTGGCACAGCCCTGGTCAGATTCAAGCAGGAAGGGAAAGGCTTGAGCTGGATTCAGTGAAGAGTGAATGAACATTAGAGCCCGCGGCAGTAAATTAAATTCCTGTGGGAAAAGGGCAGAAAACATGTATGGATGGTACAAAAGCCCAGACTGAAAGGTGGGAGAAACAAAACTGGGAATACTCACTGGAGAACTGCTACAGTCATGAATAGATGTATAAGCTACAGCTGCAAAATTTAACACAGGACTATAACCTTAATTTCAATCAAAGTCAGAAAATTTAAACATCATTAAGTTCATGGCAGGCAAAGAAACAGACAAGTCAAACATTTCAGAGACAAGAGAAAGTGGTATTAAAAAAACCGTAGCATATTTTAATGATGCGAAAAGCGTGGATTCAACAAAGCCAGAAGTGAAAATGGCTCGAACCCTTCTATTTTATTTGCAAAGTCAGGAAGGTTACATGGAGAAGCTAAACAGACAAGATCGGTTAATTTTGCTTTCTACAACTGGGAAGGTTGTACAGAAAAAAAATTGGGAAGTGCAGAGAGAATTTACAGTCTCTGAAACGTTTAAAGGAATTTGAAATGTTTTATTAGAAAAACAATGCCACAGCACAGAATTTTAAGGCACAAACATATTAACATTAAAAGGAATATTTATGAGACAGAAAGTTTAGAAGCCAGGCATAGTACATCACTACTCAGTGACAATTAAATATAATTTAGGAGAGAGCATCAGTGTTACAGAATTCAGAAAAATTGTTTTTGTAGAAAAGTTGAAAAGATATTAGCAAGCTACACAGTGATTAAAAATAAAACAAACTTCCTGAATACATAAAGCTAAGTTCATAGAATGTCAGATTCAAAACATGATTTAAAGTTCTGGGATTGATCAATACACTAAGGAGACATATGAGACACATCATACTCCTGAGGTAAAAACAATGACTGCAGATGCTGGAAACCAGAGTCTAGATTAGAGTAGTGCTGGAAAAGCACAGCAGTTCAGGCAGCATCCGAGGAACAGTAAAATTGACGTTTCGGGCAAAAGCCTTTCATCAGGCCTGTATTCCTGATGATGGGCTTTTGCCTGCAACGTTGATTTTACTGCTCCTCGGATGCTGCCTGAACTGCTGTGCTTTTCCAGCACCACTCTAATTTAGACATCATACTCCTGAGCAGATTCAGGATTAGAGATGGCCCTAACTTAACAGAAGATTGGAGTTTATGGAGAAAACAATTTTTAAGATTAGAAATTGCTTCAAAGTTAAATAATAAACCAGAAGCAGATCAAGTTAATAAGCTGCGATATTTTGTAGGTCTGATAACCAATGATTTGTGAAATCAATAGAAAATAAAAAAACATTTTTAATGATGACATAAATGTTTTTGGCAATTACTTTAACTTGAAAAAAAAAATTCACAAATGGGTAAGATTTAACAGAAGAGTTCAATGTCCAGGATATTTCATCGACTATTCCTTGACCTTTTAGAATCATAGAAGCATACATCATGGAAACAGACCCTTTGGTCCAACTCATCCATGTCTCTGAAGGGAAAACAGCCCCAGCCTATTCAACCTCTCCCTATAACTCCAACCCTCCAACCCTGGCAACATCCTTGTAATCTTTTCTGCATCCTTTCAAGTTTCACAACATCCTTCCTGTAGGAGGGAGACCAGAATTACACCCGAAGGGCACAGTCATTCCCCGTCATGAAGATCAAATGCCACCTCTTGTTGGTTCATCATTTTTCATCAAATGCTGCTATTGTACCTGTAAAGGTGACACCTGCTCAAATGAGCCAGAGCGTCTGACCGAGGCGAAGATCAAAGTGGACCCAGCGATCCGGCTCTCACCCCAACACTTTATGCTCTGTCAGTCAGTTGTAATGATAGGTCTCCTAGCACAATGGGTAATGTCCCTGCCTTTGAGCCAGAAGCCCCAAAGTTTCAGTTTGGCTCAGGGCTTTTCAGTTAAGGGTGGTATGGTCATACCATGGTCAAACATAAATTACACGTCCTTTCAACATGTATCAATGAGAGATGGAGAGCAGGAGATGGGCCTGGCCAGTGATCTACAGGCAGTGAGTGCAAACTGCAGAGGTACCCTGCCCCCAACCCATGGCCATGAAGTCTGTGCTCACCCCCCCAACGTACTCTCAGGGCATGATGCCTAAAGAGAGACTGAGAGTGAATGTGCCTCCTAACTGGGCCTTCAGTCTCCTCTCCAGTTCAGCAGCAGCTGAGGACTGAACCCAGGGCTTTCCTTGGCCAGCAGGCCCCAGATCACAGCGGATAACCCCTTTCTTAAAGCAGGGACAAGTTCTAAATGTCTCTTGCAGGCTGCCATTTGTACCGCACTGTTTTTGACCAGGCTGTGCAACCTACCCAACCTGATGGAGAGCCCTGTGCTCCTGCCTCAGAGGTCAGGTCACCACCCTTCAGGATTGCCTTAGAGTCGACAGGAATTGGGGCTTAATCCCGTGACCCAGCCGTGAGAGATCACTGGAAGGAAAGCAATTGCGCCATTAAATACATTACCAGGCCCCTGGATGGTGTTGGTTCTTCATGATGGAAATATTGAACGAGAGAAAGGAGCTGCCTGACAGTTAAGAAGTTACCAGGTGGGTCATGGGCAGTCTGCTCTGTAACTGGTCCCGGGGACGGGGACGGGGATGGGGACGGGGATGGGGTGGGGGTGTTTGTGGAATGGTGGTGGGGGGGGGGATGTTTGCGGGTGGGGAAGCTGGGGTGGGAAGAGGGGAGCGTGGTGCCGCAAACGTTGAACTCTTGGAAGACCAACGGCATCAATGTGAGGGAGGCTTGAAGTGGTCAAGTTATGAAAGCTCTGGGGATACATGGCACCATAGTTGCCAACCTTGGAAGGCCAATGGGGGTAGTAGGTAGTGTCCCAACTCTTGATCAGAAGCTCTCGGGTCAAGCCTCACACAAGGACATGGCAACCATGACAGGAATGTGACCAAACAGTATAAATCTATAAAATCGTTCGGATAGTCGGATGGCAGGGAGAGAGAGTGGGAGTGTTCTGGTCATCCAGCACTGTGGGGTAGGTGGAGAGCCACAGCCTCCTCCTGCTTTAATTGCCTTCACTGTTTAGACCTTTGAGTACAGGAGTTGTGACGTTATGTTGGAATTGTACAGGACATTTGTGAGGCGTCCTCTGGAGTATGACTGTGATTCTATATCATGATCATTCACTATTTCCTGTTTTACTTGCACTTTCTTCTTGACTATTCCCATTCGTAGTGAAGTGTACAAGCAAGAGGGCTCGAACTCCGAACTCTGATCTTTCAACCCCTCAAGACCTTTACCCATTCGAAGGTCCATTCAATAAGCAAAGCACATTTGACGGTCTAGTCGTGATTTCCACCTTTTTCACAAAAAATGCCCAAATGATGTTTGAAAAAAGAATTTCAGAATGGCAGTTATATTTTCGCACCACTGTTTGTAATTGTGACCCAATGTCTCCCCCTGACCTCCCCAGACTTTGCCAAAAGCTCTCCATAATTCACTGTAAATAACTGTCTGACAAAGTTGTGACGGTGGTGGAGGATGGGAGGATGTATTTCCGCGACTCGTTTCTTTTTCTGTGTTGGCATTGAATCTTTGCTGCATTTTAACTGAAACAGAAATATTTATTTCACCAATGAAAGTTAAGATTTTGAAGAAAAGTGGAATAAAATTAAAGGAAATACTGGAATGCTGTTATTGATAAGGTTATTTCAACGTCGGTAAAATTAAATTTAGCTTTAGAGTCATAGAGATGTACAGCACAGAAACAGACCCTTCGATCCAACCCATCCATACCAACCAGATATCCCAACCCAATCTAATCCCATTTGCCAGCACTTGGTCCATATCCCTCCAAACCCTTCCTATTCATATACCCATCCAGATGCCTTTTAAATGTTGTAATGGTACCAGCCTGCACCACATCCTCTGGCAGCTCATTCCATACACGTACCACCCTCTATGTGAAAATGTTGCCCCTTAGGTCCCTTTTATACCTTTCCCCTCTCACCCTAAACCTATGCCCTCTAGTTCTGGACTCCCACACCCCAGGAAAAATACCTGGCTATTTACCCTATCCATGCCCCTCATGATTTTATAAATCTCTATAAGTTCACCTTTGAGCCTCGAATGCTCCAGGGAAAATAGCCCCAGCCTATTCAGGCTCTCCCTGTAGCTCAAATCCTCCAACCCTGGCAACATCCTTGTAAATCTTTTCTGAACCCTTTCAAGTTTCACAACATCCTTCTGATAGGAAGGAGACCAGAATTGCACGCAATATTCCAACAGTGGCCTAATTAATGTCCTATACAGCCACAACATGACCTCCCAACTCCTATACTTGGTATGTAAAGATTAAAATGGTAATATGTTAAGATTAAAATGCAGGGATGGGTTTCCTTGAAGTTGAAGAGATGGCGATGGAAGTTGTTGGATAAGCATCCAGCCTAGTCAGTATTAATTTGTAAATCCCTTACAAACCAGTTTATGATAATGATGCCTGGTATGGAATAAAACAATTGGATGAGCTAATAAATGGACAGTTCTGTCATTAGACACAGGAAGCCAATGGTTGACTCCAGATTTGACACTCTCAAACACTAAAGGTTAAATAAAAACAAGGTGGGCACAGTCTTAGAATCAGAGGGGAGTCAATTTAAAACGGAAATGAGAAGACATTTCTTCAGCCAGAGAGTGGTGGGCCTGTGGAATTCATTGCCTCGGAGTGCAGTGGAGGCCGGGACATTAAATGTCTTCAAGGCAGAGATTGATAAATTCTTAATCCCACAAGGAGTTAAGGGATACGGGGAGAGTGTAGGTAAGTGGTGTTGAAATGCCCATCAGCCATGATTGAATGGCAGAGTGGACTAGATGGGCTGAATAGACTTACTTCCACTCCTATTTCATAGTCTTATGGTCTTTAAAAGTAAGGAGGGTTTTAGAGAAGGATTTTCCCTTCCTTAGAATAACCTGACGACTGATAACCCGCTTTTTCAAAACGTGTTTATCCTCAAAAACTCAAAACCAGCTTTGCCTGGTTGCCATCGAATCCCTATGCCAGGAAAGAAAACCCAGTGGAACTAGTGAATGAAGCACATTGGTCCAATTTATCTTGCTATAACTCCCCAGAGGCCAGTATCCCATCACCAAGTCCCCGTTTACTTACACATGGAGAGTCCCTGTCCCTGACCCTGACACTGTCCCTGACCCTGACCCTGACTCAGCTCCCTCAGAGTCAGCTCTCAGAGTGAGCAGAACCCTTGACCCTCCTGTTTATATGTCAGCTGGGGCTCTCTGATTGGACCAGGTTAACAGCCCCAATCAGGGATCTCAGATTCTATGAAATCCACCTGACTGACCTTGTTACAATCACTACAGTCTCAAACTTCACTAACGGCCAGCACGTCCATTTCTGAGTGTTACTATTTCATTGTAAACCAGCCTTCCCTCTGCGATGACCATCCCTCTTGACAGGACTTCATGGATAGAAGGAATAACACAACTGAACGGACAATGACATTCACCAGCCACTGAACATCAACAGACCATCTGGTGCATCAGCTGTTTGGGGCTGGGGGTTGGCCGTGAACAATTCCTGTTTAAGAATTCCTGTCAATATCCGTTTCCAAATCATCTGCAGCAACACCGTGACTGCCACAGAAGGATACTGTGGGAGAACAATTGGTTACTCAGTGAAAGTTGTTTGATCTCCAGTCACATCCCTGTACAGTATCAGTTTGCCTTGATCCAATCTCGTTAACACCACCACCACACCACCCCCCTCCCCCACTCGACCCAACCCGACCCAACCCAGATCCTATGGATCTGCTGGAAAGATTAAACAGAGATATTAAGGATCATCTCGTGAAAACAGGAATAAAAACAACAGGCGGAGGCCATTCAGCCCCTCAAGCTTGTTCTGCTGTTCAATAAGAGCATGGCTGATCTCCTATCTCAACTCAAATTTCCCAACCAATTCCTTGATTCCCCAGTGAGTTCCGGTTCTCACACAGATTTATTGTAAATTGTCGAGCTACAATATAAGTCCCAGGCTGGAATTATTGCTTCAGATTAATTTCTAGACACTTAAAATGCTGTTTAACACGTTGAATGGATCAGTGCACCTATTTAAGGGAAACACCACACAGGGGGAATGTTACACTTACCTTCAACCAAGTCTTAAGGAGTTTGGTTTCAGTAACTTTGTCTGAATGCAAATCATTCTGTTAAGTAATTACTGATGAAAAGAGCCAGTGGTTAGTGCAATCAGTCAATCAGGATAATTCTGAAAACTATTAATCTCTCATTAAGGAAGATACTAAGTGAAACAGGTCGAGGGAAGCAAAGTATTTGTGGCTGAGGAGGTTGTTGTAGATGTTCCTTCGCTCACAGTGAGTTAACCTTAAAGGTCTCCCTCTGGTGTGTGTATATAATGTTGTGACTCTGTCTGACTTTTAGCCTGCTATGGGCCTGTCAACTATGCACACACACACATGCACACACAGACACAGACACACACACACACACACATGCACACACTCACTCACCACAGACACGCATACACACACACAGGCACACACACACACACACACTCACAAACACACACACACCCACTCACACACACACAAACGCACACATACACACTCACTCACACAGACACACACACACATGCACACACTCACACAGACACACACATAAACACATACACACACACTCACAAATACACACTCTCTCACACACACAAAAACACACACTCACAAACACTCACACACACACAAACGCACACATACACACGCTCTCACACACACAAACACACACACACATATAGACACCGACAGACACACACACGTGTTCACACAAACACTCTCACTCACACACTCACTCACACACACACACACTCACTTTCACAGACACTCTCAAACACATATGCACAAATACACACACTAACACATTAACATGCACACACTCTCACTCACACACACACATACCCACACACAAACACACCCACACACTCAAACACACTCACACACTCAAACACACATGCACTCACTCATTCACTCACACACACAGAAACTCTCCAACACACACACACGCTCACACACTCTCACACATACACACTCACGCACACACTCATGCACACACACTAACACACTAGCACTCTAACACACATACATACTCTCACTCACAAACACATGCGCAGACACACACTTACACGCACACTAACACACCCACACAAACACACACACACTCACTCACTCACACAGACACAAACACAGACACTCTCAAACAAACATGCACACACACACTCTCACTCACACTCTCACTCACACACTCTCAGTCACACACACACACACATGTTGGTTGCTGTAATTTCTCCCTCATAACTTAATGTGGCTTTACTGATTTAAATGAAATTAACCTGCAGAGTTAATCAATGCCTGATGAGTTATTGATTATTAAACCATCAGTTGAAATGTGCTTAAGGGAATGACTGGAAGGAAAGGATTTGAGCAATTGTGATGTAAAAGGATTGATTTGTGGAGATTAAGGTGAATGAATGTTGGCTGTCTCACTCCGTATACTTTTCAGGGTGAGAGTTGTTCTTGGTGACGGTAAATTGTAGCCCTTATCCATTTTCATATTCATATGGGAAATAAAAAATTGTCTAGGTCCCATTCCATCTTGTGAAACCACCAGATGGATTTACCGAGCCAAATCTTTTTAGGTTTTGGAGGGGGCTTCTTTCAGCTAGAATGACACCTCACTTCAAAATCTATTCGCACAAAGATCACTTCCAATGATCTCGGTTTTAAACTGTGATGACTCTTGGTGATATATTCATTCTGCCACTCTGTCACTTTTCTCCTTGCGACCCTCACAGGACACTTTATCTCCTGGAGTTAAGTGAGAGGTTCCTACTAAAGGAAATTGTCCGTTTTGTATATTTTTCCCCCTGGCATCCAGTAGTTATTGTCAGATTTGGCCCCACTTGGCCATTACAGAAATGTGGGTGCTCTGTTTCCAATCAGACTCTCACATACTCAGAGCCACAGATTCTCAAACAACAATGGTCATGTTACTCAGAATCTTGGGAACAACTATATTCACCCAGACTGTGGTCATACAGCAAGCCTAGAATCATAGAATCCCTACAGTGTGGAGCTAGGCCATTTACCTTCCCCCCAGCCAACCTCCCCCCCATTTATCTCTCAGCCCCAACCCACAAGCCTCATTCCCGATAAAAGGCTTATGTCCGAAACGTCGATTCTCCTGCTTCTCGGATGCTGCCTGACCTGCTATGCTTTTCCAGCACCACAGTCTCCACTCTGATCTCCAGCCCTCACTTTCTCCTACTTGGCCCAACCAGTCCACACCAGCCCTCCAAAGAGTAATCCACTCAGACCCATTCCCCCACCCTATTACTCTACATTTCCCCTGAGTAACGGACCTAACCTACACATCCTTGAACACTGTGGGCAATTTAGCTTGGCCAATTCACCTAACCTGGACATCTTTGGACTGTGGGAGGAAACTGGAGCACCCAGAGGAAACCCACAAGGACAAGGGGAGAATGTGCAAACTCTACATGGACAAATGCCCGAGGCTAGAATTGAACCTGGGTCCCTGACACTGTGAAGCAGCAGTGCTAACCACTGAGCCACCATGCCGCCTAGCTAATTCAATGATTGAAGTTTTGGTAATAGTGGCTGGGAGGATAATTGCTAGCTCATGGATAGGAGCTTGGTCACTCGTCAATGGGATACATCATTCGATCATGGGATTGGTTACTCAACAATGGGACTGGTTACTTGTTGACAAAGTTGGTAAACCCACATTGGGAAATGATACCATAAAGCTATAGGAGATAGTGAGGCCTGCAGATGCTGGAGAGTCAGAGTCGATAAAGTGTGGTGCTGGAGAAACACAGCAGGTCAGGGGTCCTGAAGGAGGATCCTGCCTGAAATGTTGACTTTCCTGCTCCTTGGATGCTTCCTGACCTGCTGTGGGTTTTTTTGCAGCTTCGCACTTTATTGAGTCAACATTAAAGATATATTAAAATCCCGATCGTGCATTCCCTTCTGGGAGGTTGGGGCAACAGAAATGATTGTTTGAACATACTAGCCAAATGTAAACCCGAATGACTGGAACTGCGCAGAACATGCAAGTACATGGCATCACAGAACATGCAAGTACGTGGCATCACAGAACATGCAAGTATGTGGCATCACAGAACATGCAAGTACGTGGCATCACAGAACATGCAAGTACATGGCATCACAGAACATGCAAGTACATGGCATCACAGAACATGCAAGTACGTGGCATCACAGAACATGCAAGTACATGGCATCCCAGAACATGCAAGTACATGGCATCACAGAACATGCAAGTACATGGCATCACAGAACATGCAAGTACATGGCATCACAGAACATGCAAGTACGTGGCATCCCAGAACATGCAAGTACGTGGCATCACAGAACATGCAAGTACGTGGCATCACAGAACATGCAAGTACGTGGCATCACAGAACATGCAAGTACGTGGCATCACAGAACATGCCAGTACATGGCATCACAGAACATGCAAGTACATGGCATCCCAGAACATGCAAGTACGTGGCATCACAGAACATGCAAGTACATGGCATCACAGAACATGCAAGTACATGGCATCACAGAACATGCAAGTACGTGGCATCACAGAACATGCAAGTACATGGCATCACAGAACATGCAAGTACGTGGCATCACAGAACATGCAAGTACATGGCATCACAGAACATGCAAGTACGTGGCATCACAGAACATGCAAGTACATGGCATCACAGAACATGCAAGTACGTGGCATCACAGAACATGCAAGTACATGGCATCACAGAACATGCAAGTACGTGGCATCCCAGAACATGCAAGTACATGGCATCACAGAACATGCAAGTACGTGGCATCCCAGAACATGCAAGTACGTGGCATCACAGAACATGCAAGTACGTGGCATCACAGAACATGCAAGTACATGGCATCACAGAACATGCAAGTACGTGGCATCACAGAACATGCAAGTACATGGCATCACAGAACATGCAAGTACGTGGCATCACAGAACATGCAAGTACGTGGCATCACAGAACATGCAAGTACATGGCATCACAGAACATGCAAGTACGTGGCATCCCAGAACATGCAAGTACATGGCATCACAGAACATGCAAGTACATGGCATCACAGAACATGCAAGTGCGTGGCATCACAGAACATGCAAGTACGTGGCATCACAGAACATGCAAGTACATGGCATCACAGAACATGCAAGTACATGGCATCACAGAACATGCAAGTACATGCCATCCCAGAACATGCAAGCACGTGGCATCACAGAACATGCAAGCACGTGGCATCACAGAACATGCAAGTACATGGCATCACAGAACATGCAAGTACATGGCATCACAGAACATGCAAGTACATGGCATCACAGAACATGCAAGCACGTGGCATCACAGAACATGCAAGTACATGGCATCCCAGAACATGCAAGCACGTGGCATCACAGAACATGCAAGTACATGGCATCACAGAACATGCAAGTACATGGCATCACAGAACATGCAAGCACGTGGCATCACAGAACATGCAAGTACATGGCATCACAGAACATGCAAGTACATGGCATCCCAGAACATGCAAGCACGTGGCATCACAGAACATGCAAGTACATGGCATCCCAGAACATGCAAGTACATGGCATCACAGAACATGCAAGTACATGGCATCACAGAACATGCAAGTACGTGGCATCACAGAACATGCAAGTACATGGCATCACAGAACATGCAAGTACATGGCATCACAGAACATGCAAGCACGTGGCATCACAGAACATGCAAGTACATGGCATCACAGAACATGCAAGTACATGGCATCACAGAACATGCAAGTACGTGGCATCACAGAACATGCAAGTACGTGGCATCACAGAACATGCAAGTACATGGCATCACAGAACATGCAAGTACGTGGCATCACAGAACATGCAAGTACGTGGCATCACAGAACATGCAAGTACGTGGCATCACAGAGCATGCAAGTACATGGCATCACAGAACATGCAAGTACGTGGCATCACAGAACATGCAAGCACGTGGCATCACAGAACATGCAAGTACGTGGCATCACAGAACATGCAAGTACATGGCATCACAGAACATGCAACTACGTGGCATCACAGAACATGCAAGTACGTGGCATCCCAGAACATGCAAGTACATGGCATCACAGAACATGCAAGTACGTGGCATCACAGAACATGCAAGCACGTGGCATCACAAAACATGCAAGTACGTGGCATCCCAGAACATGCAAGTACGTGGCATCACAGAACATGCAAGTACGTGGCATCACAGAACATGCAAGTACGTGGCATCCCAGAACATGCAAGTACATGGCATCACAGAACATGCAAGTACGTGGCATCCCAGAACATGCAAGTACATGGCATCACAGAACATGCAAGTACGTGGCATCACAGAACATGCAAGTACGTGGCATCCCAGAACATGCAAGTACATGGCGTCACAGAACATGCAAGTACGTGGCATCCCAGAACATGCAAGTACATGGCATCACAGAACATGCAAGTACGTGGCATCACAGAACATGCAAGTACGTGGCATCACAGAATGGGCTTCAAATAAAATCAAAAGTGGAACATGAGATATCAGAACACAACTGCGCATCTCTGAATATTGTAGAACATTTTCTCTGATCGATATCAAAATCAAAACACACACACTGTACTGCATTCACCCTGAATTGTTAGAAGACAGTATTCTAAAATAGCCACATTATTAGCAATTTTTTGAGACTCACATACACTATCACTAGTTTCTATACGTGCAGACAAAGAAGGACACCACTTTCACTGGGACAACACACACATCCTAGGACAGACGAAACAAAGACACGCACAAGAATTCTTAGAGACACGGCATTCTAACCAGAACTCCATCAATAAACACTTCGATTTAGTTCCTATCTACCTTCCCTTGGAAAAAAGAACCAGAAATGACATCACTCACCTTCAGAAACCAAGACTTATAAATCGAGAGGCGGAACATAACACCAGTGCTTCACCAGAGCCTCTCACTGATAGTGGCGAAACATCTGAAAACAAACCTTCCAGCTCAGTGAGCTAACTTACATCCATTGTCACATTATATAGAATATTGTTTGATTGGCATTTTGATTTCTTTCTTGTTAAAAAAACCTTTTCTTCTTAATAATGGCTTTCCCTAAACATTTTTAAATATCTTTGTTAATTCTAGTGATTAAATGATTCACTTTTAAAATTGGCAGGGTAGCATTTACCTAGCCTGTGGTTACTGAGCATGCTCAGGGAGGGGATGTTTCAGTCATATGTTCAGGGTCAATGGGCGATTGAGGTAACACGTTAGTCTTAAAGTGATCCAGGAGACAAAGAGTTGGCACGGGCATGGGGTCCGTATACTCATTTGGTACCTATTTCTTCATTTGGCTGTTCAACATTAAACGGAGGTGATGGCATGTACAAGCAAGTGGGCTCAGCTGGTATATTGGAGTAGACAGTTTTGGCACCAGATCACAGGAAGAGCGTGAACCCTTTGAAGAGAGTGGGGAAGCGAGTTACAAAATAGCTTCAACGATGAGAAACTTCAATTACCCTTTAGTTACCTTCCTCAAACTGGGTCAGTCATCAGGGGCAGGAGGGTGTGGCCATGAGTGAGGCAGGTAGTGGGATCCAGGAGGTAGTGCTGAAGGAGCCTCAGTCCTGGAGAGTGTCTAACAACTTGGAGATTCTTGCTCCCTGTGTGGA